>NC_140974.1:72537736-72695236 GCF_056783735.1 Eptatretus burgeri | reverse complement strand
GGTGGCCACAGCCTTTATTGAGGCCTCCAGCTCCGAGGGAAAAGCGAGCAGAAAACCAGAGCCTGCCTCGGACCTGTCCACCTCGTGTGGTCTTCGAGCTGGCGGGATCAGACCTTTCGCGTGTGAGGCGAACGCGCCAACCACTCGTGTCAGGCAAACGTGATATCCACTCGTGTCACCCGTTTCTCTCTCCTGGTTCACCGACAGAGACACGGCACGCAACCCTTGCGGTTCGGGTCAAGGAAAAATCTCTTGAGCTCTCCCTATGGTCCGATCGTGCCGCACCCTTATTCACCCTGTCTCGGGAGGGGGGACGGGGACGCCTCCGCCCTCCCCGCTCTCCCTCACTGGACGGTTTTGGCACGCAGAATCGCTCGTCGACGTCACTGGCCAAAACGAGCGGCAAGTCCGTCGATTGGCCCAGGGGCGTGGTGACGTCACGCGGACCGCCTTTCTCACCGTCACGGGGTCCGATTGGCTGAGCGGCGGCCACCCCACCCGTAGCACGCTGATTGGTCGAGAGCCGCCGCGAGGCTCCTCCTTGAACTCCGCCCACCATGGCGTCGGCGTGAGGAAGCAATGTGAAGGTGAGGGTGATGCTGGCGTTGTTGTAGTTGATGTTGGTGGTGTAAAAATAAAAGAAAACCCTGACTATCAAAGTAACTTCGCAGCGCTTGCACATTTAATTACCCATTAGACACGAGACGGGGACCCTAACTATAAACACATACTTACCGATATAACTGTTCTATAGGACCTGTATGTTGAGTGCTCACGGCTTCCAGATTCGCAACAATATCAAGTTCTGAATCAAAAACAAAGGTTCTCTCATATTAATCGTGAAATGAAGAATTGTGGAGACAAAATACTTTTGTCAGTTTCAACTTATTTTTAGGGAAAATTTAGAGATATTTGAAAAAAGTGCAGGGGTGCCAATATTTTTGGCCACGACTGTACCTCTCACGTTCTCGTGAGGGAAGGATATTCCAACATTGTAGCTGCTTGGCCCAGGAAGCACGTGCTGCAGGTTTGCTTGTTACACATGCAGCTCAGTGGGACCAACCCAGCAGTTTTAACCCAATGCAGCTCAAATTGTTTTTGCCATTCCAGTTGCGGTCTCCCTCTCCCTATCTCTCCCTCAAGTAACACCACACAGCTTGCTCTAAGCTTACCACCCTACCAGTGCTGTCCGGGATTGCTCATGCCCAGCCTTTCCAAGCTAAAGCCAGAGAACACCTTGTGGCAAACCACCCTACACCACTCCCTGGCCCAAGGGAAGCATCGTCAGCCCCCACAGGGTGCTGTCCTCTGCTTCCAGCACCATGGCACACAGACCTATTCATCGATAACGGGAAGGGTGGCGGGGAGGGGGCAGGGATTGGAGACCCATGGGAGATGTAGCATGTTACACATTTCGAACAGTTTCATTACCTCCACCACCAATTGTGAAGGAGGTTATGTTTTCACCCCTTTCTGTCTGTTTTACTTGTCAGGTCAGGTTCGATCTGTGACCTGCTACAGGTACCATGTAAACCTGTACTAACCTGTTCCATGGTCGGGTTGTCGGCGACTAAACCGTCTCCCCCACCAGGTTTTCTGGTGAGGAGGGTGTTTGGATATGGACACCCAGCAGGATTAAAAACAAAACCTGTCAAAGGGCGGAGGAGCTCCTTGTGAGCCAACGGCCATCCATATCTAGTGCCCAACTGTGTCTGCGGACGTCCTCCTGCAGTTGGGTTACTTCTTATTAGGAGGTTGGTGGCAGGATTTGCACTCCAGCCACCGTAAAACGCTTCATTCCGCAAAACGCAAAAACGCAAAAAAATCTGAAAACCCACTCCGTGGGAGTACCTCCTGTGCAGCTTCCCTTCGCAGGGCAGCTCACCGGATGATGGGATTGGGGCAAAGCCTTCGGGACCCCCAATCTTTGATAGGAGGGAAACCACGGGGTAACATCCCTGGGTCAGATTGCGGGAGAGTGTGTCGGAGTGGTGCTGAGGTGTCGTCCACCAGACGGCGGTCTCCTTGGGTTAACCTGAGGCGGTCCCTTCGGGTGGGTGCCTGGAATGTCCTATCCCTAAGAGAGGATGATCACCTGTCTCTGTTATCATCTGAGCTCAAGCGTTTGGACATCGGGATTGCAGCTCTCTCTGAGGTTCGGAGACCGGATTGCGGCGAGATAATGGTGGGTGGTTACACCTACTATTGGTCTGGTCGCTCTGATGGTTACCATACCCAAGGAGTTGCTGTAGCTGTGTCCAATAAGCTGACCCCAATGATAATTGAGGTAACACCGGTCAACGAGCGTATTATGAGATTAAGGATTCGTCACTCCTTAGGTGTCATTTCCCTGGTCTCTATTTATGCTCCGACTGAGGCGAGTGATCTTACCGTGAAGGATGCATTCTACGCCACACTCGAGTCTGTGGTTGATCAGTGCCCCAGACGAGATACACTTCTAGTCTTGGGGGATTTCAATGCATCGACTGGAACTGATAGGGATGGTTATGAGGTGTGTGTTGGTCCCCATGGGTCAGGAACTATGAACCAGAATAGCACTAAGTTCCTTGACTTTGCAAGAAGTCATGGACTTAGGGTGGCTGGTTCATGGTTTCAGCGCCCGCAAGCTCATCGCTGGACTTGGTATTCCAACGCTGGCGGTGTGGCAAAGGAGATTGACCATGTCCTCATTGACGGTCGTTGGAGGATGATCCAGAACTGCAGGGTCTACCGGAGTGCTCAGTTCCTCAATACTGACCACAGGCTTGTTGTAGCAACTCTAAAGCTGCACCTTAAATCCTGGAGAATGGTACCATCCCAGCCTAGGCTGGATGTTGCCAAGCTCAGGGATGAGAGAGTAGCTGAGGAGTTTGCGAACAGGCTGAGTGGACACTTGGGGGTCTGGGTGCTTTGGGGGTCCTGAAGAGTTGTGGAGCACCTTCAAGACCACCGTCCTTGATGTTGCCGGTGGATGCCTTGGAGTTCACCGCAGGGCAAAGAAGAATTTTGTCTCTCAAGGGACACTGGATACCATTGACCAGAGTCGCAGGGCCAGGCTGAATGGCAGAGCTGAGCTGTTCGGGGAGCTGAGGCGTAAAACTGTACGTGCACTGAGGGTGGACAAGGAGGCCTATGTGCGAGGAATCTGTGAGGGGGTAGAGCATCACCTGTGGACAGGTGATTCTCGTCCCGCTTACAGGGGAATTCGCGCATTACGTTCATCCAAGCCCATCCCTCGGAGCACTGCAGTTCGAGCAGAGAGTGGTAGGCTCTTGACAGAGGAGTCTGAAGTGAAGGCCCGCTGGGCCGGTTACTTTGAGCGGTTGTACCAGACTGATCCCCCAGCTGTCGAGTTGGACGTCAAGGGTGTTACAATCCCTGTTGCTGACCCTCGAATCAACTGTGGTCCACCATCGCTTGTGGAAACACGGGCTGCGGTGAACCAGTTGAAACGGGGCAAAGCTCCAGGGATCTGTGGCATCCATGCTGAACTTCTCAAGGCTGGTGGAAATGCTGCACTCGCGCCGTTGCATGCAGTTTTGTGCTCTGCCTGGAACACAGGCATCATCCCAACTGACTGGAAGAGGGGCCTTGTTGTCCCTCTCTGGAAAGGGAAGGGTGATCGCCAAGACTGCAACAACTACCGAGGGGTGACGCTGCTCTCAGTGCCGGGCAAGGTCTTTGCTCGGATAATTCTTGATAGGGTTCGCCACCATCTGCTTGAGCACCAGCGTCCAGAGCAGTCAGGCTTTACACCAAAGAGGTCAACGATTGACCGTATCCTTGCTCTTCGTGTCCTCACTGAACGCAGACGAGAGTTTCGGCAGGGGCTGCTTGCAGCCTATGTTGATCTCTGTAAAGCGTTCGATTCAGTGAATCGGGATGTCCTCTGGAGGATTCTTGGTCTTCGTGGGGTGCCACTGAAACTGATCGATCTGATGTCTGAACTCTACTCTGGTACTGAGAGTGCTGTGAAGTGTGGTGGTACCATCTCTGACTTATTTCCAGTTGTTACTGGAGTTCGTCAGGGATGTGTACTTGCCCCCACACTTTTCAGCACTTGTATGGACTGGATTTTTGGGAGGATGTCGGAGAGATCAAGTTGCGGTGCATCGTTTGGCAATGTCAAGATCTCGGACCTTGATTTTGCAGATGATGCAGTCATCTTTGCGGAGACTTTAGACATCCTCTTGGGGGCCCTCGAGGTGCTGAATGAGGAGTCGGAGCCGTTGGGATTACGGATTTCTTGGGTCAAAACAAAGATCCAGGCTTTCGGTGACATCTTGGATGCTGCTGTCCTGTCTGTGTCTGTTTGTGGTGAGGATGTTGAGGTCGTGGATAGATTCACTTACCTTGGCAGTGATATTCATGTCTCCGCAGGTTGTGAGCCGGAGGTCAATAGACGTCTGGGTCGGGCCTGGGGAGTCATGGATTCACTGGATCATGGGGTGTGGCGCTGCCGGTACCTGTGCGGGAGGACGAAAGTCCGAGTCTTCAGGTCCTTGGTACTTCCAGTCTTGCTCTATGGGTGCGAGACTTGGACTTTGACCAAGGATCTGAGACGGAGACTTAATTCCTTTGGTACCAGGTCTCTTCGGAGAATCCTTGGCTATCGCTGGTCGGATTTTGTGTCCAACGAGCGGTTGCTGAGAGAGACTCGGATGAGATTTGTTACCTGCATAGTCCGTGAGCGTCAGCTGCGGCTGTATGGACATGTGGCTCGTTTTCCTGACGCTGATCCTGCTCACCAGATTCTCTCAGCGAGGGAGTCTCATGAGTGGAAGAGGCCAGTGGGCCGACCACGTGCCTCATGGTTGCAGCAGGTTGACCATCATCTCAAGGAGATGGGGATGGGCCTGGCATCTGCCTGGGGGATGGCCAGACGGAGGCCCCCGGAGTACCGGCGGAAAGTGGACGCAGCGACGCGCTGTTCTGGCACATGCTCCCATACCTGACCTGACCCTGTCTGTTTGTGTACAGGATATCTCAAAAAGTTGTGGACGGATTTGGGCGAAACTTGGTGGACAGGTTGGGTGTGTCGCAAGGACGAATTAATTCGATTTTGGTTCCCATAGTGTGCTGCCTTTTTGGCTGCTGGTTGCATCATTTGTTAGTGGTGCAGCTATGCCGCTGATGCAGTGCCCCTATTACCAGTATACTGGTGCTCATTTCACCGACCTGAGAAGGATGACAGGCTGAGTCAACCCCCTGGTGTTAATTCAAACTCGGGACCCTAGGATCCCAAGCCACCACCCTAACCACTAAGCTACCACCCTAACCGCTAAGCCAACACCAGGCTATATTCGATTTTGGTGAAGATCTGAATCCGAATCTGGATACAAGAATTGTTTAATTTTTAAAGTGACTCTTCAATGAGAGATCAGGCCAAAAATGATATATAGTATGACGTTTCAAAAATGTATTAGGTTTGATGTGTTCTTGTGTATCAGACATCGCGTGGCGGAGGTATACTCTATCGAGTGCCCTTCGAGTTTATCTTTAAATGATTGTCTTACAAAATGTCCATGAGGGCTATACACAAAAGACTTATGGTAATTTACAGAGGGATCACAAAACAAAAGGGGGGTTTCCCACCTCTCCCAACTCCCCCTCCAAAATAAGTAATTTGTTGATGTTTACAAGGGAGGGGGGAGGAGGAGCAGTCGGTGAGGGTTGTGGTTGCATCATCACATACATGTCTATACTTGACAATGCCCACAACTCAGAATAAACGTCAAGAAACCATACCTAGTATAGACAATAAAACACAAACAATGCCGACAGATCACCAACTTCTATTGCAGTCTAATTTATGCCTCAGTCCTAGAACTACTCGATCCACATTGCCTCTCGGTACCTATCCAATTTCATTTCAACATGTCTACCATTCATGCTGCTTCTACCTTCTTGGAAGCCTTGTGACTCAATACATTCATGACTGAGTGAAGTACTTCTGTCTCACTGCTGTCTAAACTTTCCTCTTATTTACTCAGGCTATGCCCCCTGGTGCTGTCCCTGTTCAATGTGGTAAAAAAAGGTTTCTGCAGCTATTTTATCAAAGCCCTTCATTATTGTAAATATTTTTATGAGATCCTTGCACAAGTCTACTTGAACTAAACAAAGATATTGACAACGGCCACACTGGAGTTGAAAATTTTCTGAATGAGCCTTTGTCGTCTACAAATTGGTTGTGCTCGGGCGTTTGGTTCAGTTTGATACCCTTCGATGTGTTTCTGATCTTTTTCATATATGTTGACAGGGAATCAGCAGCAGCCGTTCACTGGGATAATAACCAACAGGCCCAAAGTAAATCAATCCGTGCTAAATAGTTTGTCTTCCATTTCCAATCACACTCTCTCTCTACTCCTGTACCCGCATCGACCAGGTCACTTCTTGGACGTTCAAACTATTGTGCTGTGTCCACAAAATAAAACCTGACGTAAATTTCATTATTTTACAGGCACAGTATGTCGTAAAGCTGCATCAAGGCTTTTGGGACTTTTGGGACTTTTGGGAAAAGTACGGTCAAGGCTTTTGGTTTGCAAAAAGAAAATTACATTCCGAATGTTCTTCATATCCTCAACTTTGAGAAAACTTGAACAGTTGAGGGACAGTTCATTCCATGTTTGAGCTGTAGAATTAAAACAATAATCTTATGATGCATTATATAACATCTTTCTGGAATTTTCTTCTCCTCTTTCACAAACTGCACCCCTTCTGCCAACACAAAACCAAAGTTAAACTTCCTCACCCTTTTGGAATGTATGGGTCGGAATCTGCTGCAACTGCTCACGGCCCAGACGGCTTCTCCGCACCCTCGTGCGATCCCTCGCTAGCTTAACTGCCTGAAAGAGAGCACAAGACCATTCTCATAAATAGCCTCATCGACACCATTACCATCACCTCTATTTCTACAACAACCACCAGCTCCATCACCCACCTGCCCCACCCATTTCCTCTCAGCCCAACATTATTCCTCCACACACAAGGTTAGCAATGGTGTTGAAAAGTGACACTTACCATGAAGATAACCAACAACAAAAAGGATATTCCCACAATGGCAAGGAATGGAATGAGGTAATACTCCATGGGTATAGTGAACTCTGGAGTGAGCAGTAACCATGACCTAGTTCAGATACAAAGTAACAACAGGAAAAAGAGCAATCAGATATTGCAGACCCACACCAGGACTTGTTTTGTGTGGTGTTTTTGTACTGGTGTTACGTAATTAATAATAGACATAATTAGAACTGCCACTTTATAACTGCCGGCAATGATAAACGGGTAACCAAGGGGTCCCGCTTTGAACAGACTCTCTCTCCCTCAAGCAACACCACACAGCTTGCTCTAAGCTTAACGCCCGACCAGTGCTGTCCATGACCCATGGCATTTTTAATTTCATTTAATTCAGAATGGGATTAAAATTAATTCAATTCAAATTAAACGGAAGACCAAATCGGTAGAGTCCTGCATTGGAGTCATCAGAAGGAACCCAAACAAGCAAAAAGCAAAGATGAAATCATCAGGAGGAACCTGGATATGATTCACATTTCAGGTGCTGCTACTCTACCCTCAAACCTATCCAGGTGCAGCCAAGTGAACCTTATTCAAAAATGACCCCCGTGTGGGGGTGACGGTCATCTCTATAATACCACAAGTTCTCAATGTTCAGTCATGACCGAAGACTACTGTGCAGTTCTACTGCGCAGCTCGAACTGCGCAGTTTGGTTAAAGGTGACTCAGCATTTTGGCGGGTGCGCACGAAATTATATTTTGAAAATAAATGCCGACGTTTACATTTCGGGTTTTGAAACTTTTGCACCTTCGGCGGAAAAATCTATAAATATACAAGGTCAGCTGCTATGCAATGACACCATTCACTAACTTTTACCATGCCCAGTAGAGAATATATAGCCTCTTGAAGGTAGGGCAGTTTTTGCAAACTTTGAAGTCATGTGACGCGAAAACGAAAGCGAAATTCGAAAATCCGTCCTGACCAAATTTAGATATTGTCCCATAGATTCATATGCCACAATCAAATTCAAGATCGCTTGAGAAATGGCGGAGGAGATAGAATTTGAAAATCGTCATTTTCGCAACTTCAAAGGCCTCGTGACCTTGACCTTGACTTCGGTGACCTTGAAAGTCATACCATCGTGTACGTCTCATTGACCTCTATCAGGATCACTAATGACCAGATCTCCCACTTCAACTTCATTGTGGACGGACGGATCGAAGGACATCGACACCCATATTATTAGGTCATGCTCGAAGAGATGACCTAAAAAGAAAGTTAAAAGAAATAAAAACAAACGTCAAAAAAAAGAAATAATTCCGGCTGCCAGACCATGCGTCCGATCAGGTTCAAATTGAAAACATATATTTCCCCATGATGATAAGATCATAATTGTGAAGTTTCACGTCGATCGATGAAGTGGTTCAAGAGAAATAATTGTTTTAAGATTTTCGCTCAATCCAATATGGCTGAGAGACAATGCGACCTATGATGTCATGTGTGAATGTCTTGTTCCTCATGGATAAGTGGTCATACGTGTAAAGTTTCACCTGGATCTGTTCATCTGTTTCAGAGAAGATTTTTGAAGATATATATATACAGTAATACTTTGACATACGAGTTTAATTCGTTCTGCGACCGAGCTCGTAACTCGGTTTGCTCGTATATCAAAACAATTTTCCCAATTGAAATTAATTAAAATACCATTAATCAGTTCCAGCCCCCCCAAAAAACACCCTAAGTTCTTTGTTATGTAGTTTTAAAAATTAGAAATGTATTTATAAATAATATATAATTAATACAAAATATAATACAAAGATAATAATATATAATATAAATAAATAAACTGGTTTTATAAAGTGTATTTACCTTGGCGATGAGACGACTTCGGCTTACGGAAGATTCTGGTGGAGGTGGCGGTGGAGGAGATTTGAAGGTCTCATCACACTTTATCACTAAACGTAATTGATACAATTTTTTGTTTGTTTGTTTTTAATTCACTTTATCGCTAAACTTAATTGCTTCAATTTTTTTTTTTACATTTTATTTTTTATTCCCTTTGCCGTTACACTTAATTGCTACAATTAAGTGTAACGACCCTTAATTGATTAACGACCCTACTCAACGAGATAACCAAGATAACTGAACGAGTGAGTGGCAGGAGATGCGTGAAAAGGCGGGAGAAAAACAAACAAACAAAAAAAAAAACAGCTCGCTCCACTCGTAACTCGGATCTAGACTCGTGACACAAAGCAAAAAAAATCGTCCGAGCAACGGCTCGTAACCCGGAATACTCGTAAGTTAGTGCACTCGTTTGTCAAGGTATTACTGTGTGTATATATATATATATATATATATATATATATATATATATATATATATATATATATATATATATATATATATATATATATATATATATATATATATATATATATATATATATATATATATATATATATATATATATATATATATATATATATATATATATACAGTGGGACCCGCTTAATAGAATCACTTTGGGCCGGACAAATTTGATTCTAATAAGCGGGTGATTCTAATATCCGAGTTCACCAGAGTTGTGGAGTATCAAGCGGATCAAATGTCGAGTACATATACGGAGACAAATACTCAGCATTTAGTTTGATTTATATGACACACTTGCTCAAAACAATGGAACTTACTACTGAAAATAAAACAATTACACGTTCAGTACATATGTACTTTTCAAAGCAAAACAACATAGGTTTGTCGATGAGCCTACTCTGTAATGAAAAAAATTGTCGATTGTTGCCTGCTTTAACGAGTCTGTGGCAATGGCGGTGACCTCCTTGTCAAGCTTGCGCAGGAAGGCCATGTCACTGAACCCATGTGATAGCAAACCAAGCCTGATCGTCTTAGCTGCAGACATAATTTCCTTGATGGTCGGGACAGAGATCTCCTCTTCCTCCTCTTCCTCCACTTTAGTGTCGGCGTCATAGTCTGCGTCAGTAGCAATTCCCATTTCGCGTTGGACTGCCGAAACGATGGCTTCATCTGTGACATCATCGTCTGTGGTTTGGAGAGTGGCGTCCATGTTGACGAAGTCCTGCCATTGGTCGGGATCCATTTGAAGAGGGTTGGCTAACTCGTCGTCGTCATTGCTCTCGACCCTTTCGCCTTCGCTTGCCGCTCCAATGAAAATTCCTCCTTTGCGTCAGCAGTTCACTATGCCGGTAGTCTTCACATCATTCCATGCTGTGTCCGTAAACAGCATAGCGTAGAGGATCGTTATCTTTTTCGCCAAGTCACTCGCTGTCATTGCTCCATCCTCGTTGTCAATCTCAGTGAGCACTTTTCGTAGCATGGCACGGCGGTAATGAGCTTTGAATGAACGGATAATTCCCTGATCTAACAGTTGAAGAACAGAGGTTGTGTTCGGCGGGAGAAATGCCACAGTAATGTTCGACAGTTGAAGTGATTGGGGATGTGCCGGACAGTTGTCGATGAGAAGCAACGCTTTCTGGTCATGACGCCGAAGCTCGCGATTCCACTCATCGAGGCATTCAGTGAAGAGGAAACCTGTCATCCATGCGGAGGAATTGGCTCTGTAGCGAACTGGAATTGTTTTGAGGCCTTTGAAACACCGTGGATTCTTGCTTTTACCAATACCGAAAGGAGGACGCTTAGCACCAGTCATCGAGCAGCAAAAAAGCACCGTGATTCTTTCCTTTGGCTTTTTCACACCGCAGTGCTGATCTCCCTTGAAGAGGAACGTTTCGTCTGGTAAGGCCCGAAAATACAACCCGGTTTCGTCAGCATTCCAGATCTCATCAGCCGTGAAGCCTTCTACGAGATCCGGAAACACGTGGTCCAGCCATTGTTGTTTCCCTCCTACGTCAGCCGCCGCTGCCTCTCCGTGAAGTTTCTTGTGGACTCTTCCATGTCTTTTCTTGAACCGGTCAATCCAGCCATTTGTCGCACTGAACTTCTTGTTGTTGAACTTTTCCGCGAACTGAGCCGCTTTCTCCCGCATCAGAGGTCCAGAAAGCGGTGCTTCCTTTTCTCTAGAAGTTTGAATCCACTTGACCATTGCTGATTCGACATCGGGTGCGTTGCCGCTTTGCTTGCGTTTCTGAGAAGAAGACGAATCCACTTGACCTTTCAGAATGGCCTCTCGATCTTTCAGAATCTTGCAAAGGATCGGCTGGTTAATTTCCAACTTGTCTGCAGCTTCTCGTTGGCTCATTCTGGGCAAAGCGTCATAGTCCCTCAGGATTTGTGCTTTATCAATGTTTGAACGATCCGTCCGCTTTCGTTTTCTGTCCATCGTGGAAATGACGACATGCCTAGTGCTTAGACTGCAGCTGTCAGCCGTCTGCCTGTCTGTACAATGACTACCGAAATCACTGTCGTGGCATAGCGTTATTTTTAGCGTGACGTCAGCCGCCTGGTGGCAAAAGTTGGAACTGTGCAGCCAGTAGGCGCTGAACTGTCGAAGTGGATGGCCAGCAGCTGATTCTATTAGGCGGGTTTTTGATTCTAATAAACGGGAAAAATAGTGTACATTTAGATACAATGGAATCGGTCTCAACGATTTTGATTCTATAATACGGGTGATTCTATTAACCGTGATTCTATTAAGCGGGTCCCACTGTATATATAAATATATATATATATAAATATATATATATATATATATATATATATATATATATATATATATATATATATATATATATATATATATATATATATATATATATATATATGAAGCTGCCGAACCACATGACCGATGACAACAATTATTTTCTATGGAGCAATTTATCCCTAAATGACTGAAAAAATTTCATACTGATCAGATGTAGTGTTCTATGTATGCAATTATGATGTCATAATGAAGTCACCGATGACATCATTAAAAAAACAAAACACTGATTCCCAGGAGGAGTACCTACTATGTGCCAAGTTTCAATTTTTTTCCTCTGTACGGTTTCAGAGATAGAGGTCCAAAGTTTTGCCTTTTTTTCCAATATGGCTGCCACACCACATGACTGATGACATTTATCATTAAAAACATTCTACATGAATAGTCACTCCGATGATGAAAATTTAGTCTCAATCCGACAAGCTGATGCAGAGAAAAACACTCATGTTCTGTGCAGACAAAGACGGACAAAGGGACCCAAATGCAATTCCCTGTCCTCTGGCGAGGGTAATAAACACAGCTGCATTCCCATGGAAGCAAAGCATGTGCTTTGTTCATATTTTTTAATACGATAATCTAGTTTTGTAATGTTTCAATAATCTCCCCCATAAGCATTGCAGTGGCATTTGTGATGAAAATCAAGTACTTTATTTGCTTGGACAAAATAAATTTCTAATACTCACCCTGTGTCATATGTGTAGTCAGACAACAGAGTGGCTGTTGTCTGCCCAACAAACACAGAAGGAATATTGATGTTCTTCCGCATAGTAGCTGAAACACATGCAACAGACCATCATCATCATAATCATAATCATCATGCACATTCAGTACCTTGCTGATGGAGTGTTGCTGTAGATCAAGGTAAGAATTTAGAATCTGGCAAGGGTACGGGCACATGACCTCCTCTTGTCAAGTCATTAATGGCCGTTTTCAAGGCCTTCCTCAGATAGAAAGTTTGCTTTCGCAAATCAGTCCTGGGTATATTGCTGGGAACTCTGCTTCTACTTCCTCAACATTATCCAATCCAATTTCATATTTTCTCTCCTCATCGACAAACAAATCCCTCACATCGATTATGCTGTGCTCTTGCATTTGTGGAGATCTATTATGTTGATCTTGCCCGAATTTTATCGTTTACGAATAGTGGACTCAATGACGTTATCTTTCACCAACACAGTAACACGTGCACCACTCCCAAATCGATCTAATATTTTCACTGTTTCCACTGACGTCGTCACTTTCGTCACTTTTTTATTCCGCTTTCAGCAGATGCACCACTTGATGGACGTTTTGGACCCATGATTGAAGAAACAGTGTACAAAGTTTTATCACAATAAAATACCGCACCTCACCGACCACCATGCAGCCAGAAGACAATGATGCAGCGGTGCAACAGATGCTGGAAGGCGCAGAATGTAAAATTTTAATTGTTATATTTTCCGGCAATATGGTACAATTATAATTATAATTTAACACGTAATGTTAAATGAAGGAAAATATTGTTATCCAAGCATTGAAAGTGTTAAAAAAAACAAACATTTTTTTTAAACCTATGTAAACCGAAGGAGTTTGAGGTAGTTCAATTTTTTCCACGGATACGCGGGAGTATCGGCGTGGACGAAGAGAAAGCGTGTCTAAAAGGTAAGCACAGATACGCAAAATTGCGGATGGCGAGGGTTGACATATCATTTTGGCCCGATCTCTCAATGGTGAAGAATCACTTTACAAATTAAAAAAAAAATTAAAACTCTTATCTGATCTAACCAAAATCAAACCAATTCGACCTCGTCACATACTCAACCTGTCCACCAAGTTTTGTCCAAATCAGTCATCAACTTTTGAGATATTGTGCTCTTTATCGGTTTAGCCCTATTGCTCAATGGTGAAGAATCACTTAAAAAAATATATATCGGATCTTCACCAAAATTGAATCAATTCTTCCTCGTCACACACCCAATGTGTCCACCAAGTTTCGTCCGAATCTGTCCATAACTTGAGATATCATGCTATGCAGTATAGTCAACTCTCCAATATCACGGGAGTTAGGTTCCTGGGAAATGCCGCGATAGTTGAAATCGCGATCGTGTAAACCAAGGGACAATGGGAAAGTGGGGGTTTGGTTCCTGGACTTCAAGAAAATAGAGGAAGGTGGACGGTAGCTAGAAATAAACACATTACAATTTAAATAAACATGTAAAAACAATGGTGTAAATTCAACAAAAACACAAGACTTTTACCTTTTAAATTTATGACAAAACAGCAAGATGGGTGAGGGTAAACGTATTACATACTGTTCGTACTGTACTTTGCCGTAAATAGAAAACACAAGACTTAGCTCGGTGATTATGATGCTGCTGCTATGGGGGAGTGTGGAGGGTAGAAAGATGTGGATGTAGAACTTGTGATGGCTATTGAATCATCGGGAGCACGACGAAGGCGCCTGCTGCATTGCCATAGAGAACAAGGGTAAAAACGATCCTGAGCCACCTTGACCTGGAGCAGATCTTCCCTGCTTTGAGAGGAAGGTACGAGATGGCATCCTCTTCCAAAATAATCCTGTCTCTTCGATGTTAAAAACCTGCTCCAGCATAAATTTATTCACCTCGATTAGTTCCATGAGCCGTGGTTGAATCGGAGCCTTGTGGAATCGTTGGTAAATCCACAATTATTTCTCCCACACACTGGTCCACTCAAAAGCGTCCATCCATCCTTCCGTCACGCTATCTCCTCAACGGTTGTGCAGAAATTCACCAAACTTGATAGTTATGATCACCACGTGGCACAAAGGTGTAAGAGCAGTGTCATTTTTTGGCTCCACACCCTGGGTGACATTGGGGATGCATGAAATATACGATTTTTTTTGATTTGACCACTGGGTTCATGCCCCAGGGGTGGGGACTTGAGGTCACAGGTGTCAAAAAGGGGAAAATTCGAACTAAAAAGTTGATATTGGGTCATTCCTGGAGGAACGTTTTGCCATCTTTCAAATTTGCTTTTGGTGGGAAGCACGGGGATTTGCGACGGGGCGCCGACTTCATTCTAGTTATTATTATTATGGAACAAGCTGGCTGGGTGACAACGTTATCCAAAGCACGATGGCAGTGCACTTGGTGATGTAATGCCATGCTTGCAAAGCATCAACCCAACAGTTTGTAGTCAGGTCAGGAATCGAACCTCAAAGGTAGGTGCGCTGCCTCTGCACCATCTTGTTGGACATATTTCCACTCCCATCCCACAACCTTTCAATAATCTGTCTTGATTTTACAATGATCTAAAATAACCAAAAACTAGAAAACACAATTTTACACAAATGAATCAATTATGGAACTGCCTTTGCCCGCATGACATGTCAACCCATCGTTAAGTTTGAACTCAATTAAAGGTCACGTGAGGGAGAGGGAGAGAGACAGAGACAGAGACAGAGACAGAGACAGAGAGATTGTGTGCATGTGTATGGAGTGCTGTTGGTGGGGGTCTTGTCAAAGGGTGTTGTGTGATTGGTATGTGTGTTTAACGAAGTCCATGCCCCCTCCCCAAAGGAGAAGGGAATTTTTATTTTTCTTTAATTACAAAACTTAAAATAAAAAGATAATTTTTTAAAAACCCATAAAAACAAACAAACAAACAATAAAACATTTTGTATTTTCTTCGTTGGATCTTGTGTTGATAAATTAGTGTGGTGTTGATGTCGCACAGGCATGATGGGCTGATTGGCCTCCACCTGTGTCTGATTTACTTGTAGGGAGAGGGAGGAGGAGGGAGGAGGGAGGAGGAGATATGTCGGAGAGAGAAAACATCAGAAAACGAGAACAAAAAACAGGTTCATGAAACTGTCTCCATGAAATCTTACCATTTGATGTTTTCATAGTCAGGAGGTGGTCAGACTTCACATTATAAACAATGGCAACTCGAAAACCAGCCTGTTGTGCGTGTAGGACCTGAACACAGTGTTTGGCACTCAACCTCTCAGAACAATCCTGAGCAAAATAACTTCTCTAATACATGCAGTTCCTACCCTCCTTTAAACTATGTGTATCCACTTCACTTCTACCATTCATACCTTTTTATCAAAGGAACAGTGATGGCGTCGAATCAGTGCAACAAATCGCAAAACGGTTTCATTGATATCCTGTGGAGGTGGTTTTATTGGCGAACAACCGTCTTGAGGGAAAGCATCAACAAGATAGCCCTGCAAAGACAATCACAGATATTAGACATAAACCACTGCCACAGGGTTTCACAATTTAAAAATTCCAACTGTTCACAGACCAAGACATCTGAATAATCCACATCCTTATACCATATAAACACTGTGACGGTTCGGCGAAACCGTCATTATCCAAGGCAATGGCACCCAACATATAGCGGGATTCCGCGAAAGTACTCCACAACTCTTCAGGATTCCTCAAAACACTCAGACCCCCCAAATCCCAACTCAGACTGGTCGCAAACTCCTCAGATGCACTCTCATACTTGAGCTTGGCAACATCAAGCCTTGGGTGAGATGGTACCATTCTCCTGGATTTGAGCTGCAACATCGCAGTTGCTACAACAAGCCTGTGGTCGATATTGAGGACCTGAGCACTCCAGTAGACCCTGCAGTTCTGAATCATCCTCAAGCGACCAAAAACAAGCACGTGGTCAATCTCCTTTGCCACACCGCCAGTGTTGGAATACCAAGTCCAGCGATGAGCTTGTGGGCGCTGAAATCATGAACCAGCCACCCTAAGTCCATGACTTCTTGCAAAGTAGAGGAACTTAATTAGTGCTATTCGGGATCATAGTTCCAGACCCATGGGAACCAACACATGTCTCATAATCATCTCGATCAGTTCCAGTCAATGCAATGAAATCCCCCAAGACCAGAAGAGTATCTTGCCTGGTGCACTGATCCACCAGACTTGAGCGCGGCATAGAATGCGTCCTTCACGATGAGATCACTCGACTCAGTCGGAGCAAATACAGAGACCAGGGAATGACACCCAAGGAGTGACGAATCCTCAGTCTCATAAAACACTCGGAGACCGGTGTTACCTCAATTATCATACAAGTAAGATTTTTGGCCACAGCTACAGCAACTTCTTGGGCATGGTAACCATCAAAGCGACCAGACCAGTAGTAGGTGTAACCATCCACCACGATCTCACCACTATCCAGTCTCCAAACCTCAGTGCTGCAATAACGATGTTCAAATGCTGGACCTCAGAAGATAATAGAGATGGGTGATCATCCTCTCTTTGAGAAAGGACATTCCACCAAGGCAACCACCCAAAGGGACCTCAGGTCAACCCGAGGAGACCACCGTCTGGTGGACAACACGTCAGCATCACCCCAACACAAACCACAACAATCTGACCCAGGAAGGTTACCCCACACTCCCCCCCCCCCCCATCTTCAAAGAATGGGGGTCTCAAAGGCTTGGTGGGGCGGAGACTGTTCAGTCGCCGACAAGTGACAACCAGACAACAAAACAGGTTAATGGAGGTTTACATAGTACCTGAAGCAGGTCATAGTTCTGATCCAGCCTGACAATAAGCATATGTGTATGTACATATGAAAATCATAGAAAAACACAGGGCTGGACCAATCTCCACCAAATTTTGTATAAATGTTGGTTGTACCCAGGGTCAGGTCATGGACACAGCTCCCCCCCCCAATCATGACTGGGGGAGATGACTGGCCAATGCTCCCAAAGGGAGCAGATGTCTCTCATGAAATAAACACAGCAAGATTGTCCAATAGAGTTTGATAAAAGCACATGTTCCCCCACTTAAACCCATGACCCAATGTTAACTCAACATTAATCTTACTACAACGAAGCAAGCGTACACATCACCCAAACTCCGAAATTGACATTCAACAGTTTTTGGGCCCATGTAGAGGTTCCAAACCTGGTTCTACCTCTGGTTCAAACCCCCAATACTGGCCCTTAAGTGGCCACCCAAGGCTGTCAGACGAGCACATACTTTAGCCTTACTCTGGAGCTCGGACTCGGACGCGAGCTCCAATAAACTGAGTAGGGTAGTCCCGCCCAGACGGCGGATGTGCCAGCTCGTAAAAATAAATAACTTATTAAGGAATACCTAAAAACAAACTAAATGCATGTGCTACAAACTTGGATATGTGCTCCAATCGTCTCAACTACCTCTACACCTCGACCTGCTCTCTTCTCTTCGACCCCCGACCTCAATGCAATCAGGACGCAAAAATGTTTCTTTTCTTACTACACATACGAGAGTCATTTCCATAAAACACTGAAAAATGCAGGGATTTTTGTGGTGTACGAGATGCAGTGGAACACGAGAAGCAAGAGTGTTAGCAGCAACTCCGCTTTATTGCGCGTCCTGATGTACATTCCTGCCACCCCTAGTGGGCGAGTCATGATATAGGAAAACCCAATCACGTGATACAGCACACTCCTCCCCTCGTAAAATGACAAGCCAAATGATGAAAGGACAATCATAACATGACCAACCAAAACCAATCAACACTCAAAATCCTCCAAGTACCGCAGCCGCATCCTGACCAGTCTCGGACCGGCAGCGACGCCAGACGGCCCAGGCTCAGTCGACCAGCCTGCCCGACGTCCTCGGGCAGGACTGAATAAGGTGAAGACCCCGTGGGCGTCGGCACGTCCGGCCCTGGCGATACAACGTCTGGCCACGGTGACATTACAGGTGGGGGTCCCACATCGCTCAGCACGGGGGGCGGGGGGGGACGCTGAACAGCGATCATGCATTTGGTCCACGTTCCGCTTCCACACCTCCCCACTATCAGTCCGCCGGCCCCAGTACCACAGAGACCACAGCCGGCACCCATTTGGAACCGTGGAAATAATCGCGCACCATTACCCGCTGTCCCACATCAAAACCGCGCAGCAGCTTCAGGCGCGACACTGCTCCACTCACCGACCCTCCAGGTTGCAGCAAATCCAGTCTGGACCGCAATGCCCGTCCATAGAGACGAATGGCAGGAGAATCACCCATGACAGGATGAATCGCGTTCCTGTAATGGAGCAAGAAGACATCGACCACCGTCTGCACAGGTGCAACACCCCCCCCTGCGCAAAGCCCGTTCCAACATCTTAACAAATGACTCAGCCTGCCCATTCGTCTCAGGATGATACGGTGCGGACCTTAGATGTCGAATACCATTTTGACGCATAAACTCATCAAATACACCTGCGATGAACTGCGGACCGTTATCAGAAACCTGGATCTCCGGTAATCCTTTATTAGCAAAGATCGTCCGCAGTTTCTCTACTGTAATGTTTGCTGATGTTTGCTGCATTACTACAACCTCCGGCCATTTAGAGAATGCATCGATCACAATCAAAAACATTTTGCTATTAACCGGCCCCGCAAAATCTACATGGACCCTCTGCCAGGCCCTGTCTGGGGTCGGCCATAGTCCCGAGGCTCGATGCGGGTTATCAGCATCTGTTTGACACGTGGCGCAACGCTTAACCAACTGCTCAATGTCTTTGTCCAACCCCGGCCACCACAACAGGCTACGAGCAAGACTCCTGGTCTTCACGACGCCAAGGTGACTGACATGCAGTTCTTCCAAACACCGCTGCCTGAACTTCGGCGGAATCACCGCCCTCATTCCCCACATAACGCACCGTTGGACCAACGACAGCTCCGATGCGCGCGACGTGAAAGGTTGAAATGCCGGTGTCGAAGGTAGATCGCTCCAATTCCCCGTAGAAATCGCCTGGACGACACGGGCGAGCACGGGATCATGAGCAGATTCCACCGTGACCTGTTTGGCCGTGATCGGCCCGCTTTGGACCTGGCCCAGCGCGAACACATCGACCTGGTCGGCCGACTTAGACGCAGCTGGACCCTCCGCACAAGGCAAGCGCGAGAGCCCGTCGCAGTTAGCATGCTTCTCGGTGCTTCGGAACTGAATATCGTAATCGTAAGCAGCAAGAAACAGACACAACCGCTGTATTCACGCGGCCGCTCCCACCAGTACCCCGCGTTCGGGTCTCAGGATGAATTGAGGTGGTTTGTGATCCGTCTGCAAAGTGAAATGCCGCCCCAGCAGGTATTGATGAAACCTCCGCACACCCCAGACGAGGCTGAGAGCCTCGCGCTCGATCTGGGCATATTCCCGCTCTGCTGAGGACAGGGTCCGGGATGCAAAACAAACAGGCCGCTCGGAACCATCGTCCATCCTGTGGGAGAGCACTGCCCCAATGCCATATGTAGAGCTGTCGCATGCCAATAAGAGCGGACGCGCAGGCTCGTAGTACACGAGGACCGTATCCTCTGTGAGCAGCCGCTTGACGCGGTCGAACGTCACCTGGTGTGCAGGCCCCCAGACCCAGTGCTTGTCCTTCCTGAGCAACCGTGTTAACAGCGCAAGTTGTGAGCTGAGCCCGCGCACGAACCTTTGGTAATACTAGGCCATACCAATGAACGAGCGCAGCTGCGACCTGGCCTTGGTACAGCACAGACACGTCTGCCATCCCGACTGGCGTTATCTTCTCGCGGGTGTACGTGAACAGCGTGAGGTTTGACATTATAAGCTTCAGGCCGTTGAGTCTACGCGCGGTGTGTTCGCCTATGATTGACACAGCCGCTTCCATATCAACCTGAAACGTGATCGGCGTTTTGTTCACTTCGATTTCCACCGTCATCGGGCGCGCCGCCACCGGGCCGATTGAAAATAGGCTCAACAACGGCCGCCGGTTCCGCCCCGGGTCGCCTCGCACATCGCCGTCCATGACCTTAACGGTGGCCGGCGTCCCACGGCACACACGCTTCAGATGACCCACCTTGTGACAATTTAAACACATGGTGCCTTTATACGGGCATGCACGGCACAGGTGTCGACCTCCGCATCCCAAACACGTCCGCGGGGTCACCTCGTCGCTCGTGCGGCGACGTCCGACCCGCACTGAAGGTCGTGCGTGCGTCCCGGGGCGCTCGCGACCCCGCGTGGCCGGTGATGGCCCGAACATCTCCGCGAGTCTGCTCGACAGCTGTAGCAGTGCCGACCGCCGATTCGAATGTAATGGCTTCACCCTTCAGCCGTAGAACCGCCGAAACCATCTTCGGATCTTGTAAACCAGCAATAAAACGATCTCTGAGCCGAGCTGGACGCTCCTCCGCCGTGAACTTGCATGCCACGGTAGAATGCTTCACTCGCGCCACGAAATCAGCGACGAGCTCCTCTGCACCTTTCGAGAGGCGATCAAACTGGTATCGAGCGAGCTGTAATGACATCTCCGGCGCCATGTGTGCTTTCATCTTCTGCACAATGTCCTGAAACGACAGCCCGTCATCACGGGGCTTGTCCGGCGCCACCAAATCACTCAGTTGTCGGTAATGTTCCGTCGATAGCGAGGCGAGCAAGATCGACTTCTGTTTGCTCTCATCGACCACATCATTCGCGTGGAAATAGCATCCCAATTGTTCTGAAAACAATTCGAAGTCGTCTCCGATGAAAACGGGCACATGTCCGTGCGCCGTGACTCGTCGATCAACCATCCTCGTCAGCCAACTGTGGTGTACGAGGTGCAGTGGAATATGAGAAGCAAGAGTGTTAGCAGCAACTCCGCTTTGTTGCGCGTCCTGATGTACATTCCTGCCACCCCGAGCAGGCGAGTCATGATATACGGAAACCCAATCACGTGATACAGCACAATTTTGAGTTCTGGTAATTGAAAGGAGAAAAAAAAGGAAAAGCAGAATGTTAGTTTCCCCATTTGCACCCAGAGAAGGCCGTTCACATGAACAATGCGAACTATCTGGCGAATGTTTATGGTGTAGAAGCCAATGCCCACATAGCAACCACAATCTAAGATAGCAAGTTGTGCAACCAGATGTCAAAGAACCTCCAAGAAGACGAGACCACTTAATACCTGCAGTCCAGGCAGGAAGTTGTAATACAATTCATGATGCCGGCGATAACTCGCTGATTCTTCACGAAGGATACCGTGGGATCTTCAACATCCACCGACTAATGCCGGCAGACAAGAAGCTCGTTCAATGTCCATTCGAGGAACGGCACACATTGATACCAGCATGACAGTTTGTAACTGGGTCGGGATTCGAACCCAGGCTCAGCTGCGAGGCGAGTGCGTGTACCTCGCGGCTTGCAGAACATTAGCACAGTATTAGGAGGTATTGTTTAACCTAATGTTTGTTTTGTATTGCCATCTAAATCATGATGCTAAAATCGCAGGTTTAAACACCATGCTGGGTTTCAGCACTGAAATTAGCGACACAGCAGCTCTCTTGATATGATGGAGGATGAATGCCCAAAGTGTTAACTTTACCCCTCTTTCGACTGTGGTTTGCGTACCTTTGTTAACTGCCAGTTGATAAAACCTATCATTTAAATTGTCTACCGAGACAGATTGACAGTTGCCTTGGTAAAGTCGAGTTAGTAGTCCAATGTTTCAAATCCAATGTATTTGGGTGACTTTCGTCTGCAATCACATAATACCAGTACAGTACTTATGCCCAATACCCTTGCCCTGCATTATAACCTGTAAAAGCTCCCACTACATTCACATTGGATGACACTGCAGAAAAGAGCACATTGCAGGTCTTAAGACGGAAAAGTGATTGATTTATGATGTGAAATTTGACGATATTTAAATATTAAATCAATGGGTTGAATAAGCTTGGTGTTGGCTTAACGGTTAAGAAATAACACCAGGTAGGTTGACTCAGCTTGTCGTCCTTCTGAGGTCGGCAAAATGAGTACCAGCTTACTGGAAACGGGGCACTGCATCAGAGACACAGCCACGCTCCCAAAATGATGCAACCAGCAGCCGCAGGCTGCATGTTAAAGAACAAACAAGTTGAATAAAAGACCAGTTTATCTGTCAGAGGCTCCCAAGTCCAATCATGGCACTCATTAGTTTCTTGCCATTCAAAGCCTTTGTCCACAGTGCTATGGAATACGCTTCTGCGGAGAGGGCAGGAAATCCTGAAACAATCATAGCTCTCCTTCAATCTGATGAGCCGAAAGACTTGAGGAAACCTGAAAGAAACTAGGAAGTTGAAACTAACGGCCAGGAAACCAAAAATCACCTGAAAAGTGGAAATCCAAACCACAACAAAACCCAAACCACCAGAAAACCCAAACAAACCAACAGGAAACTGAAACCACCAGAAAACCCAAATTATGCACCAGAAAACTCAAATTATCCACCAGGAATCCCAAATTATCCACCAGGAATCCCAAATTATCCACCAGGAATCCCAAATTATCCACCAGGAATCCCAAATTATCCACCAGGAATCCCAAATTATCCACCAGGAATCCCAAATTATCCACCAGGAAACGCAAATTATCCACCAGAAAACCCAAATTATGCACCAGAAAACCCAAATTATCCACCAGGAATCCCAAATTATCCACCAGGAATCCCAAATTATCCACCAGAAAACCCAAATTATCCACCAGAAAACCAAAATTATCCACCAGGAATCCCAAATTATCCACCAGGAATCCCAAATTATCCACCAGGAATCCCAAATTATCCACCAGAAAACCCAAATTATCCACCAGAAAACCCAAATTATCCACCAGGAATCCCAAATTATTCACCAGAAAACCCAAATTATCAACCAGGAATCCCAAATTATCCACCAGAAAACCCAAATTATCCACCAGGAATCCGAAATTATCCACCAGAAAACCCAAACTATCCACCAGGAATCCGAAATTATCCACCAGAAAACCCCATTTATCCACCAGGAAACCAAAATCAATGACCAGGAAACCCGAACCACCACAAAAGCCAAACCACTGGGAAACCCAAACCAACCACCAGGAAGTTTAATTTTGTATAATGCCAAGACAGTTCTCACAGATTATAATAACTAGCAGAGTACCCATATCCAAGTTGGCAACATGTTCTTCTGACGCATACCTTTATTTGGGCGGTGTATAGGCAACTGACAGTTCTGTATCGGCAAAAACATTTTTTTTTTAAAAATAAATAAATTACCCGGATTACATGCATGAAGTAAAAACATACATACTACTTACAATTCAAAACATCTCTCTACACTGGAAAACACGAGGAGAGGAATAGTGTGCTGAAAATGGTGGAGACTTGTAATACCCTCTCACACCTGGAGGGGGCGTCACACGATACACATTTACATGGAGAATTTACACAACACCCAGATGTCAGATTTTACCAAATAAAAACACCCAGATGCACTTTTTGGGGTCATGCTCATCCTGTGTAGCAAGTCTGCACGTAATTGGACCAGAACTGTAGTAGTAGCACGACACACACACACACACACACACACACACACACACACACACACACACACACACACACACACACACACACACACACGTCGGTGAATTACAGGAAGATCAGGATAAAGTTTGATTGTAAGAAAATGTAACATTCAAATCAAATCGTGAGAACAACCTTGAAGCCATCATTGGGCAGCTGGTCCCCAAAGTGTGCAGGAAGGTCTTCAAACACCTGTGTCTGGTTATTGGGTCCAACCTGCACACAGCGGGAGGTGATGGTGATGACGATGTCAAAGAAGAGGAAACAAATAAAAAGTATTTGTTCACCATGTTGTGTATGGCAATGCCGGCTCGAGGGATACTACAAGTCGTGAAAGGGATTATAAAATATAAATATATAAATATATATAAATATAGATATAGATAGATAGATATATCCACCGCGATGATGTGAGACGAAGCACCATCAAGGAACAAGGAGCCAAGAGAGACCAAAAGGAGCGCGAAGTACCCGAGCTGGACTCCAACACCAACCATGCCCTACTCTCGTGAATGCGGGACGAAAGGACAAGAGGAAGAGAGAACCGTCTGTGACGGGACATTGTCCACTTCAAAAAGAAACAACCCCACGGAGGTATCCCATAAAAACGACCGACGATGTGATCGACACTTTCGGGTCACAATGAACATCGACGAAGCGACATTGTGACGGGAAAACAAAATAAAAAATAACAATCACCGAATCACCTCAGGAGGAGCGGAAAAGCTCGACGATAAAAAAATGAAAATTTTATACAAATCTCAACGTTTTCTTGTTCAGTTTATAAAAATTAATGTAAACGCGGAAACGAACGGGAAAACAACTAATCACAAGGCTTACTTTTGGTGCCACTTCCGCTATTTTAATGACGTCATTACTTCAGAGTTCAATCGCTTCTTTCCGAACACACGACAGTTTTTTTTTTTTTTTAAATATATCCAAGAATAATCCAGCATCGGATTTTGAAATACATTCTTTTTAAATAATGGAGGTAATCAGAAAAAAAAAAACGCCGTTCATCTTAATTGTTAGCTCAAACTAACCACACCGCTTAGGCCGATAAAACAAGCACAAAATGGTTAAACGCAATAAAGAGGTTCGAGAGGTTTGTGGTTAAAAGTCTACGAAAACAGGACGTTCAGGACCATGCATTTCGTAATTTAGTAATCCATGCATTTAATAATCCAGCGGGTAATTTAGCCTCACCTTACCACGAGGAAGCATCCTTTTACAAGCTTTGAGATGGTTTAAAGGGAATTTAAATGACTAGTGCGTGTCCGTACGTGCGAAAAAAACTCAAACAACCACACAGGCCGTTCCTTCGCTCTCGCGTGGCCGTACGTGCGAAAAAAAAAACTCAAACAACCACACAGGCCGTTCCTTCGCTCTCGCGTGGCCGTACGTGCGAAAAAAACTCAAACAAACACACAGGCCGTTCCTTCGCTCTCGCGTGGCCGTACGTGCGAAAAAAACTCAAACAACCACACAGGCCGTTCCTTCGCTCTCGCGTGGCCGTACGTGCGAAAAAAACTCAAACAAACACACAGGCCGTTCCTTCGCTCTCGTAAACGACGACTGGATTGGGGCATTGTGTTTATCTATAAATGCGCATAAGAAATCGAGAAATTATTAGAATACAGTAAGTCATCACTATCCGGAAGTCTGTACATTGTAACCCGTAATGGGGAGCGTGATCTTACTCGGCCATAACTTGGGAACCACTTGTCCGATTAATTTCAAACTTTTTGAAAGGCAAACAAACAGAGATTGCTGGAATTATAGATGGATAGAAGATAGATACTGTGGGTGCAAAACGCCAAGCAACGAGTCCTGTCATTGGTTGATAAATAAATGGCCATAACTTGGGAACCGCTTGTCCGATTAACATCAAACCTTGAAAAGGCACATACTCAGGTTCCCAGTGTCGATTGTGACGTCATACCAAATGAAGAAGAATTGTGACATCAATCGTGCAAAAAAAATTTAAATAAACATTAATTGTGACATCATTCATGACGTCATAGCACCGTGTCCTGTCATTGGTTCACAGATAAATGGCTGTAACTTGGGAACCGCTTGTCCGATTGATATCAAACCTTGAAAAGGCACATCCGCGGGGCCCCGGCAATACTCCCGGCAAGTTTCAATCCGATCGGCCGGTGGTCGTCTGGTTATTAATAATTTGGGGAAAAAAATGGCATGATAAGGTGAGAAGGTGGAACGACGCCTTCAGCTGCCATATATACACCTTTTCAACACTGAAAACGCAATAAAATGGCCGTAACTTGGGAACCGCTTGTCCGATTAATATCAAACCATGAAAAGGCACATCTGCGGGTCCCCGGCAATATTCCTGGCAAGTTTCAATCAGATCGGACCGTCAATCGTGCAAAATAAATAAATAAATAAATAAATAACCATTAATTGTGACGTCATTCGTGATGTCATAGCACCGTGTCCTGTCATTGGTTGACAGATAAATGGTCATAACTTGGGAACCGCTCGTCCGATCTATATCAAACCGCGAAAAGGCACATCCGCGGGTCCCCGGCAATATTCCTGGCAAGTTTCAATGAGATCGGACCGGCGGTCGTCGAGAAACGGTGGTCGCAGACAAACAGACAGACACACAGAGATTGCTGGAATTATAGATAGATGACGTTGTTCAAAGATTTCCCGGCGTGGATGTCATCAGCAAATCCTGCAATTCATTGGACTCACTTCTCCTCGACGGGACGAGAAACTGCTGGAATGAGTGTTGTGAAGTGAGAAGGAAACACAGCGAGTAGGATGTCGAACAGGTGTTCCCAAAGACGTCCTCTTTTACTCCATATTGAGGAACCAAAATGGCCATTGCACCTGGGAAGTGACGGTGCCAGTCGGCTATCCTGTGTGGCGTTACTGGAGGCGTCTTACAGATGGACTGTGTGAGAATTGATTTTGGGTCCATTTGTTCCTTTTCCCCCCAAAATACACAATATCATTCTTTGCTGCACATGGACATCAAACAGTCCCGCCTTCTTATCTTAGTTGCCGGAACTCCCCACCACTTTCAAACCCCTCTTCCTCTTGGAACTCCCCCGTCCCCACCCTTTTCAAACACCTTTTCCCATGTTTGTTCCGTGAAGGCTCAGGAATGGTCACCGCATTGTTTCACAGAGACAGAACTGTGAACATCAACTTGTGCAATGTGTTGTTCGAGTTCATGGAGATGGACAATGCAGCAATGAACAACGTGTCCATTATGTTATGTTACCATGGAGACAAAGAGAACAAGTCTTCGACGGGTAATTCATGAATGAAAGCATATGTCGGTGACTCAGTTCCTGTGGAGTCAATTTTGTTACGAACGGGTCTCTCCGGTCGTCTACTGCAGCACATTTTTAAAAACAACGTTCCTCGTTTTCTTGTCTGGGGAATGGATGTGCAGCTTTGATCTTGATCCAACTCTTGATGCCGCAACATACAACATTCCGTGTGAGAAAACAGGTGAACGCAGATCTAGTCCGATTATGCTGAACATCTGTCCCTGTGCTTTGTTTATTGTCATGGCAAAGCAAGGTCGTAAGGGAAATTGTAATCTACGGAACTGGAATGGCAGGTCACTGTCGGATGGCATAAGTGGTATCCTTTGAATTAATGCATGTTTTCCTGCTGCCGGTCCATTAATCAGGATTACTTCAATCACATTTGGGCTCATTCGGTAGACTGTACAGCGGGTGCCATTCATGATATTTGGTGGATCCAATGAACGAAGAACAATAACTGGGCAGCCCACTTTCAGCTTAAGTTTGTGTGGTGTTATCCCTGATATTTCAATGGAATTCAGAAATTCAACGGGAAAGTGCACCGCTTCCTCCGGAGTGAGTGTAGTGTTGATTGCATTCTATATCTTGACTTCTCCTGGGAAGCGGTCAATGATGGTAGAGTTGACAGCATCCACTGTTTCATTTAGAGGTTTGAGTATCGCTCGTTCTAACAACCAGTTGCTGTCGTTTGGAGCACTTCCTGTTAATCCGACATAGAGTTCCTCGATTAATTTGGATGGAGTTTCATGCTGGTGTATCCCTTCTGGTAAAGTGATGGTGTCCGGTTTATTTTCAACAGGGTAGTTACCGTCTCCAATGTTCATGAGGAGGTCGGCGTAATTGTCATGTTGCGCCATAACGGCGATCGCTTCAGCGTCACATCGACTATGTTTGCACGTGTTCCTTGATTCACAACGGGTAGTATTTGTCGGAAGTCTCCACAGAACATCACCGGGATGCCACCAAATGGTTTTGAATCTCCACAAATATCCTGTAGGGTCCTATCGATCGCTTCATCCACGGCCCTGTGTGTCATCGGAGCCTCGTCCACAATAATTGCTTTGACTTTGTTCATCACTCTAGCGATTGCTGTGCCTTTTTTCATAGAGCAGGTTGGTGTATGTTGCTTGTGAGCATTCAGGGGTACTTTGAAGGCGGAATGTAGAGTACGTCCCCCTGTTAGTAAAGTTGCGGCTATACCACTCGATGCTGGAGCAATAGCGATATGGCCATTCTCTCTGATTTACCATCAGCTGATGCTCGTGGTTGTTGATGTACTGGTTTTGTTCACATATGTCGAAATTCGCGAACCGAACGTACTCCTGTGCATGGTTTACGGCCGTTGTACGGTCAATGACAGGAAGGTTGTAGTTATCCAGAGTTTGACCTCCTTGTGCGAGGATGTGGTCTTCTATTTCCATCAAGCAAAGATTGTACATTTCCCCTGCGCGGTTGTCGTCAACATGAACATTGTGGCGATGGAAAAAATCCTGTGCTGACGCAGCTTTATGATCATTCCAGAGTGCGAGTGGGCGACTTGGTTCACAAAAAATCAACTGGACAATGAATAATTCCCGAAGACTTTGCGGGCTCTGTCCAATAGTTGCCTCTCGCAAGGCATTATGTCGATGGTTGTCATCCTCTGCAAGTCCCTTCGCCAGACATGCCTCTCGAAAAGTTGGTAGGATTACACCTTCATGACTCCTGAGATCTTCGAACGATGTCGAACCATGTTCCTGGTGAAGCAGCATGCGTAAAAAATAGCACTGATTGTTTTGGACTGACTATGTAAACTCTACCGATAGCAGGGCTTCTGAATACACCAGGGAATTGTGGTTCACCAGGGAATACACCTCTTGCGTCGATTCCACTTTTTGTTTCAATAATCTCACGTGTGATACTCTGGAACTTCATGATAAGTGAGTGTTTTCGCGAACTCATCCGAACGGCAAATGGTGAAGAATTCTGTCAGAGTTGTCTTTGGTTGTCCCGCTCCGGCACGGGCATCAGCATTGCTATTGTCAAAGTACACTCGCTGGCCATTCTCCAGGTGGATAACCAGCTGCATCACTGGTGGATCGTGTTCATGCATCGGGAAGCCCAAGATTCGGTGAGCAGCTTCCATGGCACCCACGAACCTGGCTTCTTGATATTGTTGTATTTCATAATTATTTTGTCCACCTTCAATAGTGAAGATCGCTTGGTCATTTCCCTTGTTTACATACTTCAGCACATATTTCACACTTTTGACTCAAGTATAAATTTCAACGTTCATGTGGCACTTCATTTGATTTATAAGCCAAGGGTTGTGAGGTACAACCCACCGATTGTCTATAACGTGCTCGATACGCTGTCCATTTACAATCTTGGTGATTGCGATTACATTCCCTCCGTACTCTGGGGTGCGCCTGCGGTACTTGGGATAGCTATCTTGCCCTTGTTCCGTCGCTTCCATAAAATCCTTCGGGAACATTTTTTGAGTAGGATCCGTCCTTCATGCATGGACTGTTTCT
Organism: Eptatretus burgeri; assembly: GCF_056783735.1. NCBI lineage: Eukaryota > Metazoa > Chordata > Myxini > Myxiniformes > Myxinidae > Eptatretus > Eptatretus burgeri. The sequence continues at coordinate 72,665,427 of NC_140974.1, read as the reverse complement.
GTTGAAAGGGCCGCATGGTCCATGGATCATGTTGCATTTCATCAGTTCGTGCAGTTGAAGTTCCGAATCCGGACATGGTATTTCCGCAGATATGACTTGATCAATATCGTCGGGTCTGATTTTGCTTCCTGGGGACAACCAGAGTAGTATGTGCACATGAGGGAGCCCTCTTTTCCTGAATTCGATAGAATATAGCCATGCCAGCAAGTCACCAAAAGCTCAATTCTTCTACAGATCCATCAGTTTCTTCAATTTCAAATGAAAAACACGACAGACGATATCTGGCCGGTCTGATGCTGTTTGTTTCGGTAGAAGATTTTCTTTAATTTCTGACCATTTCGGATTAGAAGTGGAGGTTATGAACAGATCTGGTCTGCCATACTTCCGCACGCATGCGATGGCATCTTGGGTGTGCTCGTGCATATAGCGTGGACCGCCCGTGAATGTAGATGGTAACACGATCCTTTGCCCCACGTTCTGCGGATCACAGTCGTTATTAAATATAGCGTCTCTGAAGTTTTGGTAGCTGTCCGCTCTTAGAGCTTTCTGTTCCCATCTGAGAAGATGTAATCGTTCTGTTTCTATCTTACAGTACATGTCAACTAAAAATTGCTGGAATAGTCTGCGGCACAGTAACAAATGATTAGTCTGTCGACACAGGATATGGTATGCGTAAAACTGCATTTGTGTTATTTTGCGTGTAGCGGCTGACTGCAAATATACGCTCCATCCGTCTGTGCCACAAGGAAACAGGATTGGGTTCTGCAGAGTGTCGTACGCACGGTGTAATTATGATATACGCTGTAATGCTCCATCACACTGGTGTAACACTATTAGCCTGGTGTTGGCTTAGTGGTTCGGGTGGCGGCTTGGGATCCTAGGGTCCTGAGTTCAAGCCCCGTTGGCCGCTGAATTAAAATACTCCAGGAAGTTGACTCAGCCTGTCATCCTTCCGAGGTCGGCAAAATGAGCACCAGTGTACTGGTAAGGGGGACACTGCATCAGTGGCAGAGCCACGTCCCAACCAAGGATGCAACCAGCAGCCACAGGCTGCACTCGATAGAGAGAGAACACAATATTGTTGTGGGCCGGGGGTCAGTGGCGAGGAACAGCTGCCAGGGGGAGCAGAAGGGTTATCTTCACCGAACACCCCGGAACTTAGGTCGTGACTCTCGGATAAGTCCGAAGGTCACGGGTCCCCTAGCGGACCGTGGTCACCAATATTTTGACAGCGTGGGGTAGGGTTAATTGCCTAATTTCAATATACCTAAGTACCCACGTCGTCTAACGACCGGGGAAAACCGCACCCTCGACGGACCTCGGGCAGAATGGGCCATTTACCAAGCCCGATCCGGGTGTAAACCGAGCGGGGATTACCAAGATCCGTCGGTCCAAACGAACAATTACAGCAACAAGGCCTCTCTAATTCCCAATCAGCACCGTGCTAAACCAATGAAAGAAAGTGATAGACAACGAACTGGTACATTGAACAATTGGGGGTTTATTTATAATGGGAGCAATAATCAGGAAGGGAGACACAGAGCAGAGTTACAACCAAATAATCAATGCAAAATAATGTACAATAAAAAGAAAACACTAAAGCAATTTCAACTTAAGTACGGGCGCCACACACACACACACACACACACACACACACACACACACACACACACACACACACACACACACACACACACACACACACACACACACACACCCAAAAGAAATGGACCCCATCGAGTCTTTATTGGACCCACCAGCTGAGGATAGGTCAGCTGGGGAGTCAAGGTCTGGCCGGGTACCTGTCTGCCTCGTGCAGTCACACCGGACTCTAACCCACCATGGTGGGACTTGAACCCACGTCCCGGAATCCACCGAGCCCACGATCCTGGCTGCTTGACCACCACCACCACGAGGAGCCCAACAGCAATCGCGACGATGACTCCAACGACGCACACCAAGAGCAATGGCCACGATGACTCCAACGACGCACACCAAGAGCAATAGCCACGATGATTGCCCTACTCTCTTCTTGATGACCACTCTACTCTTCCATTTTTGCGAGGTCCGAGGGATTTCTTCCCCTGGCCACTCGCCTCCTGATTGGACGGTGGCGAACATCCCATCTGGCTGGCCGGGGCTGCCCTGAGGTAACTCGTCTCCGGATTGGTCGGGGGCTTCTGAGGTACTCCTATCCCTCATTGGTTGCAAGGCACACCCATCTCACTGGGTGGAGTCGACCTCACCCCGCCTATGCCCGTGGCCCCGAACACGTGCGTAATGGCGATGATGGAGCGAAGAGGAGATTTAATGTAAAAAAAACCTGACTATAAAGAAACCCGCAGCGCACACGTTATTCCCATTAGACAGAAGGACGGGACCCTGACTATAAACACATACTTATAGAAATAACTGAACTGCGGGGACTGCTGTCTGTCTGTGTGCAAATGGCTGCCAGATTCGTAACAATATCTCTGGTCGCAGTTGGTTCGTTCGGCATTAGTATGCCTACTTCATCACCGGATGGTGCATTGTAACGGCGAGGATGTTGTGTGGCCGACTGCTTGTTTTCGTGGATGACAACTCCAAGATCTTCTCTTCCATCTTGGTTCATGCTTTCAACAGCCGTTTTCAGGTTTCTGACGTATTTGTTGTTCTCATACAATAACTCTGTGAGCTTTGTTTCGATGTGTGGTTTCATACCAGTACTGATGGCCAAATGTGCTTCATGTTCAGCTCGTCTGCTGTCAATGAAATAAATTTGCAGTAACTGTCAAGGTGTATTGTCTTGCGGATGGAGACTTCCAATTTTGTGACACACTTGACCTTGGACAGTAAAATTGGGATCCCATCCATGAATCTGCCGTCTAGTGCAGCCAAAGCTCATCATTTGAAATGCGCTATTATAAAGACGTACGTTCTGAAGGAAATGGTCGGAATCATTATTTGTTCCGTTGAGCAGTGACAGCAGATATTGAGGTGGCATTGGGAATAAATCCAATTGGATTTTTCTATCCACTTGCACAGCAAAATCCTGGTGGCTCGCCAGCAATTTTTTTTGCCTCACAGTAGTTACATGCTATTTCTAATATCTGTTTCAAGGAAGAACACATTTTCATCATTCGTGTAGGCTCGTGGGACCCCTGGCAACTGCAGCTGTCGTCTTGCGTTCCTTTGTGCACGGACTTCTGGTAATCGCTGTGAAATTCTTCTTCGTTTCGGTGTTCTCGGGACGTTCCCACCTGGAAACATATAAAAGTGATTAGTAATGTGTGTTTCATTCAACGGATTTTAGTTCTTAGAATAAGTAGCCCCCCAGATTATTTTGGGTGCATGGCCTTTTCATGCATGTGTATGGCCCGAATGATGGAGAATTACCAGTGCTGCAGTGGGATTTCCCAGTGCTGCAGTGAAATTTCCAAGTAATGCAGTGGAATTTCCAAGTACATACTGCAGTGGGAATTCCAAGTACTGCAACAGGAGTACCAAGTGTTGCAGTTGAATTGCTAAGTGCTGCAGTTGAATTTTCAAGTGCTGCAGTGGGATTGCAAAGTACTGCAGTGGGTCTTCCAAGTACTGAAGTGGGGTTTCCAAGTACATAAAAGTGACTTACCGGAATGTAGTAAGATCTTGCAAGCTCACAAACTGATTTTCAGGTACAATCTCACTTGATAGTCAGCTAAAAAGGAGAGTGAATAACTTTACTTTTATTTTACTTTATTTGGAGCAGGAAGACTCCACCAAACAGGGTGGGTAGCTGTACAATTTTTGCTCAGTAGTGACTGATGACTGAGTTGTGAGTCAGTGGATAAAGAAAAAAACATCTTAGCTTGACAATTTGAGGATGGTAGTATAATTTCAGTCAACTAGAAAATTTTAAGTTGATTACAGGCCGAGAGTGATTGGATCAGAAAAGTATGCTGGTAAGCAAACCACCTGCATCTTTCATTCTACTTTTCAAATGCAAACTTGCAAAACTACCGAATACAACACTGTGTCTTTTTGTACTGTTGACGGTTCAAATCAAGAGCAAACCTAACCTGCATCTTTTTTGCACTGTTCAAATATTATGCAAATCTGCATCTTTGTTTCACTGTTTAAATGTTTTGCACTGTTGAACAGTAGCTTGCTGGCTTTAAGGATAAGGCTTAAAGGAAGGGAAGCTAGATAGCAATCTTTTTTTAGTTTTGGCTTTTTTCTTCTGTTGTCTACAAATAAAGGTGCATAGGGGATGGTTATGAAGTGCAAGTCAGGAAAGGATAAAAAAAATTACTCACCTGAATGAATGCAAGGAAACCTCATTCCTCATTCCATCGATAAAAGAAACATTTTTCCGTCGATAATCACAATTTTCAATGAATGTGGTAGGCGGTTTTACATTCTTATTCAATGAAAGTGGTAACGGTTTTACTTCCTTCTTAAGAGCATTGAGTGTGTCCTGCCCATTTTCACCCCCAAAATTCACAATAGATAATAGTTAGTTCATAAGGAAAAGTACATCTAGCCACTTTCATGATCGTAATTAAATACCTGCCAATTTTCACCCCCAAAATTCACAATAGATAATAGCTAGTTCATAACAAAAAGTACATCTAGCCACCTTACCGATAGTAATTTAAATAGCTGCCAATGTTCAGGAGGATACGATTTGATTTGACGTCGCAAAACGGGAACAAAATTTGGCATTTCTCTCTTATAGTATGTATATGGGAACCAAAACGGCTGCGTCATTGCACCTGGTAAGTGACGGTGCCAGCCGAATATCCTGTGTGTCATGACTGGAGTCGGTTTACAGATTAACTGTTTGGGAATTGATCTTGGGTCCATTTGTTCCTTCCCCCCCCCCCAAAACACAAGATCATTCTTTGCTGCACATGGACATCGAACATCCCGCATTCTTATCTTAGTTGCCGGAACTCCCCACCCCCTTCAAACCCCTCTACCGCATGGAACTCCCCACCCCTTTCAAACCCTCTGCTCCCATGGAACTTCCCACCCTTTTCAAAACCCCCTTCCCCATGGAACTCCCATCCCATTTCAAACTCCTTTTCCCATGTTTTTACCATGAAGGCTCTGGAATGGTCACCGCATTGTTTCACAGAGACAGAACTGTGAACGACGAGTTACCCTCGCCAAAGGAGTTGGAGAGGGAATTGCATTTGGATCTGTTTGTTTGTTTGTTGTCTGTTTCTGTCCGTCTGTTTGATTGTTTATCCACACAGAACTATTGTATTTTTCTCTTCAACCGCTTGTCACATCGAGATGAAATTTTCTCCATTAGTACAACGAGCCATGTGGAGCGTTACAATAAATGTGACGTCATAGGTCACGTGTTCTGGCAGCCATATTGGAAAAAACGGAAAATCTTTGGACTGACATATCTCTGAAACCGCACCAAGGAAAAAATTGAAACTTGGCACATAGCAAGTACTCCTCATGTGGAACGAGTTTTTTTGTGATGTCATAGGTGTCCTCTTTGTGACATCATAATTGCATATGTAGAACATCACATCAGATCGGTATGAAAATTTTTGAGGGTCATTTGGGGATAAAATGGTCCACAGAAAAATAATTAATGACATCATCTGTCACGTTATTCAGCAGCCATCTTATATATTATTTCCGAGTTTGTGGTTTCATGTCGCGCTATCGTCGACTTTGTTCTGCGCTCGAGTAACGTGATAGTCGGCTTACATGATCTCAAAGACCATATGAGGTTCATGGTACAAAAAAGTAAATAAAATGGTTCTGAAACAGTGAAATTGTATTCCACTTACTGCATTAAAGTAAAATTACTACTGATACTCTGCCTCAGTTCCTTTCTCAAACACACCCACCCAACATGTCACGCAGAGTGCGGGTTATGCTAGTATTGTTTAAAATAGAATAGCCTTCAAAATTCTTCTTCTCTGAAGTGGTTGAACAGATGGGGGCAAAACTTTATACATATGACCGCCTGTCCATGAGGAACAAAAGGTTCACACGTATGATGTCATTGGTCACATGATTTGGCAGCCATATTGGATTTACCCTGAAACCTATAAAAATGTTCTCCAGAACGGCTGGACAAATCGAGGTGAAACTTCACACAAGTGTTCTCCAAGCCATGGGTGTACAAGTGGCACATAGCAAGGCACATTTCTGTTCTCTACCGTCTCCTCTCCGGTCTCACCCCCCACCACTCTGTCTGCTATATATCCCCCCCCTCATATTCTGCAGGACGCTCAAGGTCCGCCAGCAACTCCCTTCTGGTAAAATTACCAAAATCAGGAACCAACGCTCACTTTCACTCTTTCATTCCTCGTTTTCCCACCTTTGGAATAAACTCCCACACTCTCTTCAATCCCATTATCCGGCCCCCCCCCCAGGTCTTCAAAACAGCTGTTCACCACCACCTCTTATCTTACCCCATCTAAAATCACAATCTTATCTACCCCCATTAATCCACCCCAAACCTATCTCCTTCAAATTCCCTGCTTTCCTTCCCAAAAGTTCCCTGTCGTGTAAGGACTTGAAAGTCCCTGTAATGTCTTTCTTGTAAACCCCATGTTCCCCCCCCCCTCCCCCTCCCTCTCCCCTCCACAGATCTCCTAATGTCTCTGTTCCCCACTGTTTTGTCCTTTCCTCTCCTGCTCCTCTTGTCTCCTGCCCCCCTTGTTGTGTGTTCGCTCTCATACGAGCCTCAACAAGGTATACAAAAAAAGGAACTCCTCATGTGGAATGTGTGTGGTATTTTTATCATGTCATAGGTGATTACCTTCATTATGGCGTCATAATTGCATATGTAGAACGGCACATCCGATCAGTGTAAAAAATTTTGAGGGACATCTCGGGATAAAATGGTCCACAATTTTTTTGATGACGTCATCAGTCATGTGATTTGGCAGCCTGATTGTGTTATTATTATATTTTTAACCTTCAAAAATCTTCTCTGAAATGGCTGAAAAGATCGAGGCGAAACTTTATTCATGAGGAACAAAAGAGTCACACATATGATGTCATAGGTCACATGGTTTGACAGCCATATTGGATTTACCTGAAAACCTATAAAAAAAAAATACAGCTCTCAAAAGAAGACCTGGCGAGGGTTTGCAATCTCTGATTGCTCTTTTTCTTGTTGTACAATGCGTTGTTCGAGTTCATGAAGATGAACATACAGCTTCCAGATGGATAATGCAGCAATGAACAACGTGTCCATTCTTTTATGTTACCATGGAGACAAGGAGAACAAGTCTTTGTTGCAGTGCAAGGGAACGTTCCCAACCTTGTCTGTTGAAAGCATGATTTCAAAAATTAATAAAGCATTATTATGCTATTCCCAGAACTAAATGTGGTTTCTCCACCTCAACGAGTTACAAATAAAATATGGCCACAGAGTGTGATTGGGTAGCGACGGGGTGCAGTGAACTGGACACCATGGGGGAATGGGTGAAAGGAGAGCCCACAAGTTTTAGTCTGTCGTCCCCTCTCCAGAGTTGGAACCAGAGGGAGGAGTGAGTATGCACATGGGAGCTGCAGAGGCTAATGTGGTGGAGGGTCTGCAGAGCCAGAGGGCAGAACAGCTCACTGACAACACCGGGTGGTGAGGTACAACCTTCTGGGGAAGCAGGTGGTATTGCTAGTGCAGAGGAAGAGTGCATCATGAGTGTGTGGTTGCACAAAGTCATGGTGCAGAGTAAGAGTTTAGTCTGCAGGTAAGGAACACGTGGGTTAAGGCTCCTCCCATTGGGGTGTTTGCATGTGTGTGTACAGGGGAGTGCTGCGAGTGCCCAGAAACTGCAAGTGTTGTGGACACTGTAGAGCTGAACTACAGGAAGTAAGAGAAATGCTGCCAGCCATAGTGATAAGACCAGATGGGTTTGCTGATAGGTGGGGTAGAATACCACAGCGACGTAGGGTGTTTACTTGTGCTCAGCTGTGACAGCCAAGGAGAAAAGGTGGGGGGGCGATGCTAGCATCTGTGGCAGCCCAGGGATAAAAAAAAAACAGAGGAGGAAACAAAGGGACCACTGTAGCTCGTTGCTCATGGTCTTCGGGCTTCGGAGGAAAGGCAAAGGTCTGAGTGGGTAACCACGTCGGTTCCAAGAGCCTTGAAGGAAAGATGTGAGCCACTGTGGACATTGTTATGGGGCCCAAGGGCCCTCCTAGGAGTAAGAGTAGCAGATGCAACATCAGAGGAGCCAGGTGTGGCACCAAGGGAAAAAAAGAGCAATAGGGCCAAGCCAGTCAGCAAGGCTCAGGGCTATGGGGCCCTTCTAAGTGACAGAACAGCAGCAGCAGCAGCAGAAGCAGCAACGACAGATTTTTGGGTGGTGGAGAGCAGAGGGTAAAAATGACCCTTTAAATCTGATGTTCAAATGGTGTGGTCTGATTGGCTTTTTCGAAAAATTTGAGAACAGTATAGGGAGACCATCTAAATTGCACACCAGTGAACCGTCGGCTTTGACTTGGATGACTATAATGATGGGGTGCACCTTTCTCCTACCTTTTCTTGCTCTAGTGGCATTTGGGATGAGTTGGGAGTGAGTGGAGGTGTGTTGGTGTGGATGGAGTAGGAAATGTTTGAATGAATGAACCAAATTTTCGGCGTGCATGGTGTGGGAAGTGAGTGGTGTGAAAAGTTGTTGGAAAGCAATGCCCCCCTCGTGGAAGGAACTTCCAGTTAGTGGTGGGCCGGTAGAGTGGTCGGAAGGTTCTGAAAATGGAAGCTGCGAAGATGCAGGTCATTCGGCATGCCAAATTGGTAGACACCTCCTCACAAAGGAACGGTATCCGATTTGAATGATCTCGGTCTGCATTTCGTTTTTAAGATATGGTTTTGACTCCGTGTCTGTGTGTCTAATTTGCTCGTTCATGTTTTCCGAAGGAAGGATTAATTTGTGTAGTTGACACCCCTAACCTCTGCTGTTCCATTTGTTCTGTTGCGGCCTGATCAGTTTTGTGTTCCAGGTCTTCCACGAGCCTTGACTGTGTACAAAAAAGAGAAAAAGGGCTCTCACCTGATCCAGAGAAGTGCTGCTCGGAATTGTACAAAACCAGAGAGGAATTACACATACTCTTCATTTTGAACACCTTTTCAAAAAAATCACAAATGGGAAGTGTTACCTCATGTGAACCTTCATCTGGATCCTCTCTGGGAGTTTCCTTTTTCTTTTTCTCTCATCAGTGAAGTAAACCAGCAGAGGGCACCAATCCGTCAAGCCGCTGAATTCCACCACAATTTGGATCACCCTCCAACAACCAAGATTGCATTCCATCTCCAGGCAATGATACAAACACACACTGGAAGGAAGAAACGAAACATTGAAAATGAAACAATCACCACCATCATGTTCATTATTTTAATCGCCCACATCGATGAACAAGTTCAAATTGGAACAATGGTCTCAAAACAAATCGCAATTGTTGACATTACGAAACAGAAGGGATCAAAGGTAGCGTGAGTGTCACGCTATCCTGGTCCATTTTCTCGAACCCCCTCCCTGCACACCTCACACACCCACACCCCAACCCCCACCCCAAACCCCTACCTCACCCCCATCCCGACCCCACGTCTCACCTCCCCACCCTCCACTCAATGAATCCCCGCACAGTGAAGGTTGGCCGAAAGAAGGGAAGGTGTAAACTGTGTAAAGATTGAAAAGAAGGGAAGGTGTAAACTGTATGAAGAATGGAAAGAAGGTAAGGTGTAAACTGCATAAAAATATAAAGAAGGGAAGGTGTAAACTGTATAAAAATATAAAGAAGGGAAGGTGTAAACTGTGTAAAGATTGAAAAGAAGGGAAGGTGTAAACTGTATAAAAATATAAAGAAGGGAAGGTGTAAACTGTATAAAAATATAAAGAAGGGAAGGTGCAAACTGCATAAAAATATAAAGAAGGGAAGGTGTAAACTGCATAAAAATATAAAGAAGGGAAGGTGTAAACGGCATAAAAATATAAAGAAGGGAAGGTGTAAACTGCAAAGATTGAAAAGAAGGGAAGGTGTAAACTGAATAAAAATGTAAAGAAGGGAAAGTGTAAACTGCAAAGACTGAAAAGAAGGGAAGGTGTAAACTGTGTAAAGATTGAAAAGAAGGGAAGGAGTAAACTGCATAAAAATATAAAGAAGGGAAGGTGTAAACTACAAAGATTGAAAAGAAGGGAAGGTGTAAACTGTGTAAAGATTGAAAAGAAGGGAAGGTGTAAACTGTATAAAAATATAAAGAAGGGAAGGTGTAAACTGTGCAAAGATTGTAAAGAAGGGAAGGTGTAAACTGTATGAAAATATAAAGAAGGGAAGGTGTAAACTGGATAAAAATATAAAGAAGGGAAGGTGTAAACTGTATAAAAATATAAAGAAGGGAAGGTGTAAACTGTATAAAAATATAAAGAAGGGAAGGTGTAAGCTGTATAAAAATATAAAGAAGGGAAGGTGTAAGCTGCATAAAAATATAAAGAAGGGAAGGTGTAAAATGCATAAAAATATAAAGAAGGGAAGGTGTAAACTGCAAAGATTGAAAATAAGGGAAGGTGTAAACTGAATAAAAATGTAAAGAAGGGAAAGTGTAAACTGCAAAGACTAAAAAGAAGGGAAGTTGTAAACTGTGTAAATATTGAAAAGAAGGGAAGGTGTAAACTGCATAAAAATATAAAGAAGGGAAGGTGTAAACTACAAAGATTGAAAAGAAGGGAAGGTGTAAACTGTAAAGATTGAAAAGAAGAGAAGGTGTAAACTGTATAAAAAATGTAAAGAAGGGAAGGTGTAAACTATGTAAAGATTGTAAAGAAGGGAAGGTGTAAACTGTATAAAAATATAAAGAAGGGAAGGTGAAAACTGTATAAAAATATAAAGAAGGGAAGGTGTAAACTGTATAAAAATATAAAGAAGGGAAGGTGTAAACTGTATAAAAATATAAAGAAGGGAAGGTGTAAACTGTATAAAAATGTAAAGAAGGGAAGATGTAAACTGCAAAGACTGAAAAGAAGGGAAGGTGTAAACTGCAAAGACTGTAAAGAAGGGAAGGTGTAAACTTCAAAGACTGAAAAGAAGAGAAGGTGTAAACTGTATAAAAAAATGTAAAGAAGGGAAGGTGTAAACTATGTAAAGATTGTAAAGAAGGGAAGGTGTAAACTGTATAAAAATATAAAGAAGGGAAGGTGTAAACTGTGCAAAGATTGTAAAGAAGGGAAGGTGTAAACTGTATAAAAATATAAAGAAGGGAAGGTGTAAACTGTATAAAAATATAAAGAAGGGAAGGTGTAAACTGTATAAAAATATAAAGAAGGGAAGGTGTAAACTGTATAAAAATGTAAAGAAGGGAAGGTGTAAACTGTATAAAAATATAAAGAAGGGAAGGTGTAAACTGTATAAAAATATAAAGAAGGGAAGGTGTAAACTGTATAAAAATATAAAGAAGGGAAGGTGTAAACTGTATAAAAATGTAAAGAAGGGAAGGTGTAAACTGCAAAGACTGAAAAGAAGGGAAGGTGTAAACTGCAAAGTTTCAAAAGAAGTGAAGGTGTAAACTGCAAAGACTGTAAAGAAGGGAAGTTGTAAACTGTGTAAAGAATGTAAAGAAGGGAACGTGTAAACTGTATAAAAATGTAAAGAAGGGAAGGTGTAAACTGCAAAGACTGAAAAGAAGTGAAGGTGAAAACTGCAAAGACTGTAAAGAAGGGAAGTTGTAAACTGTGTAAAGATTGTAAAGAAGGGAAGGTGTAAATTGTATAAAAATATAAAGAAGGGAAGGTGTAAACTATATAAAAATGTAAAGAAGGGAAGGTGTAAACTGTGCAAAGATTGTAAAGAAGGGAAGGTGTAAACTGTATAAAAATATAAAGAAGGGAAGGTGTAAACTGTATAAAAATATAAAGAAGGGAAGGTGTAAACTGTATAAAAATATAAAGAAGGGAAGGTGTAAACTGTATAAAAATGTAAAGAAGGGAAGATGTAAACTGCAAAGACTGAAAAGAAGGGAAGGTGTAAACTGCAAAGACTGTAAAGAAGGGAAGGTGTAAACTTCAAAGACTGAAAAGAAGGGAAGGTGTAAACTGCATAAAAATATAAAGAAGGGAAGGTGTAAACTGTAAAAAATGTAAAGAAGGGAAGGTGTAAACTGCAAAGACTGAAAAGAAGGGAAGGAGTAAACTGCAAAGACTGAAAAGAAGGGAAGGTGTAAACTGCAAAGTTTCAAAAGAAGTGAAGGTGTAAACTGCAAAGACTGTAAAGAAGGGAAGTTGTAAACTGTGTAAAGAATGTAAAGAAGGGAACGTGTAAACTGTATAAAAACGTAAAGAAGGGAAGGTGTAAACTGCAAAGACTGAAAAGAAGTGAAGGTGAAAACTGCAAAGACTGTAAAGAAGGGAAGTTGTAAACTGTGTAAAGATTGTAAAGAAGGGAAGGTGTAAACTGTATAAAAATATAAAGAAGGGAAGGTGTAAACTATATAAAAATGTAAAGAAGGGAAGGTGTAAACTGCAAAGACTGAAAAGAAGGGAAGGTGTAAACTGCAAAGATTGAAAAGAAGGGAAGGTGTAAACTGTATAAAATGTAAAGAAGGGAAGGTGGAAACTGCAAAGATTGAAAAGAAGGGAAGGTGTAAACTGTATAAAATGTAAAGAAGGGAAGGTGTAAACTGCAAAGATTGAAAAGAAGGGAAGGTGTAAACTGTATAAAAATGTAAAGAAGGAAAGGTGTAAGCTGTAAAGATTGTAAAGAAGGGAAGGTGTAAACTTTGTAAAGACTGTAAAGAAGGGAAGGTGTAGGCTGTAAATATTGTAAAGAAGGGAAGGTGTAAACTGTGTAAAGACTGTAAAGAAGGGAAGGTGTAAGCTGTAAATATTGTTAAGAAGGGAAGGTGTAAACTGTATAAAAATGTAAAGAAGGGAAGGTGTAAACTGCAAAGACTGAAAAGAAGGGAAGGAGTAAACTGCAAAGACTGAAAAGAAGGGAAAGTGTAAACTGCAAAGTTTCAAAAGAAGTGAAGGTGTAAACTGCAAAGACTGTAAAGAAGGGAAGTTGTAAACTGTGTAAAGATTGTAAAGAAGGGAAGGCGTAAACTGTATAAAAATATAAAGAAGGGAAGGTGTAAACTATATAAAAATGTAAAGAAGGGAAGGTGTAAACTGCAAAGACTGAAAAGAAGGGAAGGTGTAAACTGCAAAGATTGAAAAGAAGGGAAGGTGTAAACTGTATAAAAATGTAAAGAAGGGAAGGTGTAAACTGCAAAGATTGAAAAGAAGGGAAGGTGTAAACTGTATAAAAATGTAAAGAAGGGAAGGTGTAAACTGCAAAGACTGAAAAGAAGGGAAGGTGTAAATTGCAAAGACTGCAAGGAATACAAGGTGTAAACTGCAAAGATTGAAAATAAGGGAAGGTGTAAACTGCAAAGACTGTAAAGAAGGGAATGTGTAAACTGTATAAAGACTGTAAAAAGGGAAGGTGCAAACTGTGCAAATATTGTAAAGAACGGAAGGTGTAAACTGTAAAGACCGAAAAGAAGGGAAGGTGTAAACTGTATAAAAATGTAAAGAAGGGAAGGTGTAAACTGCAACAATTGAAAAGAAGGGAAGGTGTAAACTGCAAAGATTGAAAAGAAGGGAAGGTGTAAACTGTGTAAATACTGTAAAGAAGGGAAGGTGTAAGCTGTAAAGATTGTAAAGAAGGGAAGGTGTAAACTGTGTAAAGACTAAATAAGGGAAGGTGTAAGCTGTAAAGAAGGGATGGTGTAAGCTGTAAAGATTGTAAAGAAGGGAAGGTGTAAACTGTGTAAAGACTGTAAAGAAGGGAAGGTGTAAGCTGTAAATATTGTAAAGAACGAAAGGTGTAAGCTGTAAAGATTGTAAAGAAGGGAAGGTGTAAACTTTGTAAAGACTGTAAAGAAGGGAAGGTGTAAGCTGTAAATATTGTAAAGAAGGAAAGGTGTAAGCTGTAAAGATTGTAAAGAAGGGAAGGTGTAAACTTTGTAAAGACTGTAAAGAAGGGAAGGTGTAAGTTGTAAGTATTGTAAAGAAGGGAAGGTGTAAACTGTGTAAAGACTGTAAAGAAGGGAAGGTGTAAGCTGTGAATATTGTAAAGAAGGGAAGCTGTAAACTGTAAAGACTAAGTTGTATCGATTCACAATTTTTATTATTGTTGTTAACGTGTTGAACACTTTGGAGAGCTCATGCCATCAGATGTTTGGTGTTCGCTTCATGGTTAAGGTGGTGAGCTTGGGATCCTCGGATCCTGATTTTAAATCCTGCTCGGCTGTTGAATTAATACCAGGTGGGGTTTACTCAGCCTGCCATCCTTCTGAGGTTGGTAAAATGAGTACCAGCTTGTTGGGATGATTAAGCCATTTGAGTATCCTGTGTTGCAGTGGTGACCCATCCAGGATTGTGCCCAATAGCTCAGGAGACTGTATTGGCAGCACCAACGCTCTGTACAGAGTATGGTCCCAATGGATGTTATATATCCTTTTTGGCTCTACCTGTCAATGGTGAAGAATCACTTCAAGAATAAATAAAAAAAATACTCGGATCTAGATCTGGATCTTCACCAAAATCGAATCATTTCTTCCTTGTCACATAACTTTTTGAGATATCATCCTACGTGTCGTTTTTGGCTCCATCTCTCAACATTGTATACAAAAAAATCACTTTTTTGTTTGCAATGTCGAGGCTCATATAAGAGTTAACACACAGAACATATGTTTTTTTTCTGTGGACCATTATAACCCTGAATGACCCTCAAAATTTTCATACCGATCGGATTTGGCGTTCTATATATGCAATTATGACGTCATATCCAGGGCACCTATGACATTATAAAAATCACACTAATTCCACATGAGGAGTACCTGCTATGTGTCAAGTTTCAATTTTTTCCTTGGTGCAGTTTCAGAGATATAGAGGTCCAAATTTTTCCCATATGGCTACCACACCACGTGACCTATGACATCACAATTATCATTATAACATTCTCCATGAATGTTGTTGAATACAACATTCAACATGAAGAGTTGACCAATGGTGAAAAATTCGTCTCACTCCAATAAGCGGTTGCAGCGAAAAACACGAAAGTTCTGTGTGGACAAACAAACAGACAAACAAAAAATCACTCAGAGTGACAACTTGGCAAAACTGCACAAAGTAGAATGGCACTCGGTATAGGTGGAACAGTTCATGTTTTGTATCCCACTGATGGGCTGGATCCGAACCAAAATCCAATCTCCTTGTTCTTGTGACCTCTCCAACTCATCCACCTTTTTGTCATAACTTGTTCACAACCTTTTGAGATGTAGCGATATATTTAGTATTTGGCGCTCTCTATCAATTTTAGAAACTAGGCCTGTGTTGACCTTTTGACCTTAAAAATAATTGGTAGCTGCATTCAACGACCTGACATGAAAATCCTGTTCATATTTCAAGTCAATCGGATGAAAATTGAGGATTTTAGAAAATTTGGCCAAAATTGGCCTGTTGGACTATTTTGACCTTTTGGCCTACGTTTCCCACAAAATTAGAATGGTGGTTGAATTTGGTGACCTGATATGCAAATGCTCTTCAAACTTGAAGTCAGATAAAAATTGAGGATTTTAGAAATTTGGCCAATGTTGACCTCAAAATTAATAGGTAGTTGAGTTCAGCAACTCCATGTGCAAATGGTCTTCAAATTTCAAGTCAATCAGATGAAAATTGAGGATTTTAGAAAACTTGGCTCAATTTGGTCCAAATTGGCCTTTTGGCCAATGATCTCAAAATTAATAGGGAGTTGAATTCAACAACTTGATATGTGAATGCTCTTCAAATTTCAAGTTAATTGGATTAAAATTGAGGATTTTAGAAATTTGGCCTATGTTGAACTTTTTGGTCGATGTTGATCTTTTCGCCAATGGTAACGACAAAAATAATAGGTGGTTGAATTTAGTGACCTGATTTGTAAATCCTTTTCAAATTTCAACTCAATTGGATGAAAATTGATGATTTTAGAAATTCGGCCCAAATTGGCCTTTTGGTCTATGTTGATCTCAATTTTAATGGGTGTTTGAATTCAGTGACCTGATCTGCAAATGGTCTTCAAATTTCAAGTCAATTGGATTAAAATTGAGGATTTTAGAAATTTGGCCTATGTTGACCTTTTTGGTCGATGTTGATCTTTTCGCCAATGGTAATGACAAAAATAATCGGTGGTTGAATTTAGTGACCTGATTTGTAAATTATTTTCAAATTTCAACTCAATTGGATGAAAATTGATTTTAGAAACTTGGCCCGAATTGGCCTTTTGGTCTATGTTGATCTCAATTTTAATGGGTGTTTGAATTCAGCGACCTGATCTGCAAATGGTCTTCAAATTCAAGTCAATCAGATGAAAATTGACAATTTTAGAAACAATTGAAAAAAAATTGGACTATTTTAGGTTGACCTTCAGGCCTATGTTGACCCTTTGACCTAAGATAACCTCAAAAGTAATAGGTGGTTGAATTCATCCACCCGATATGCAAATCCTGTTCAAATTTCAAGTCAATCGGATGAAATTGGAGGATTTTAGAAAATTTGGCTCAAATTGGCCTATTGGCCAATGTAGACCTTTTCGATAGAATGAATTTTATCAAACCTCAATGCATGACCGTCGCAGGGTCGGTGATGTTAATATCTGAAAATTTCAGAATGATCAGTCGAGCGGTTTGGGCTGTAGGCGAGGGGACACGCGCGCACACACACACACACACACACACACACACACACACACACACACACACACACACACACACACACACACACACACACACACACACACACACACACACACACACACACACACACACACACGCCAAAAAAAAATTTTCCAAGTAACAAACAGACAAATAAAATCAATGTCACCCTCTTGCCAAAAGGTACGTGTGACTTATTTAAGGTCACACTGAGGTGAACAGAGCTGCTATCCACCAGAAGCGACTCCTTGAGGAATATCTGCCTACGAGAGATTCCGATGAGAATCGTTCTACAGAGTAACCATGAAAAAAATCCGTTTTTTCGTCATGACGTCATCGTCATTTGATGACGTCATAGCGTCAAACTTTTGACAGATCTGGAAAACACTTATCAAGCGCTTTCATATGAGGTATTATTCAATATGGCATCTAAGATTTCAAAATTTGACCTTGGGGTCAAAAACGTTCGACTTCCAGCGCTAACCATGAAGGTCAAGGCCGATCGCCACCAAAAATTAATCAGCTGAGTGCCAGACCATGAACTATATTCCCATGAAGTTTGAAGACGATCCGATCAAAATTACTCAAAATACAAGGGTTTCGTCGACTCCCCTGATTTGCGACAAAGTGACCTTGACCTTTGACCTTGACCTTCAAAATTGTATGTGCTGAAAGGTACCTCTATAGGCCTCTGATATGCGAAGTTACAAAAATTTCCAATGATAATTGTGCTTTGCAGAGTGATCGATACATGATTACAGACAAACAAACAAACAAAAAAAACAAAAAACAACATACAAGCTGACTAACATATCTTGCAAAAACTTCGTTTTGGCAAGATAAAAAAACGGACCCAAATGCGATAGCCTCTCCTCTGGTGAGGGTAATTAATCGATTTTGGTAAAGATCCGAATCCGGATCTGGATACAAGATTTATTTAATTTTCTAAGTGATTCTTCACCATTGAGAGAGCCAAAAACGATCGAGTACTATATGGCATGATATTTCACACATGTATTGGGCCCGATATGTTCTCGTGGATCAGGCATTACGTGGTGGAGGTATGCGCTCTTCCTGGTACCCTTCTAGTTATTACTTGTTTTAATGTGTTGAAGAGTTTGGATAGCTCATTCAATGAGAATATGAATGATTTATAATCGTTTGTTTTAATTATTTTTATTTTATGGTTTTTAATGTGTTGAAGAGTTTGGAGAGCTCATGCCATCAGAATATGATTGATTTATGATTGTTTGATTTAATTATTTTAATTTTATTGTTTTTAATGTGTTGAAGAGTTTGGAGAACTCACGCCACCAGAATATGATTGATTTATGATTGTTCAATTTGATTATTTTAATTTTATTGTTTTTAATGTGTTGAAGAGTTTGGAGAACTCACGCCACCAGAATATGATTGATTTATGATTGTTCAATTTGATTATTTCAATTTTATTGTTTTTAATGTGTTGAAGAGTTTGGAGAACTCACGCCATCAGAATATGATTGATTTATGATTGTTTGATTTAATTATTTCAATTTTATTGTTTTTAATGTGTTGAAGGGTTTGGAGAGCTCACACCACCAGAATATGATTGTTCGATTCAATTATTTCAATTTTATTGTTTTTAATGTGTTGAAGAGTTTGGAGAGCTCAGGCCACCAGAATATGATTGATTTATGATTGTTTGATTTAATTATTTCAATTTTATTGTTTTTAATGTGGTGAAGGGTTTGGAGAGCTCACACCATCAGAATATGATTGATTTATGATTGTTTGATTTAATTATTTCAATTTTATTGTTTTTAATGTGGTGAAGGGTTTGGAGAGCTCACACCATCAGAATATGATTGATTTATGATTGTTCAATTTGATTATTTTTATTTTATTGTTTTTAATGTGTTGAAGAGTTTGGAGAGCTCACACCACCAGAATATGATTGTTCGATTCAATTATTTCAATTTTATTGTTTTTAATGTGTTGAAGAGTTTGGAGAGCTCAGGCCACCAGAATATGATTGTTCGATTCAATTATTTCAATTTTATTGTTTTTAATGTGTTGAAGAGTTTGGAGAACTCACGCCATCAGAATATGATTGATTTATGATTGTTTGATTTAATTATTTCAATTTTATTGTTTTTAATGTGTTGAAGGGTTTGGAGAGCTCACACCACCAGAATATGATTGTTCGATTCAATTATTTCAATTTTATTGTTTTTAATGTGTTGAAGAGTTTGGAGAGCTCAGGCCACCAGAATATGATTGATTTATGATTGTTTGATTTAATTATTTCAATTTTATTGTTTTTAATGTGGTGAAGGGTTTGGAGAGCTCACACCATCAGAATATGATTGATTTATGATTGTTCAATTTGATTATTTTTATTTTATTGTTTTTAATGTGTTGAAGAGTTTGGAGAGCTCACACCATCAGAATATGATTGATTTATGATTGTTTGATTTAATTATTTCAATTTTATTGTTTTTAATGTGTTGAAGAGTTTGGAGAGCTCACGCCACCAGAATATGATTGATCTATGATTGTTTGATTTAATTATTTTAATTTTATTGTTTTTAATGTGTTGAAGAGTTTGGAGAACTCACGCCACCAGAATATGATTGATTTATGATTGTTCAATTTGATTATTTTAATTTTATTGTTTTTAATGTGTTGAAGAGTTTGGAGAGCTCACACCACCAGAATATGATTGTTCGATTCAATTATTTCAATTTTATTGTTTTTAATGTGTTGAAGAGTTTGGAGAGCTCAGGCCACCAGAATATGATTGATTTATGATTGTTTGATTTAATTATTTCAATTTTATTGTTTTTAATGTGGTGAAGGGTTTGGAGAGCTCACACTATCAGAATATGATTGATTTATGATTGTTTGATTTAATTATTTTAATTTTATTGTTTTTAATGTGTTGAAGAGTTTGGAGAACTCACGCCACCAGAATATGATTGATTTATGATTGTTTGATTTAATTATTTCAATTTTATTGTTTTTAATGTGTTGAAGAGTTTGGAGAACTCACGCCATCAGAATATGATTGATTTATGATTGTTTGATTTAATTATTTCAATTTTATTGTTTTTAATGTGTTGAAGGGTTTGGAGAGCTCACACCACCAGAATATGATTGTTCGATTCAATTATTTCAATTTTATTGTTTTTAATGTGTTGAAGAGTTTGGAGAGCTCAGGCCACCAGAATATGATTGATTTATGATTGTTTGATTTAATTATTTCTATTTTATTGTTTTTAATGTGGTGAAGGGTTTGGAGAGCTCACACCATCAGAATATGATTGATTTATGATTGTTTGATTTAATTATTTCAATTTTATTGTTTTTAATGTGGTGAAGGGTTTGGAGAGCTCACACCACCAGAATATGATTGTTCGATTCAATTATTTCAATTTTATTGTTTTTAATGTGTTGAAGAGTTTGGAGAACTCACGCCATCAGAATATGATTGATTTATGATTGTTTGATTTAATTATTTCAATTTTATTGTTTTTAATGTGTTGAAGAGTTTGGAGAGCTCAGGCCACCAGAATATGATTGATTTATGATTGTTTGATTTAATTATTTCAATTTTATTGTTTTTAATGTGGTGAAGGGTTTGGAGAGCTCACACCATCAGAATATGATTGATTTATGATTGTTTGATTTAATTATTTCAATTTTATTGTTTTTAATGTGATGAAGGGTTTGGAGAGCTCACACCATCAGAATATGATTGATTTATGATTGTTCAATTTGATTATTTTTATTTTATTGTTTTTAATGTGTTGAAGAGTTTGGAGAGCTCACACCATCAGAATATGATTGATTTATGATTGTTTGATTTAATTATTTCAATTTTATTGTTTTTAATGTGTTGAAGAGTTTGGAGAGCTCACGCCACCAGAATATGATTGATTTATGATTGTTTGATTTAATTACTTTAATTTTATTGTTTTTAATGTGTTGAAGAGTTTGGAGAACTCACGCCACCAGAATATGATTGATTTATGATTGTTCAATTTGATTATTTTAATTTTATTGTTTTTAATGTGTTGAAGAGTTTGGAGAACTCACGCCATCAGAATATGATTGATTTATGATTGTTTGATTTAATTATTTCAATTTTATTGTTTTTAATGTGTTGACGAGTTTGGAGAACTCACGCCACCAGAATATGATTGATTTATGATTGTTTGATTTAATTATTTCAATTTTATTGTTTTTAATGTGGTGAAGGGTTTGGAGAGCTCACACCATCAGAATATGATTGATTGATGATTGTTCGATTCAATTATTATTATTATTATTTTTTTTTTTTTGTATACCTTGATCGAGGCTCGTATGAGAGCTAACACACAACTCACAGCAAGGAGGCATGAGACAAGAGGGGCGGGAGTGGAAGGGACAAAACAGTGGGGAACAGACACATTAGGTGAACTGTGGAAGGGAGAGGGATGGGGATGGGACGGGGAACATGGCGAAGAGAAGATGGACATTTCAGGGACTTTCAGGAAGGAAAGCAGGAGAAATGAAGGAAGTGGGCTTGGGTGGATTATCGGGGTAGAAAAGATCGAGGATTTGGATGGGGGAAGATAAGAGGTGGTGGTGAACAGCTGTTTTGAAAGCCTGGAGGGAAGAATGGGAAAGAATAGAGTGAGGAAGTTTATTCCAAAGGCGGGAAAAAAGAGGAATGAAAGAGTGAAGGTGAGCAGTGATTCGTGATTTTGGTAGTTTTACCAGAAGGGGGTTGTTGGCGGACCTTGAGCGCCCTGTGGAAATGTGGTGGGGACAAATCGCAGAGAGAGCAGGGGGGCAAGGCTGGAGAGGAGTCGGAAGAAGACAGAAAGACCACCGACCAACCTGCGGTGATTGAGTGAGAGGCCCAAAGACTCAGCTTCATTGCGGGAGATGCCGATGATCTTAAATGCCCTGGTTTCGACAGCGTGAAGCCGAGAAAGGTGGGAGGCAGGAGCACCAGCCCAGAGGGGAGAGCAGTACTCCATCAGGCTACGGACAAAAGCTTTGTAAGTGGTCAGGAGCTCAAGAGGGCCGAGGAAGGACTTTGCACGACGGAGGATTCCCAGTCGGCGACTGGCTTTTGAGGCGAGGTTGGAAATGTGACTTTCCCAGGAAAGGTCATGGCAGATAGTGAGACCCAGAAGCTTGAAAGAAAAGACTTCTTCCAGAGGATTGTTGAGAAAGTGGATGGGGGGGGGTTCTAAACGGTCCTTTCGAAGAGACATAGTGAGAGTGTGAGATTTGTCTGGATTGAAAGACATGTTCCACGTGTTGGACCAGTTTGTGATTTTATCCAGATCTGCAGTGAGCGAAGAAGCTGCTGCTTGCCGGTCTGAGGAATTACAGATGGTACGGCAGGGGGTGGAGTCGTCGGCAAAGAGAAATAGAGGATTTTCCAGAGAGTCCGAGAGATCATTGATGAAAACCAGAAAAAGAACAGGGCCCAGAACGCTACCTTGAGGAACTCCAGCCTGCACAGGAAGAGGGGATGAAAGAACTCCATTTAGGGCCACACGTTGACTGCGACAGGAGAGGAAGTCTGCGAGCCATGAGTGGAGATGGCCTTGAATACCATGGGAAGAGAGTTTGGTGAGTAGTGCAGGGTGCCAGACTGTGTCAAAAGCACGTGATATGTCCAGGGATACGGCTTGGATTTCCTGTCTGGCATTGAGGACCTCCATCCATTGATGGGAGAGCAGAAGCAGCATATCCAGGGTAGAGTGACCTGGTCTGAAACCAAATTGATGATTGGAAATCAAGCCATTGGAGAAGAGGAAGGATTTCATGTCTGAAGCGATGATGGATTCCATAACCTTGCTGATGATTGGGAGAAGGCTGATTGGTCTGTAGTTGCAGGGATCTGTTTTTGCACCTTTTTTATGCAGGGCAGTAATGTTTGCTGATTTCCAAGCAGATGGCAGATGACCTTGGGCAAATGAGAGGGTGAATAGAACAGAGAGAGGGTGAGCAAGAGCAGAAGAGCAGGCTTTGAGGTCACATGGGCTGATGCCGTCTCGACCGGTTGCAGAATCTGACTCGAGGTTTGAAACAAGCTCTCCACCTTGTCAGGAGAAAAGGATACAGAGTCCAGGGACAGTTGGGTGCGACTGGGTAAAGTGGGTAGAGATAGTGATGGGTTTAGGACACAATATTTAGCTGCAAACACCGAGTTTAGACATTCAGCTTTATCACGTGTGGAATCAGCAGTGCGGCCATTTGAGGTAAGGGAGGGGATGGAGGGGGAACATACACCAGAAACAGATTTGATTAAACGCCACCAGGATTTTGAGGAGGGAGAGAGGTTTGAGAGTTCAGACTTGAGATGAGAAATGTTGTTTTCTGGCTCTCCTGAGGGTAGATACACACTTGTTCCGAGCTTTGTGGAAAGAACTGAGATTGCCCTCAGTTGGGTTTGCTTTCCATGAGGCAAAGGCAAGTTGTTTCAGGACAACTGCCTCGCCACAAGCTTCAGTAAACCAAGGGCGGGAGGAAGGGTAAGACAACTGAACACGAGAGGGGATAAATCTGTGCATGAGGGAGAGCAAGTTTCTTTGAAAGAATTCCCAGGATGAGTTGATGTTTGAGAAAGTAGTGATAGGAGACCAGTCTGTCAGTTTGATGGCTGCTTGGAGACCCTGCCAGTCGGCTTGAGTGAAATGCCAGACTTGACGGTGGTGAGGTGGTTCTCTGATAACAGCCAGAGAGATGTCCACTTTGACAAGGACGTGGTCAGAAGAACCGATTGGAGCGAAGGAAGAGCAACAGATATTGTCAGGGAAATTTGTCAAAATCAGATCCAGAAGAGATGGAGTACCATTGGTTGAGATCCGGGTCGGGAAGTTGACCGATTGAGTCAGTCCTAATGAGTCGCAGAAAGCTTTTGCTGAGGTGCCATGGCAGGTGAGAGAGGTACCCACACCTAGCCAACTGGCGTGATGACAATTGAAGTCACCACATAAGAGGAAGAGAGAGTTTGGATGAGAAGATAGAAGTTGGTCCATGTTTTCGGATAGTGAGGCGTAGATGGAGTCATCACTGTTCGGTGGACGGTACAGTACACATATAAACATGAGGTGGGAGTGGAGGGGAAGCCGAAGCTAGAGGTATTCCTGGGGGTGTGGGGGAGTGAGAGCAGTGCATGGAGAGTGAGGAATAGAGTCTTTGATGAAAAGAGCAACACTTTTTCAATTTTATTGTTTTTAATGTGTTGAAGGGTTTGGAGAGCTCACGCCATCAGAATATGATTGATTTATGATTGTTCGATTTGATTATTTGTATTTTATTGTTTTTAATGTGTTGAAGGATTTGGAGAGCTCACGCCATCAGAATATGATTGATTTATGATTGTTCGATTTGATTATTTTTATTTTATTGTTTTTAATGTGTTGAAGGATTTGGAGAGCTCACTCCACCAGAATATGATTGATTTATGATTGTTTGATTTAATTATTTCAATTTTATTGTTTTTAATGTGGTGAAGGGTTTGGAGAACTCACGCCATCAGAATATGATCGATTTATAATTGTTTTATTTAATTATTTTTATTTTTACAATGACCCAAGTCTTATGGAAGAACTTGTTCATAAACTACTTCTAATAGGCAACCCACTTAATCGACATGAATCACATGCACTTGAGTGTGTTCCATTACCGAGCATCTTGTAGAGTGCTCGCCAAGTGGCTTAAGCACTCAAGCAAGCACTCCAACGAAACGGTTGATGAGGAATGGCTAGCATGAAAAGCGATATCAAGCCGATGGAAACACACCTGAGCAGACAATGGACAAACACCTGTGCGTTGGATTGGATTCAATCTGGCTCTCCCACATCACGTGGATTCACAGGATAGCTGAAAGCTATCCGCACTAGCTTTTGAGCTGAGCCTGGGTTCGAATCCCAACCAAAGTATATAAACTGTCATCCCGGGATTTCACAGGTGTGCTATTTATGAGTGTGCCCTCCATTGGAAGGATGTTAAGCAGGACTGCACCTGTCTGCCTGCAATGGTCGTTATATTGGCCATTGAAGATCCCACGGTGTCTTTCGCTAATAGGAGGTGAGCTATTGCAGACTGCCTGAGCAAATCTCTCGTCATCCCCAATTCTGACCCCTGATCTAATTATTACCTCAATTAACTTTCTCAACCCAACCATATCACTTGCTCGTTTCAATGTTTCCTCGCCGACTCCCTCCATGAGTCTCGCTTTATATATTAAAAAAAAAACAAATTCCTCCTCAAATCTCCATCGAGTCTCCTACCTGCTGTGTCCGAGTGGTGGGAGTGTGTCCAGGGTCGTTTGGAGCCTCGTCGTGATCGCCACCTCAGACTCGAATTACTATCATTTTTCACATCGTGTCATGAGCCGAGGTTTCAGAGGGGAACACAAACAAGTCAATTTTGCACATCATGTCATGAATCAAGGGATCACATGGGAACACAAACAGACCAACTTTGCACATCATGTCATGAATCCAGGGTTCAGTTGGGAACATGAGCAGGCGAACTTTGCACATCATGTCATGAGCCAAGGTTTCAGAGGGGAACACAAACAGGCCAACTTTGCACATCATGTCATAAATCAAGGATCACATGGGAACACAAACAGACCAACTTTGCACATCATGTCATGAATCCAGGGTTCAGATGGGAACATGAGCAGGCGAACTTTGCACATCATGTCATGAGCCAAGGTTTCAGAGGGGAACATAAACAGGCCAATTTTGCAGATCATGTCATGAATGAAGGGATCACATGGAAACGCAAACAGGCCAACTTTGCACATCATGTCATGAACCAAGGTTTCAGATGGGAACACGAACAAGCCAACTCTCGACTAGAGATGCATGGTTTGTGTTTGCCATCATCATCTCACAGAGGAAGGACGTTTTTGTTTGGAATCAAGAAAAATGCACTTTCCACGCATTTAGTTAATCACAAAAAGGTTCAAAGGTCATCATCATGTCTATCTTCAGTGCAAACTTGGGGTGTGGAGGAAACAAAGAAGATTTAAAATGTTATTGAATGTCAACATATTGTGCAGAGATCTGTATTGATATTGACATGTCAGGAGTCAGGACCTCCACCAAGAACTTTGGATATTTGTCCGGTGGTGCTGAGCTAAAGTCGGTCAGAGCAAAAAAAAAGCCTGGAATCAAACCCAATTCCCTTAATTTGGGACATTTCTATTTGGGCACAGGTGAGCATTCCCACGTCTCACCAGGTACAGGTAGCGCAGGTTCATGAAATAACATACATGAACTCTTCCACCATCCATCCATCCATCCATCCGAGCCTCATCGCAAAGCCTCAATCTCCACCGTGAGCCACATCCTCCACCGCCTCCATCCTTCTGATCTCTCATGACTCAACCCTCCTCCATTCTCAACATGCAGGCAATCGCCTATTGGCTCAGAAATCCCAAAACAAACCGTGTCGACCAATCGACTTTCAAAACGTCTGACACGCCCCGCCCCCACACCCCACGCCCCGCCCCCACACCCCCCCCCCCCCCTCCCCCTCCAGCCGCGCTGCAAAGCGCATCCGCAAATCCGTGCCCCGTGTTCACCTCGCCGTCTCCGGTCTCCCCACCCCGACTCGAACAAACTGCTCCCCCTTGGCAGCGACCCGGGAATCGGAGGACACGACGGGAGTGGACATTTCACGAGGTGTTGTCCGTGTGCTCGGCGGCAGCGCAGCTCGCCATGGCCAACAGCACAGGCTGATACTTGCAGCGAGCCAGACAACCCCTCCCCTCCCTCTCCGGTCCTCCCTCCCCTCTCCGGTCCTCCCTCCCGTCCTCCCCCACCATTCACCTTCTCGCTGTCCCTCCCTTTCCTTTTCTTGCCTCCTCCACCCAGCTCCCCAACCTGGATCTATTTTCCTGTCCTTTTCAGTCCAAACACCTTTTTCCCCTCCTCCCTCCATCCAGTCTTCCAATTCCATCTGGTAACCTTGCTCTCAATCTTCAATACATTTTTCTCGTTCTTCCATTCATCCATAAGTTGCTCTTCCTGCATTCCTCCTTTCTTGTGAATCCCCATCTCCTTGCCTCCCTTTGCATCCTGACCTCGCCCCTCCCATTCTCTTGAACCTCCACCCCCTCTCCACCCCACCCCCTCCCCCATCCCACTCTGCCTTCCCACCGAAAGCCTCCCCCACCGCTACATCTCCCACCCCACCCTTGGGCATCCCCAAGAAATGCCATGGATCCTGAGAGCACAGACGTGCGTAAGATGGGATATCTCCGCAAGCAGAAAAGTACGCACAAGCGTTTCTTCGTGCTCCGAGAAGGGCAGGGCGAGGGACCTCGGTTGGAGTACCACGAGAGTGAGAAGAAGTGGCGCTCTGGAACACCTCCACGGAGGTCTTTGCCTCTGTCTTCCTGCTTGGCTGTAGCTCGACGCTCAGATTCCAGGCATCGCCACCTTCTAGCAATCTACACTCGCAACGAATACTTGGCTGTGGCTGCAGAAAATGAAGCGGAACAGGATGCATGGTATGCAGTATTGAGTGAAACCATCACCCAGGGCCAAGACCTGGAGAAATTTGGAGCAGAACCTTGGGGTGAGTCTCTTAGAATCAGTGGCAGCGGCACTGTGGACGGATCCACTGCTGGGTCTCTTCCCCGACCGGCGTTCCGTGAGGTTTGGCAGGTTAACCTAAAGCCTAAGGGACTTGGCCAAAGCAGAAACCTAACTGGGATCTATCGGTTGTGCCTTGGGAGTCGCTCTATCAGCTTTGTGAAATTGAGTGCTGATGCTCCTGCAGTTTCCCTTCAGCTCATGAACATCCGACGTTGTGGTCATTCTGAAAACTTCTTTTTCATTGAAGTAGGCCGCTCCGCTGCCACTGGACCTGGTGAGTTCTGGATGCAAGCGGATGACTGCGCGGCTGCACAAAACATGCATGAAACCATATTGGAGGCGATGAAAGCGATGAGTGAAGAGTTTCGACCCCGCAGTAAGAGCCAGACTGCCACTGGATCTACAGGTACACAACCATCTTCTTCGTCCTCCACATCACAGCCCATTTTGGTGCCTGGACGCCGCCGCCGTGGGCCCCCACAGCCTGGTCACCGTTCCAGAGCGGAGAGCCTGGGTGGCAGTTCATCCACTGCCCGCAACGCACTTCAACCACCTAGCTCGACAGATCCTGCCATAGAGCGAGCTCCATCTCCTGGTCTACAGATGTCTGGTCGTCCAGAATCGGTAGATGTACTTTGTCCACGCCCAGAGAGTGGCAGTCCACGGGGCAGAGGCTGCCAGACGCTGAGTGGCCGCCGAGCGAGCCAGCGGGCAATGCGACCTCAGCCTGCACTTTCTCTTGCTCATGGATCAGCTCAGGGTCATAGTCGATCAGTGTCAGCTCCTCTGGCTCACCGATCGCCACCACCTGCACTTGCTAGCCCAGTTAGTGCTTCATCCAGCAGTGGTCGTGGCTCTGCAGACCCCGGTGGTTGTCCATCGTGTTCATCCTTAGGCCTGCGCCCATCAAGCTCTTCTGTGTGTGGCTCACTAAGTGATGGTGGCTTTGTCTCTTCGGATGAGTTTGCAGCCAGTCCAGGAGAACCTCACTCGATCTTGGGTCGCTCCTCAACCCCGATTCTCCTTCACCCGCAGGGGCTTCTCCTCCGGTGAGAGCTGAAAACTTTGCAAGAATTATATCCATGGTTATTTTGATTGTTAACATCATGTAATTATGGATTTGTAAGCCACTTTCAAGTTTTGAATGATCATTGTATTATGTTTTGAGACCATGTTATGATTGTGATTGATGATGGAACTTTCTTTAAGGTTTTGAGTAACAGTTTTGAAACTCTCTAGAGTATGTACCACGTGGCTGTGTTTGATGTCTGACTCGTGAGTATTTCAGATATTTACTGAACTATACTGCCTTGTAACGGCATTACCATTGTTCCTATTGGGTGAATTATGGGTTGCGATTCTTAAACTTCATCAAGACCTCAATTTCTTCCACCTAGGATGAGCCATGTTTGTACATGCACATGGACGGACGTGCTGGAGGGTCTGCAGGTGTCCGACATCTGTCTCTTCGGACAAGAACTGGCATAGCAGGAGCAGCAGGTATGGAAGGAGTGACTGGTGCCGTTGGAGGCCTGGGAATCTACAGTGCTAGTGATCATGACAAGACTGTCCGCAAGAGGACTTACTCATGTGCCTCTGGGTCATTGGCAGCTACGACTGGAAGTTGCTCTCCTCAGGCATCCGTGGGTTCCATGGATGAGTATGCAGAGATGGGTGTAGGACACGAGTCAACAGGTGGAACCCCAGACCTCGATCCGTCCCCTCGCTCAGCAGAAACTGCCTATGGAATGGCACGCCATCCAGGGGATGATGGGTACATGCCAATGCAGGCAGGTGTTGCAGTGGAGGAGCAGAAGCAGCAGCACGTGGTGGCACTTGGAGCTGGTTATGTCATAATGGGTCCCATGATCCCCGCATCTCATCCGCAGGTGATTTTGCATCCACGAGTGAGGACGCGGGATG
Source organism: Eptatretus burgeri (assembly GCF_056783735.1). NCBI lineage: Eukaryota > Metazoa > Chordata > Myxini > Myxiniformes > Myxinidae > Eptatretus > Eptatretus burgeri. The sequence goes on along the minus strand of NC_140974.1, from coordinate 72,636,222 downwards.
CAACAGGTCATGGAGATTCAGCAGGCTACGTGTTAATGTCCCCGTATAGTTCTGGGGTTGGAAGAGCTGTTGATAGAAACAGCTACTCACCAGAACCTGTTGTGCAGTACACGAAGACTTGGCCTCGGGTTGGTGGGATGACATCCTTACGACTACCGCACGGAGGGTCTCCAGACGGTGCATTTCCGTCCGATGACTATATTGACATGTCTCCAGTGAGCCCTACTCCGGCAGATGCTCCACCAACCTGTTGCATCCACAAGACTGAGGCCTCTAATTCAGCAACTGTGACTGCATACTATTCTTTACCTCGCTCTTTTCGGCCTGTAATTCCTGCCTTGCACGGTTCAACTGAGGACATTGTTTCTCAAAAGCTGAAGCCAGGCCGGCTTAGCTTAAAGGGAAGAGATCACCGTGTAAAGGCCTCACCTCCAATTCCTGATCGGCCGGCAGAACCAAAAAGTCCCGGAGAGTATGTTCATATAGAGTACTGTACGCTGCAATCTGCACGGCCACAGTCCGCGATGACATCAACTGGTCAAGGAGCCAACGAAGACTGGTCTGTTCGTTCATCGATTCGCAGTGGGGTCATCAGGCCTATTCCTATCCTTGTCCATCGACTCCCACCCCTCCACCACAAGTCCAAGCACGTAGGGGTGTCTTGCGTAGTTCTCACTGGTCGGATACCTTAACAACAGAAGACTACACAGAAATGAGTTACACTGGAACACGCCACAACCTATCTCCAAGAATCCCTCCCCGTCCACTTCCTCCCCTCCCTCCACCGCCACCACCTTCTCCACCCTCACCGACTCCAATATTAACACACACGTCCCTTTCATCTTCACCCTCACCTCCCAACCTAACTTCTGGGTCTCATTCCAGTGCATTTGCCCCATGCTGCACAGAGCCCCGTGGTCATTCCCCTGCCAGCGTGACTCATCTTAGAGCTCCTTCTGGTGATCTTTCCCCACATGGACATTTGTATGATGCCGGTGCAAACAATGGTAGCTCGGGTTCAGTTCTCTCTGTACCCATGGAAGTCTCTGGGCAGAGACTAAACTATGTGTCACTGGATCTTGGGGAAGAGGGCATGGCTGGTAGTCGAAGTAGTGTGAGCAGCCTTGACCCCAGCCAGTATGCTAGTATCGATTTCAGAAGGTCAGAGTCATGATAAAAGAGGTTGGAAAGGTGGAGGACATGCAAATAAAATAAATGGTAGGTTGTGGAAGGGGAAGATGAGAGGCAGGGTGATCTGGGGGCAGGGTGTGTGGAGGGTGTGGGAGAAGGGAAGAGGAAAGTGGCAGGCGAACGGAGGAAAACGTAGGTGTTGGGAAGAGCGAGGGACGGGGATCGAAGGACAGTGCATAAAATTATGAAGATTATGCTAACTTTGCAGGTGGAGCTCTTGTTTGGTAACCCAAAGATGCCCATTAGCTTGATAAACAAGGATGCTCACCCTTTTAGTCCAGTCTGTGAAGCACGAGCGCAGCTGCTCACTTTGTGCATGCTGGAGCTGGAATGCCTATTCAGATGTGATGTCACCATCGCAGGTGACGTGATGACGCTTGCTTCGACCCGGCTTAATAAGGATTTTATGGGGCAGAGCATCGGGCCAGGTACGCAATGACATATCGTAATGTATGGTGCTGTATTGTACAGTGATTGTGTAGTACTGTCATGTTAATATTCAGATACTGGAAGAATAGCAGTATAATTAAGATGGGCTACACAGAAGTCTGAACACTACTTGCCAGCTTAACCTCCCATTCAGTGCCAAATGGAGTCCGCCAGAATCCTTGAGGCGAGGAGGACAAAGTATATTACCATTTGTAAGCTTAAGGAACCCTGTAGTGTAAGATGGTATGGTAGGTAGAGATTGGTATTATGGTGAAAAAACATAATTATACAGCAGGGAATAAGAAATGATGTCGTAACATTGGCACTGCTGAGTGGTGCCGAACTCTCATATTACCTTATAATTTAAATGTTCACTCGTAACCAGGCAAGTCTTGCAGAGTGGTAGCCTATTGCCAAACTTGGAAGTGACTGCCCTTCTTGCATAATCACTGCCAGCAAACGGGGTCCTGGGTCTCGAACCCGATCCCAACCATTACTCGGTGAGCAGAAACGCGTTGCCAACGATGAGCCATGACCGACGATTAAAAACAGGTGAAAAGAGTCATCTCCACCGGCAGCGTCCAGCTTCCCTCGACATATTCATATCGACATCATCCTTCGCTTTCGGTCTTTCTTCTTCGTTCCGTCCTCCGTGAGGCATTCTGAGGCTCACACCTTCGTCGTTTCATCACCTACTCATTTTCATTCTCTGCATCCTTAATCATCTTTCTCCCCTCGCACCGTCTCCTTCATCGACATGAGTTCGGCTGATGAGCATGCTTCTTCATTGAGAAGGCTCTGTTGTTCTCTCACTTTCTTTCAACCTCTCCTCCCCTTTGTAGAACGTCAGTCCAGTTATAAAACTGTCACTTTATTATCCATGTCCACTGCTCAATTTGGTACAGAAACCGCGTGGTTTTACAGATGTTGGTAACACGAGTGTCGGGGGTCTCCACAGGGTGTTTAACAACGAATTATTTTTTATGATGCATCTAAAATATGAATGGCTGTAAATATTGTATTATAGTTTTATTACAAACGTTGCCTCATTTTAAATGCTGACATCATCAAACTGGCTGTGCTGCCTCCGCTTCTTTGGAAGTTCCAACTTGAAAGCCCTGAAGCCGGAACCAGTGGTTGACTGGAGTAATGGATGAAAGCTTGGCAAAAAGAACAAAGTAAGAGAGGCTGTTGGGACTGCGATTCCCAGCCGAGGAATGCCAGGAATGACGGTGGAGGGTGCAAGCCGGAGGAGTGGGCGAGTCCTTCGTAACCGCACAGTAGGCGGTGCACAACAGCAGTCAAAACACCTCTTCCTTCAGTCTGTCTCTGTCATCCCACTCTTGTCACTTTGACTCATTCTCTCAGTTTCTTTAACACTTTGCTCTCCCAAACCAACGATCGAGAAACAAATTGAGACTTTAACAGGGTAGGATGTGATGCTGCTTTTTGGACTGCTCTTTTTGTCATTTAACTTTTCTTCCCTCGTCTTGTTTTCAGTGTACTACGACTAGTTAAGGCTTCAGGCAGTGTACGATTGATTCGTTCAAAGATTTGCCCTTTCAATGTGTGACTGAAATAAAAAAAAGGCAATGGTCAAGGTGTGTGGCATATGTAGGTGTTGGCGTAAAAATTTTCGATGTGAAAAAGGTTAAGGTTGCAAATATAAATAAATGAAAAAAAAAATCAAATGCAGGTGAGTGACCCGAGACAACGGGGAAACACGGTAATTTTGTGTGCCGACGGACATCGAAGCCGAAACAGCAGGAAAAAAAAAATCACAGAACCATCGCAAAGCATGCGTAAATCCATCCATCCATCCATCCATCCATCCATCCATCCATCGGGACCATACTCTGTGCACAGCGTTGATGCTGCCTCAGCAGTCTCCTTGGCTATTGGGCACAATCCTGGATGGGTCGCCGCTCCGACACAGATCTGTAAATGAAAATATAAATAAATGAAAAAAAAATGAAAATAAATAAATGAAAAATCAAATGCAGGTGAGTGACCCGAGACAATAGGGGAAGCACAGCTCCTTATTGCTTACAAAATGTAAGCATACCCCGCTAGTGTGCGAATGTATGTGTACTGTATATGTATATATATATATATATATATATATATATATATGTATATATATATATATATATATATATATATATATATATATATATATATATATATATATATATATATATATATATATATATATATATATATATATATATATATATATATATATACATATATACAGGGGGCTGCAAAAGTAGGTATAAAGTAATGAAAACAAGTACAGTCCTTACTATACGTATATCTACTTTTGCAGCCCCATATATATATATATATATATATATATATATATATATATATATATATATATATATATATATATATATACATATATACATATATACATATATATATATATATATATATATATATATATATATATATATATATATATATATATATATATATATATATATATATATATATATATATATATATATATATATATATATATATATATACATATATATATATATATATATATATATATATATATATATATATATATATATATATATATATATATATATATATATATATACATATATATATATATATATATATATATATATATATATATATATATACATATATATATATATATATATATATATATATATACATATATATATATATATATATACATATATATATATATATATATATATATATACATATATATATATATATATATATATATATATATATATATATATATATATATATATATATACATATATATATATATATATATATATATATATATTACACATAAAACACACACACACACACACACACACACACACACATACACACACACACACACACACCTGTGGCCAATTATATTTTTACTGGGAGGAAACTTACACATGCAACTCTGACAGCTCAACACCCTCCCCCACTGAAAGTCCCTCCCCAACAAAGCCTCAACCTCCCCCTTCCAAATCTGTCCCATCTTTACTCCACCAGCACCCCCCTCCTCGTCACCCTCCTGGTCACAAAAGCAAACGGGCATTCCCACATCAAAACAGTGAAATATTTAACGCTTTCTGCTCCCCTTATCATGCTATCACATTCACCTGTCCAACTCACAATTTAAAAAAAATTGTCGGAAATAATAGTAAGGTCCTGCGTAACCTCTGCAGTAAAAGTGCTGCGTAGAGAATGCCACATCGTTATCTGGGCAGTGTCTAAGCAATGGAAAACTGCCTCGATCGATGAGATTTATCTTCACAAGACCTCTGATGCTTCTCGGCTCAAAATCATTTCAGCTTCCGCTTTGTTACCACTTTGCTTTGCTCACAGAAGGGAAAACTTAAAGGGAGGGCATAGCTATCATGACTGTGAACACTGAAGATGTCTTTGACGTTGCGTATCAGTAAGCACAGAAATGGCGACCGTAGTTGAGAAATTTTGGGTGGAGTCAGGTAAACTATCCAACCAATGGGTGGAATGTAGACGCATGCACGGCTCCTTTTGTAGTATAGACAAACACATACATACAGAGAATTGCTTTGCGGGGGGTGAGGGTTGCCCACAACCTGTCCCTGGGTACCCCGAAACACGTACACAAACTTTCGTGGATATTGGTCAAGTGGTGTGGAATTGTATATCAATCAAAGGAAAGTCTTCACACTGACATACAGTGACATGCACGCAAGTGTACACACAAAAGACAAGATGGCAGCAGCGAGGTAGAGGCGGCATATCATGCTGTGCCTCCCTCTCACCTGGGACTGAAAGGTCTAAGGGCCCCGTCGAATGCATCAATTTTGAAGGCAGTGAAGATCGAGCCAAAAACAAGATGTACGCGAGGCTCCCGGTATCACGCCGTTCGACGAGCGTTTGTGACACGGCCTGGCCCTGCAGCTTGGTGGGACTTGTTGACCCCGTGCTACCGGGAGAGAAGGTCCGAGCTTTTGCGAACTCCCTCTTGCAAAGTTCTGCCTGTTGAGGACGAGAGCAACGGAATTTTGCGGTATTGAGGACCACGCCAAATACGACTTCGATGTGAGTGAGAACTGAGCTGAAGGCGGCAGATTTGATGAGACAGAGAGCAGCGCATGTGGTGTCTAGAGTTGAGCTGATTGATATATGCAAGGGACGTGGTCTGGCGACCTGGCCTTGTTTTACAGCTTGTTGGGTTTTGCCGATTCTGTCCTGTAAAGGAGGGGTGAGACTGGGAAGGATGAGAACAAGACGGAAGAGACCGAGACCGGCGTACACCAGAGGCCAGATGGGAGGTCGTGCGGATCTATATCATTATCGTTGCCAGTTTGGAAACAGAGTGTGTGTGTGTGTGTGTGTGTGTCTGGGGGGGAGAGGGTGATGGATAAGGAGAAAGCTTGGTCCATGAGTCGTGGTTCTTTGCTGTGGTGAGGATGGATGCTTCAGGACTGGGGAAGGCTCCGTTCCGTCTTAGAGACTTGTGAGGAGAGATGATGACCGGTGGCGGCGGTGCATACACATGTACACATGCACGATTGATTGTGATTTATACAAATATTATACGTGACGTATTAAAATGTGATCAGACACATAATACGTGACAAAAAACACACACATTTTAGTGAGTTCTGAGGCTGGTGTTTGATATGTTGACATCGGTTTCTCTGCTGGTGGCTTTCAGGGGTGTCCAGCATCTATGCGATTGGTGGAACTTTGGGGAGTGGGTTATGGTTGATGGAAGTTTACTAGTTGACGTGTCTTTCCCCAAAACAATGCAGAGCTGGACTGTATTAGGAAATAATCTCCACATTAAAAACATTCATGAAACAACAATTTCGGTTTGGGCAAATTAAGGAAACATCGGCTAAATATAATCAAGAGTCTGCTAAAGGAGAGAACCACAGCCCAGTCCTGAAGCACAACCCAATACCCTGAACCACCACCAAAAGGGACAGTGTGCACTGTGCAGTGGAATCACGAATGCGAGAGGGGGAGTGGGAGGACGTGGGTTGTTGATCCACGAACAAACTGCTTTGGCTGAGAGGCGTGAGGGTGCCGATCTAATTTGGAGACACCCATTTGGTGTCCTCAAAACAAATGCTTCGGCAGGAAAAGATTGAAAGAAAAAGAAGAAATCAATTTCAGAAGTCAGAGTGAAGGTTGGGACACCCTGTGATGGAAAACGCCCATTTGGAACATTTGGCAAGAAGTCCCGAACCCATGGTGAGAATGGGAGTTGGGTTGTGATTTTGAATGGGCCAACACCGAGATTGATGATGCTGGACGAAGGTTGAACACATGACCGGCGGTTGTTGCGACGTGAACGTCATCTTCAATCTTCTTAGTAACTCGTACATGGTGAATGTACAAGCCACAGCTCGGTCGTGTGGACATCTTAGAGGGCGAGAGGAATCGCCTGGAAAAAGGGCATCGGCCAACCGCGGCAACGGGCTGCGAACCTGAAATCCCATCCAAATGTCGCCCTTTTTGGAGCCCCTCAACCTCCCATCAGTTCCTCCCCGTTATTCAACCCCAACCCCAATTCTTACCCACCCTCCTGTCACCATGTATCTCCCCACCCCAGCCTCCCACCCGTTCTGTTTTTCCTTCTCTCACACTCCACCCCTTCACATCACGCTTCCATTTTTATTCAATTGCCCCCCATCCCCTGCACCGGTCTCCCATATTCTCTCTCCTGCGTGTCTCATGCTTGCATCCAATTTATTCCTTTCATGTCGGTACACTGAGCGATATAAAGACAATGTAACGGAAGGCTCAATTTGTGCGAGGTTTTATTACACCCGTGCTACCCCCACCCCCTCGTCCCCGTCTGCCCTGCATGGTACGGTCCCAGACAGATGTGGTGGGGGCAGTGGGCCGTACTATTTACAGCTCGTGGGGAGGTGAGCTCCAAGGGGGAGGACGGAGGTGGGGATACTTCTAAGACTGTGGAGGGAATTACTGCAGAGAGGACGAATATATTAAAGAACCGCCATATCGAGATCTAAAATAAGATTTCCAAAAGATATCGATTTCAGGGAAGACGACAAAACATGAAAGGGATGGGTAGGTTTAAATGGGAATTAGATAGGTACCTGGACCTGGATGCATTGGAGATAGATATGGGAGTACAGTATTGGTCGGACTTGTCGGTAGCTCGTGTTGTTGTTGTTTCGTATGCAGCATGTGGCTGCTGGTTGCATCATTTTCTAGAAGCGTGGCTGTGTCCCTGTTACCACCAATCTGGTGCTCATTTTTCTGACCTCGGAATGATGACAGGCTGAGTCAACCTACCTGGTGTTATTTCAACGACTCGACAGGGGCTCAAACTCAGGACCCTAGGATCTTAAGGCAGATACCCTAACCGTAAAGCCAACACCAAGGCTTGGTACCTTGTGTGTGGATGGGTGATGGATGCAGGGGTTGGTGCTACGTAGGCATGATGGGACGAATGATCTCCTCCTGCACCAATTGTTCCTCGTATGTATCCGTACACCGATCGCAACGCGTGGGCACCGCCATCATATGCATCATACAGGGGGTGAGGCATCATTGCTGCTTGTGCTGAGGAACGCAATCCTGAATTTAAAAACAAAAATAAACCCCTTCATCGCAGCCTCAGATCCCTGCGCAACCCTGCCCCCTGCCGACTATGGCTAGCGCGGTACCCGCCATGAAAATGCCCCTTTCGGAGCGATTTGTCGCATTGCGCGCCCAGGACTCTCCAAACGTGGGAAAACCCTCCCATTGGTGTTTATTCCGCTGTGACCACACCCTTCGCAAACGCTTCCACCTTAGCACCCTCTCATTGGTGTTTATTCTGCTGTGACCACACCCTTCAACCTTCCCACCAACTTTAGATGTTTGGTTGTATTTGATGAAATAATTTAATTACAATTCCTGAACACGATTATAGCTCCAGGGTGAACTCGCACCTTTTGCTTTAGAGATTGAAAAGCAGGAGAAATGTCGTTGGAAACTATGAATAAATTGCTAAGACCGTAACTCGAGTATTAAGGGCTAATTGAGCTCCAAAATGAGTGAAACCCACAATAATAAATAATTATCATCAACTGGCGATTTAAAATTGCTCTCAGAACACCAGGTTGAGTTAGTAGTGTTTGTAAGAGCAATGAGAAGTAAATAATTTCTTTGCACACAAAGTTGAGGCTCATGGAATGGATTTAGCACATAATGGAGCAGACATAAACAGGAGAACATAGATGAAAGTGGGAAAACATCAACAGTCAGGGTAGGGGGACACGATAGAGGGTCATCTCGAGGAAAAATGGGCCTGGGGAAGAATGAGATCAAGAGATGGGGGCAGGAGGACACACGGAGGTGAACAAGCTGGAGATGAGCTGAAACACAGGAAGAGGAAGGGAAAGCCAGGGATGAAACAGAAATGGAATAAAAAAATGAGGAGTGAGTAAGAGGGAGGGGGAGGGGTTCACATTAACCTGGAAAAGAAGAGGTGGGCTTTGGGAGGGTTAATGAGAATAAAAAAAAAGATGAGTATGGATGTGGGATGACTTGAGATGGTGGTACACAGCCATCTTGAACACCTGGAGGGAAGAATAGGACTGAACAGACATGGGGAAGTTGGTTTCACTGGTGAGAGAAAGAGGAACAAATGAGTGGAGGTGAGCAGCGAGTCAGGAATTTTGGGAGCGAGTTTCACGGCAAGTGGATTTCTCGCACGGCTTGTGCACGCTGCAGAAAGCTGGGGGGCAGAGGGTGCGAGACCATAAAGAAGGCGGTGCCTGTTGAGCAGTCGTGGGAATGGAACTCACATCAGTCAGGGCAACGCAACAAGGCTGCAGTCACTCCACCATCGAGCCGCGCTCAAAAAGAATGCGGGGAGGGGGTGAAAGGTCATTAACAGCACTACATCAGTATATGTAATATATATATATATATATATATATATATATATATATATATATATATATATATATATATATATATATATATATATATATCACCTGACGGGTCCTTAACTGTTGTCCGACTTGTCCCAGTTCCTATGATGGATGTCAAAAAACATAATTCGGAGGTTAAACAATGCATCCGTAATAACGAGTAAACCCCCAAATGTAAGAATCCCATAATTCTTCTTCATATGGGTTTGTGTAAGAGTGGTGCGAATAGAATGTCAACTGCGAGGTTCATGTGGGGAAGTAGTCAAGCTTCTATCATCGCATCTCTTAGTACCGAGATCATAGCCGTGTCCTGAATTTACCGAAACAGTCGCCTTGTGGAGATGTCCAGTAAACCGACATGGTCCTTCGAATGAAACAGAGGATCATCTCATCGACCTTGTGGAGAAGGGCTGAGTGAACCCAGCAGGCAAGGCACAGAGGCGGTGGGAAAAGCAGAGTCCATTTCGATTTATTATTTATAAAACGTCCCGCACATCACAGAACCAGCCGGGTGTCACGAGATCCTGGATCACTCCTCAAATGGTCGTTTTAAACGCTCGCGCTTTTTCATCCACCACCATTGGTCCCTTTATGTCAGAGGTCTCTCCTCGCGGTGTCAGCACAACCCCTGGAATCGGCCGAGCGGTCCTTCCAGGAGTCCGCGGTGCGGCCATCGTGACTGCTGTCTCGGCCGATCGGACCAGGTCGTTGCATCGAGGGACGTGATGCTGGAGAGACATCGGTCTGTGGCATTGGAAACAGAAATCATTGGGTGTGAGGAAAGGGATTGGCAATCGACTTTCAAAATCAATTTATTAATGACACATAATCCTTACCAACTGATTACAACTCCTTTTAATATATATATATATATATATATATATATATATATATATATATATATATATATATATTTTCATCCCTGTGTCACAAGAAGCGACCAGGGTTGCGTCAAGAAGGGCATCCGGTGTAAAACATGTGCCAAATCACTATGCGGATCATATGGATGATCCGCTGTGGCGACCCCTAACGGGAGCAGCCGAAAGAAGAAGAAGAAGATATATATATATATATATATATATATATATATATATATATATATATATATATATATATATATATATATATATATATATTCAACCTTCATGGACTTCTTCTAACATATTGTGGCCTTCTGGTCCCACGCCACGACCGTTAACCAGTCGGATGTGAAGCCACAAACGCTGAAGTAGTCACTTCACGAATGGCCGGCTTAAGGACAAACTTAATGCGGAAAACCCTGAGTGGTGATGGATGCTCAGTATTTTAACAAGTGTGTCTAAACATGCTAATCATCAGGATTACAATTCACTTTGAACTCCCAGAGAAAAGTCCATTGAACTGACAAGGATTCTCCAGGGTGGCAGAATGCAGAACAAGACAGGCACAGGATTTTAAGAAATGTCATAGGACAACAAAAACCAAGAATCCAGAACTAAAAGAAAGCCATGATGTTAAATAACTAACACTTATCAAGACAGTGAATAATCCAAAATGAAAGACCCCACATACACATAGAGCTTTCATTCACCAAAACCAAACTAGGTTTTCAGGATAAAGTCCGACAAGGAGGCATCACTGGGAGCTGCCAACATGCACCTTGAGGTCAGCAGGACAGAGGGAGAGAGATACAGAAAGGGAGAGGGGGGGAGAGAGGGACAGATGGAGAGGGAGAGAGGCACAGAGGGAGAGGGAGAGGGAGAGAGAGGGACAGATGGAGAGGGAGAGAGGACAGAGGGAGAGGGAGAGAGAGGGAAAGATGGAGAGGGAGAGAGGGAGAGAGAGAGAGAGACAGATAGGGACAGAGAGAGAGAGAGAGAGAGAGAGAGAGAGAGAGAGAGAGAGAGAGAGAGAGAGAGAGAGAGAGAGAGAGAGAGAGAGAGAGAGAGAGAGATACAGAGAGATACAGAGAGAGATACAGAGAGATATAGAGAGAGAGAGATACAGAGAGATATAGAGAGAGAGAGAGATACAGAGAGAGAGATACAGAGAGATACAGGGGGGGGGGAGAGAGAGAGAGATACAGAGAGAGAGAGAGAGATACAGAGAGAGAGAGAGATACAGAGAGAGAGAGAGAGAGATACAGAGAGAGAGAGAGAGAGAGAGAGAGAGAGAGAGAGAGAGAGAGAGAGAGAGAGAGAGAGAGAGAGAGAGAGAGAGAGAGAGAGAGAGAGAGAGAGAGAGAGAGAGAGAGAGAGAGAGAGAGAGAGAGAGAGAGAGAGAGAGAGAGAGAGAGAGAGAGAGAGAGAGAGAGAGAGAGAGAGAGAGAGAGAGAGAGATATGCAGAGAGATATGCAGAGAGATATGCAGAGAGAGATGCAGAGAGAGATGCAGAGAGAGATGCAGAGAGAGATGCAGAGAGAGATGCAGAGAGAGATGCAGAGAGAGATGCAGAGAGAGAGAGAGAGATGCAGAGAGAGAGAGAGAGATGCAGAGAGACAGAGAGAGAGAGAGAGAGAGAGAGAGAGAGAGAGAGAGAGAGAGAGAGAGAGAGAGAGAGAGAGAGAGAGAGAGAGATGCAGAGATACAAACAGACAGAGATATACATGTATATTTGATTTTATTATCAAATCGGACAAATGTTAAACTCTGTCTGAAGTCAAATAGGATTCCACAATCGACCAGTTAGAATCCTTCAGGAGAACAACGATCACAACAAGGTGGGTTTAAAAATCCACATCAAACGCTATTTCCTTATCACGAATGTGAACGGTGCTAAGGCCTCAATTATATCTCTTACAGCCCCATGGACATAACAATATGACAGAATGACACACCCCACACCGAGCACATTGCAAGTGTGAAACAGGAAGCAAGACAAAGTAAAATATGCAGGGGGCAGGAGCGGGGGACTTTTGGAAATGCCCCAGAAACACCACTTTGTTCAGTTTTGTGTCGATAGTTTAATGACATTGATTGTTAATTTTGTGATGACAACTCCATAAAGAATGTTTTTCTTTCATAAAGAATAAAGGCCATGTCGGTTAATTGTTACATAGCCAGCAGGCCATCTCTTCGATCTGCCGATGCAAACCTGGATGGGGGCTGAACATTTGAACAATAATTTGAATATCCGTTTCCTATCTTGCTTGTTTAAACTTGCCGTTAGTTGAACCAGTCTTCAGATTGGTAGACTGGTTCAAAGAAGGGTTGAAGGTAGAGCATGAGGGGAGATCAATTTTAGGATGTGCCACTTCCGTTAACAGATGACCCTACGATTGAGTCGGGAATGGAGATAATCCAAGACGTTCTCTGTGGTGTGCGGACACACTCTATCCTCTTGAAACCATTGGTGTCTCATCAGAAAATGTTGATGTCACAATTTCACAGAGAAGAATGTCTAGCATTTCCAAGTAGCCATTACCATCAATGTAAACATTAACAAGAGCGCAAGTGAGCACGATATACGCCCGAAAAAGTCTCTGTGACACACGCACACGCACACACGCGCGCACACACACACACACACACACAATTATATATTCAAACACGTCAATTTATGAAGAACAAGAAGGTATATACAGAATTGTGCTACGACATGGAAAACAGCATCCTGGTTGCCATGGCAACCACTTTAGATGACGAACGTATGTCACGACACACCGTCTCCACAGTCTGTACCTATGTACCAAATATGAAATGTGAAAGTTGAAAACTTTGGGAGTTAGAGTGTGGACAGGAACGGACGGACAGACAGACAGACAGACAGATGGATGGACGTACGACCGGTATCACATAATACGCCCCGATATATATATATATATATATATATATATATATATATATATATATATATATATATATATATATATATATATATATATATATATATATATATATATTTTTTTTTATATATATATATATATATATATATATATATATATTTTTTTTTTTTTTATATATATATCGGGCATATAAAAAAGAAAGGCCCAGCCATTTATTGTTTGGAAAAAGCAGAAGAAACAGGACATGAAACAAAAGTTTTGTTTCCTTGGTGTATTAGCACCAGCTTTATGTTTATCAACAATGTTCCATGTAGGTATGCTTATTATGGTTGTTTGTTTGTTTGGTTGTTTGTCTTTCCGACGATTTTCTCTGAAACTGCTTGACCAGGGACCATGAAACCCATTTCATCAAAAAAGGGCTTTGTCTGTGGAGTTCCAGTTGCAAATTACTTTTTCCATTATCAATGACCCGATACAGTGGAATCTGGATAATAAGCACATGCATGAATATAAGCGCATATGAAAAACAAATAGGAGCAATACCCCTGGGCGCTCACCTGGTAGCTGTTACTGATGTAACTGATGGATTTTTTTTTTTTAATGTCATGAACAATCTTTGGTACATCACGGGTGGTAAAGGTTGTGGTCAAGTTTCATTGGAATTGTGCTTGTGGTTTCAGAGAAAAAAACAGCAAATATCTATTTTGGGGTCAACCCGCCCGTAGAACCCCTTAAACCCCGCTTTTTCTAATGCTGTGAACAAAATTTGGTACATCATGGGTGATGAAGGTTGTGATCAAGTTTCATCAAAATTGTCTGTGTCGTATCTGAGAAGAAGTTGCAACTATTTGTGGACGGACAGATGGACGATGCACCATAACATAAGCTCCCAGGAACTACGTTCAAGGTGAGCTAATCAGTGCTCTTATTGCACTAATAAGTGCAAAAAAAGTCCTCTCTCTCTCTCTCTCTCTCTCTCTCTCTCTCTCTCTCTCTCTGTCTGTCTGTCTGTCTGTCTGTCTGTCTGTCTGTCTGTCTGTCTGTCTGTCTGTCTGTCTCTCTGTCTCTCTCTCTCTCTCTCTCTCTCTCTCTCTCTCTCTCTCTCTCTCTGTCTCTCTCTCTCTCTCTCATGTGCCACACTCTCCACAGAGCGTTGGTGCCACCTAAGCTCCTTCCTGACCAAGGGTTAAAGTAGATGGTTTGCCATTGCCTTCCGAGTAATAGTTTGGGTAGGAATTTGTAATTTGTTCATGCTGCCATCAATAACTCACCTACTCTTTGTGAAGGACACCATGGGGTCTTTAACACCCACCAACTAATGCTGGCAGATGGGACGTCAAGTTTCACGTCCATCCTAGGGATGGCACACACACTGATAAATCACACTGCCTGTATAAACACCAGCATGGGAGTTCATAGCTGGGTCTGGATTTGTACACAGGCTGGACAGCTTAGAAGTGAGTGCGCGTACCTGTAGGCCATCCTAACAGCCCCTACAATGTACTACTATATTCCCATTAGCATCATTAACCTAAAAGTTAACATGGACATCCCTTTATGATCTTCAGGTCAGGAATTTGGCCAGGGTACGGCACACAACAGCTAACTCAAGATTGTCGAGATATAGTTTGTCTTCTTTAACATGCACAACATAAATGCATTCGGGCAACCAGCCTTATCTCCTCATCTGAAGGAGAGCTTGCTCTAAGATACAAAGCCCCCAGCTGAAACTGCACCATATTTGATGCTGTTGGGTATGGAACCCCAGACTCGACAGCTCGACAAAGAGTTATACCAAATGAGCTAACCTGCCGCCCCAATTAAACCTGCATTAGGCAGGATTGGTTTACTGGAAAGTGGCATTTATAATCACACGTATTGCTTGGCCATTCCTATCCCCCTGATCTCAATCTCATCGAATATCTGTCAGATACCAGGAATGACAACCACCTTTCTTTCTCAGCCAATTACACAAAGTGCTCAAGAATTATTGGTAACAAGTTGGAGGATCCGATATTTTTATGCCTCTGCCGCCAGAGACATGTTTTTGGGTCGTCTCTCTGGTTGTCCGTCCGTCTGTCTGTCCATGCTGAATTTTTGTTACCGCAAAAACTTGTGAACCACTGAAGGGATATTTCTTTTTAACCAAACTTGGTACAAACATGTATTATGATGCAAAGATGAACCGATTAGATTTTGAGTTCAAAGGGTCAAAGGTCATGTGACCTTCAGCTGAAAGTAGCAGATTTTCGTTACCGTGATAACTTGTGAACTGTTGAAGGGATTTTGACCAAACTTGGCATAACTATGGACTGTAATACAAGGATGAACTGGTTAAATTTGGGGTTCAAAAGGTGAAAGGCCAAAGGTCAAGTGGCCTTTGAAAATCATTTTGCAAACCATCATGACTTAGAAGCATTTGATGTTGTCTCTCTTCCACTTATGTCTTTCCTCTCCATCTCTCTCTCTCTCTCTCTCTCTCTCTCTCTCTCTCTCTCTCTCTCTCTCTCTCTCTCTCTCTCTCTCTGGACCTTTAATTGTAAATTTTAACTTTAATTGAGATCAAACGTAACAGTGCGTTGACATCTAATGTGGGTGGAGACATATCCATTGACATTTTCACGTTAAATTCTACCTTCTGATTTTACCTTGTTAAAATCAAGTCTTTTCAATTCTCATTTCCTTCAACATTTAGTTTAAATACTAAAAGTCAAGCAAACCAAGAAGCACCGGCACTTGTCCACTAACCTGGAGAAAAATACATGGCCATCATATGTACATGGTACTTCTTGGTCGTTTCTGGTCGTAACCTCGAATTAAAAGCATAAAATTTACATATTAAAGTAGCCTGATTTCTCTGTCAGTCGGTCTGTCTATCTGTTTCCCTATATCCGCCCAATGCTTGGACAGCTGGCCTGACTCTACCCCCAATTGTACTGAACAACATGTCTTCTATCAGGAAATAAACTTTTGAGGAAAGGAAGGCACGGTTCGATTATCACAGAAGAAACGAGAACAGCACTCGGTAGAGCGCATACCTCCACCACGTAATGCCTGATCCATGAGAACATATGGGGCCCAATACATTTTTTAGATATCATGCTATATATCGTTTTAGCCCAATCCCTCAATGGTGACGAATCACTTAAAAATTAAATAATTCTCGCATCCGGATCTGTACTCGGATCTTCACCAAAATTGAATCAGTTCGTCCTTGTCCCACACCCAACCTGCCCACAAAATTTCATCCGAATCCATCAGTAACGTTTTGAGATATCCTGCACACAAACAAACAAACAGGCAGAAAGGGGTGAAAACATAACCTCCTCCACCTTCGGTGACGGAGGAAACTATAAGGGCACGCTGTAGAGTGCATACCTCTGCCAGGCTGAACAGTTTATATTTTGTATCCACTGATAGGCCGGATCTGGATCCAGACCCGAACCAAAATCGAATCGGCTTGTTCATGTCACCTATCCAATTCATCCACCTCGTTTTGTCATAACTCGTCCACAACAGTTTGAAATACCAGGATGGATATCGTTTTTGGCCCCATCTTTCAATGGTGATGAATCACTTAAAAAAAACTGAATAATTCCAGTATCCGGATCTGAATCCACCAAAATCGAATCGATTGGTCTTTCTCACACACCCAACCTGTCGACCAAGTTTCCTCCGAATCCGTCCATAATCTTTTGAGATATCTTGCTCACAGACAGACAAACAATCAGACAGTCAGACAAGACAGACAGACAGGGTTGAAACCATAGCGTCTATCCACCTTCAGTGGCAGAGGGAACGATACGTCTCCATGCTATAGGAGGAAGGGAGACATTAAAAAAATAATTAAATAGATGACTGGATGGATAATAATTATTGGACTAAAAATAATAATAAAAATAATAAAGGGGCTGAGGTCCTCTAGTACAACAAACAAACAAAAAACAAATGATTCTCGGAGAATAATTTTGAACTCCAACTGGAGAGGAACTTAGCTGCCAGCTCTGATTCACACAGCAGAGAGACATGAAAGCATATGTGAGCGGTGAAGACGAGTACCTATGCTTTGCTTGACAGAACTACACCAGAGGTCTTCGTTTTGCAATGTCTCACCTGAGCACGAGCACGGCCAGGTAAGGTCCGAAGAAAAGGTGGGGGGCGGGTTGGGGGGTCCATTGCAGGAAGAGATGAAGATTTTTCCATCTTCCCCATCTTCCTTTCTGTTATGGGGAAATAAATTTACCGAAAAAACAAACAAACTGTCACTCCCGCAAATGCAGCTCTAGTGCCCTCAGTATCCGCCGTCATATCGTTTAGCGAAAGGTCAGCGTGGTCTCACCTGTCTCTTCCATTGCTGCAACTCGCCCGATACAAACTCTTCGACCAGTAAAAGTTGGAGCTGAAGCGGGTTTCTCAGAGACATTTCCAAGTGAAACTCCCACTTTCCCCGGTGCGACATCTAAAGAACGTAAGCGAGGCATTGTGGGAAAACCCTGGCCGCTGAGGGTGTGGGAAAGCCCTGAGATAGGCAATGGGGGTTTTTTAACTCCTTCGGCACCGATCCTGCTGTGTGCCGACTGCGTGCGATAAAGATGCGATGTCGCAATTGTGGCCCAAGGTCCATGGTGACGACTGGTAGGTGGAACGGAGGAGGTAAGCGGTGCTGCTGCCCCTGTTGGCTCAGGCCTACATTCGACCAATCCCCCAGAAGGACTATTCGAGTCCTGGAGTGCAGCTGACCGGGGTCCAGTTTCGATTGAGGGCAGGGTTGCAAGATCAATGGGGGTAAGTGGAGACTCATCAGAATTTGGAGATGATGGCGCTGCTGCTGAGGGCAACACCAGAAGCGGTGGCCGGTAGGTAGGTAGGTCCGGAAAAGGAGCTGGAATACCATTCTGATCTCCTAATCCAGATTCCGAATCTGCATAATAATTTCCACGAGCAACAACGTCCGTTGTAGAGAAGCGCATCTCCTCATATACACCGTCACAAACCTCTGAGGTTGGTTGTGACGCCGCTGCCAAGACTGAGAGCATCTCCGTGTACACAGGCTCTTCCTCAGAAGGCGATGCCGGAGGAGTCCTTTCTCCATCTCGTCCTCGGCCGATGCTATCGCATCTGATGCACCCCGCATCGTCGTCAGAATTGCTGAGTCGTGTGTGGGGATGCCTCTTCGGCTTGGGTGGCGGTGGGCGTTTTGGAATACCGGCCACGAACTCGTCACTATGTGGACGAGGCCGGCCCAGAGCCGTGGGAGAACCTGGATGGGAGTAGGAAAGAAAAAAAACGTTAATATATAAGAAAGAGTGTGAGGGAGTTAAGAAGTAAATGCTAAGTGGAGAGAGTGATTGAAAAAGAAATAATAAAGAGGAAAGAAAAGAGGAGATTAACATAAAAAGTGTACATATAATTATAGCATGTAGTCCCGAAAACTCAGGTGTGGAACGTTGTTTCTCATTCATGATTCCAGGTGTGCAGTAACATTACATGGTCAGTATTACGTGTTTCAGGTTTTACTCTTAGATTTCAATCCATTATTTGTTGAGTTTGAGGAGACGAAGGAAGATGGTGAGACCATGGATCCTAAACACACTGTAAGTAGCAAGAAGATGGCTTTTCAACAGATGTTTTAGCTTCTGGTTCACCTGTTCATCCAAGATGTTTACAAATGCTATGTTTTTTTTGTTCTTTTTACAGTATTTAAGACTCATAGTGGGAGCTGCCACACACACATTTCACACACGTGGACATATAGACGAATACACGAGACACAACACAGCCAGTGAGCTTGAGGGAAGTGCCGTCACTTCCCGGGTTACTCTGGGTACTAGCAACATCACAACAATGGCGTTGCCTTTCTCACCGCCCTGAGCAGGGCATTTCTTTAGGAGAAATTTCCTCCTCCACATTGATACCAACGGTACTCTTATTCTTTTAAATAATATCTGAATGTCAAGCAAGGAATCTGCACGTACCATTTTCGATGTGTTTGGTATAACTCGGGGTCTAAACCACCGACCTCCCAGACTCGGAGCAGACACTCTTACCATTCGATCACCGAGTTTTAATTTAATTTTCAAAAATTTGCATCTAGTCCTAAAGTGAGACGTTATGAGACGTCGGAGTCATCTCAAAAATTGAGACGTTAAAACGGACAGATGTTATTCCGGTGGACAAGTCTGCCGGCACTGGTGATTGGTGGATGTTAAAGACTCCACGGCGTCTTTCACCAAGGGTAGGCAAGTTGTTGTCAGCACCCTGAACAAACTAAAAATTCCTGCCACCTCAAAGGAACGTCACGCCTGGTCAGCAGGTTTGTGAAAAATTTGGACCCAAGAGTGTTAGCCGTAGTTGAGTTGAAATTCATGCTTGAATTATCACGCGAAAACCTTTAATGGACAAGTAATACTACTTTATCTTTCTATAATTCCAGCAATCTGTGTGTGTGTGTGTGTGTGTGTGTGTGTGTGTGTGTGTGTGTGTGTGTGTGTGTGTGTGTGTGTGTGTGTGTGTGTGCTGTTTCTCGACAACCACTGGTCCAATAAAATTGAAACTTGCCAGATATATTGCTGGGGACCTGAGGATGTGCCTTTTCAAGGTTTGATATTAATCGGACAAGTGGTTCCCAAGTTATGGCCATTTATTTACCAACCAATGACAGGACATATTGCTGCGTAGGCGTGGCCGATGCGCCATTTAGTTACCAATCACAGGACACGTTGCTGCGTAGGCGTGGCCGTTGGGGAAGAGATCCTCAGCCGCATTCCCCATTACGGGTTACAACGTACGGACTTCTGGATAGTGATGACTGTATTCTAATAATTTCTCGATTTCTTATGCACATTTATAGATAAACACAATGCCCCAATCCAGTCGTCATTTAAGAGAGCGAAGGAACAGCCTGTGTGGTTGTTTGAAAGTTTTTTTTTCCACGTACGGCCACACACGTACGGGCACGCGAGAGCGAAGGAACGGCCTGTGTGGTTGTTGTTTCTGGCACGCGGTTTGAAAGTTTTTATTTTTTGCATGTACGGGCACGCACGTACGGGCATGCACTAGTCATTTTAATTACTCCATCATATTTTCAGATGGCAAAGGCAAGGCAGAAGTTTTGGATAAATTCAAGTACTTCCCTTTTGAGAATAGATTACAGAAACCCCCCCCCCCCCCCAAAAAAAAAAAACCAGGAAAACCCAAAAGTGTCATCTCCATGCAAAGGCAAACCAATGGAACATTGCGGTACGTCCTGTACTCCATAAATCAGAGAAATGGCAAACACAGAGGAATACACGAACAAAGGAATGAATTACAAATGCAGCATTTCCTGGAAAGTTTAAAATGACGAGAGGGTGCACGTGACATGCACATACATCATCATGTAAAATAAATAAAGATATAACGCCATTACTGAATGTTTCAAAATCTTTACGCACTCACTTTTATTTATGAACGGGATTGTTCTGACTTGCGGGTGATAGTTTACCATTTGCTTTGTCGATGATTTGGTTTATGGTATCCTGTTGATTGGAAGTTATTTTAATGCACTCACAACATTGTTTTTTTTTCATATTTAGGCGAAACTCACATTCTCATCAAGTAAAAAGCAAAATGTTATTTCTCATGGAAAATGTCCGTAGGTATGGCTACAAACGGTCATGGAATCAACAGAATGTTGGTCAAGGTATGCAAACCGCCGTGGGAAGCAGGAAGCTGATGTTTCGGGCATTAGCCCTTCGTCGGAAGAAAAAAAGCACCGTCACCCTTACCCGAGCAATTAAAAGGAATGACTTTCCATAAAGATTACACCGTTCGTCGAATGGGACATTAAGCCGGAGAGCCGTCTGCTGGCATTGATTGCTGTTGGTGGACATTAAAGATCCCACAGTGTCTTTCCCAAACAGTTGGTCGTTGTCACTGGTAGTCCGGCAGATATGTGAAATATTCTGGTAGTTTTGTGCCTTTGATGATACAAGCATGAAATTTGGTACACAGTTATAGCATACCCTTAGGAAACATTTTGGATATAGGGACATTCCAGATTACCCCTCGGGTCAAAATGGTGGCCATTTTACAAAATGGCTGCCACGAATAACAAATAACAAATAACAAACAAACACGAATAACAAATAACACGAATAACAAATAACAAAATAACAATTGTCATCACGCCAGTTGGCTAGGTGTGGGTACCTCTCTCACCTGCCATGGGACATCAGCAAAAGCTTTCTGTGACTCATTGGGACTGACTCAATCGGTCAACTTCCCGACCCGGATCTCAACCAATGGTACTCCATCTCTTCTGGATCTGATTTTGACAAATTTCCCTGACAATATCTGCTGCTCTTCCTTCGCTCCAATTGGTTCTTCTGACCACGTCCTTGTTAAAGTGGACATCTCTCTGGCTGTTATCAGAGAACCACCTCACCGCCGTCGAGTCTGGCATTTCACTCAAGCCGACTGGCAGGGTCTCCGAGCAGCCATCAAACTTACAGACTGGTCTCCTATCACTACTTTCTCAAACATCAACTCATCCTGGGAATTCTTTCAAAGAAACTTGCTCTCCCTCATGCACAGATTTATCCCCTCTCGTGTTCAGTTGTCTTACCCTTCCTCCCGCCCTTGGTTTACTGAAGCTTGTGGCGAGGCAGTTGTCCTGAAACAACTTGCCTTTGCCTCATGGAAAGCAAACCCAACTGAGGGCAATCTCAGTTCTTTCCACAAAGCTCGGAACAAGTGTGTATCTACCCTCAGGAGAGCCAGAAAACAACATCTTTCTCATCTCAAGTCTGAACTCTCAAACCTCTCTCCCTCCTCAAAATCCTGGTGGCGTTTAATCAAATCTGTTTCTGGTGTATGTTCCCCCTCCATCCCCTCCCTTACCTCAAATGGCCGCACTGCTGATTCCACACGTGATAAAGCTGAATGTCTAAACTCGGTGTTTGCAGCTAAATCTTGTGTCCCAAACCCATCACTATCTCTACCCACTTTACCCAGTCGCACCCAACTGTCCCTGGACTCTGTATCCTTTTCTCCTGACAAGGTGGAGAGCTTGCTTTCAAACCTCGAGTCAGATTCTGCAACCGGTCCAGACGGCATCAGCCCACGTGTCCTCAAAGCCTGCTCTTCTGCTCTTGCTCACCCTCTCTCTGTTCTATTCACCCTCTCATTTTCCCAAGGTCATCTGCCATCTGCTTGGAAATCTGCTAACATCACTGCCCTGCATAAAAAAGGTGCAAAAACAGATCCCTGTAACTATAGACCAATCAGCCTTCTCCCAATCATCAGCAAGGTTATGGAATCCATCATCGCTTCAGACATGAAATCCTTCCTCTTCTCCAATGGCTTGATTTCCAATCATCAATTTGGTTTCAGACCAGGTCACTCTACCCTAGATATGCTGCTACTGCTCTCCCATCAATGGATGGAGGTCCTCAATGCCAGACAGGAAATCCGAGCCGTATCCCTGGACATATCACGTGCTTTTGACACAGTCTGGCACCCTGCCCTACTCACCAAACTCTCTTCCCATGGTATTCAAGGCCATCTCCACTCATGGCTCGCAGACTTCCTCTCCTGTCGCAGTCAACGTGTGGCCCTAAATGGAGTTCTTTCATCCCCTCTTCCTGTGCAGGCTGGAGTTCCTCAAGGTAGCGTTCTGGGCCCTGTTCTTTTTCTGGTTTTCATCAATGATCTCTCGGACTCTCTGGAAAATCCTCTATTTCTCTTTGCCGATGACTCAACCCTCTGCCGTACCATCTGTCATCCCTCAGACCGGCAAGCAGCAGCTTCTTCGCTCACTGCTGATCTGGATAAAATCACAAACTGGTCCAACACGTGGAACATGTCTTTCAATCCAGACAAATCTCACACTCTCACTATGTCTCTTCGAAAGGACCGTTTACAAAACCCCCCCATCCACTTTCTCAACAATCCTCTGGAAGAAGTCTTTTCTTTCAAGCTTCTGGGTCTCACTATCTGCCATGACCTTTCCTGGGAAAGTCACATTTCCAACCTTGCCTCAAAAGCCAGTCGCCGACTGGGAATCCTCCGTCGTGCAAAGTCCTTCCTCGGCCCTCTTGAGCTCCTGACCACTTACAAAGCTTTTGTCCGTAGCCTGATGGAGTACTGCTCTCCCCTCTGGGCTGGTGCTCCTGCCTCCCACCTTTCTCGACTTCACGCTGTCGAAACCAGGGCTTTTAAGATCATTGGCATCTCCCGCAATGAAGCTGAGTCTTTGGGCCTCTCACTCAATCACCGCAGGTTGGTCGGTGGTCTTTCTGTCTTCTACCGACTCCTCTCCAGCCTTGCCCCCCCTGCTCTCTCTGTGATTTGTCCCAACCACATTTCCACAGGGCGCTCAAGGTCTGCCAACAACCCCCTTCTGGTAAAACTACCAAAATCACGAATCACTGCTCATCTTCACTCTTTCATTCCTCTTTTTTCCCGCCTTTGGAATAAACTTCCTCACTCTATTCTTTCCCATTCTTCCCTCCAGGCTTTCAAAACAGCTGTTCACCACCACCTCTTATCTTCCCCCATCCAAATCCTCGATCTTTTCTACCCCCGATAATCCACCCAAGCCCACTTCCTTCATTTCTCAAGCTTTCCTTCCTGAAAGTCCCTGAAATGTCCATCTTCTCTTCGCCATGTTCCCTGTCCCATCCCCATCCCTCTCCCTTCCACAGTTCACCTAATGTGTCTGTTCCCCACTGTTTTGTCCCTTCCACTCCCGCCCCTCTTGTCTCATGCCTCCTTGCTGTGAGTTGTGTGTTAGCTCTCATACGAGCCTCGACCAAGGTATACAAAAAAAAAAAAAAAAAAAAAAAAAAAAAAAAATTCTGCCTACAAGGTCAGCAAAGTCATATGTGCTTGGTGCAAAACACAATGTAGTGAGTATAATATGATTATTATCAACTAGTATGCACATGCTTCATTATCTACTTCATATTTGACTAAAAAATGCATCTACGGTGGTCTATGAGGGACACAGATAACAGTTTACCATCGCAATAATGCATGGCTGGAACAAGAACTCTGCAATATGATCATGCATGTGAATGTTACCTGAATATTGTTTCTGGAAATATAAATAGATCAAAAATCAAATTTGGTGAAAGGAACTTAGATTCCATGAATATTTCCATTATTAATTACATACTGGTAGCTGGCAATGTCGCGATTAAATGCATAAATTTGCGAAATCGATATTGATGTACTCACTGTATTAATTTTCATGATTGCATAATAGAAAAGTTCAAACTACAATGGTGTGTTCATATTGATTTGGGTTTAACATGGTCCTGTCCAGCGCAAAGAAATAATGTATGGTGGCCTATTGGGGACATCGAGTGACAATCACCCAAGATCGCCATTGTGTATATATGCATCTCCTCTGGGCTGGGGTTCGTAGTTGAAAACATTTTAACTCTGCTATTCTGTTTTCAGGTGATAACTCCACTGTAGTGTACCCAAAGACTAATCCCCTGCTTGGTGGTGGTTCTTCCCAATTTTACAGTGACTGATTGGTGGTGGTTCAAGACAATGGCCAAGCATTTCAAACTATTAGACCCCCAGCAGCGAGGGCCAAGTACATCTGTTACATCAATTAACCAGACAGACTGGAACCTATGTGTGCTGTGTCAGATGGACACCACTGAGCCTCTTCATTGTCCAGCTGACTCCAAGCGAAGCACAGGAGGGTCTGGATACCAGACTCTGGCAGACAACCTCCTCAGGTTCAGTGAGATCGAGTGCTTGCCAAAATCTCTCGACATGTCCCGCTTGGACGATGGTGAGGGTATTGAGTCCACCTTCCAGCACCACAGGGCTAAGTGGCATGATTCGTGCAGACTACAATATAACAAAACTCAATTGATTCGGGCAGAGAAGAGGAAAACAACCAGTGGGGATACCCAAGGCGTGACACGAAAGTATACCCGTCAGAGTGTGGACCGCACAGAGTCACTGCTCGAAACGTGTTTCTTTTGTGACAAGCCAGCAGGTAACGAGTCTTTGCGCAAAGCTTCTACCTTTGACCTGGACAGACGAGTCAGGAAATGTGCTCTGAAAATAGAAGACAAGCCACTTATTGCTAAACTGAGTGCTGGAGATATGATGGCGCAAGATGCGCCGTACCATGTGAAGTGTCTGGTTTCCCTCTATAACAAAGCAAGGGACACAAAGAGAACCTTGGATGACCAGGATGATATCAATCATGCAATAGCTCTCGGAGAACTGGTGTCCTACATCGATGATGCCCGCATGGACGCTCTTGTGGCCCCAGTGTTCAAGCTGGCAGACCTAACAAGTCTGTACAACAACCGGCTGAAACAGCTTGGAACAGTCTTGACTGGACGTGTTCACTCGACCAAACTCAAGCACCGGATCATGACATATTTTCCGGACATGGAGGAGCACAAGCCTGGCTGAGATGTTCTGCTAGCTTTCAACGAGGACATCGGATCAGCCCTTCACAAGGCCTGTGAACACGATGCTGATAGTGATGGTGTTCATCTTGCTAGAGCCACGAACATAGTCCGAAGAGACATGTTGAAGATGAAGCCAGCCTTTAGTGGTTCATTTGACGCCCTCTGCCAAGAACAATCCGTGCCAAATTCTCTCGTGGCACTAGTTGCTATGATCCTGAATGGTCCCACGATCCAAGAGCAGTCAAGCCACTCATCTGTATCAACACCCACTCTTACAATCTCACAGCTCCTCATGTTCAACAGCTACGCATGCCGCCGACAGAGTACGAGTATTGAGTCTACCAAGCACGGCCACAATCGGGAGACCCCCGTGCCTGTGTACCTGGGAATGCTGATGCACACAAAGACTTGCAAACGAGACCTGGTTGACACTCTGTTCCACTTGGGTCTCTCCGTCTCCTATGATAGGGTGCTGAGCATCTCCACGGACTTGGGGAACAGTATCTGCCGCTTCTTCCAGCAGGAGGGTGCAGTTTGCCCACCTGAACTGAAGAGTGGTCTGTTCACGACTGGCGCAGTGGATAACATCGACCACAATCCCAGCTCAACTAGTGCTCAAGACTCGTTCCACGCCACTGGCATCTCGCTGTTCCAGCACCCGAATAGTGAAGTGCATGGAGTTCAACGGCTGCGGGTCGTAGTCTCAGATGATGTTACTACAACAGCAACCACTGCACACCTGCCAGAGTCATACATCACTGTACCTCCTGTGGTTCTCGGTAAACGTGAACCACCGATGCCCAAGTTGGCTGGTCCCAACAGAAGTGACTGCCAACTGATCCCTCAAGCAATGCAGGTGAAATACAGGTACGCCACAGAAAATATATCATCTGAAAGTTGCACATATTCTGTATTCATATATGTGCCTCAATCTCTTGTTAACTGTGTGTGGTGCTGAGGTCCTGTCTCTTGTTAATTGTGTTGATGAGTTCTTGTCATTTTGACAGGTGGCTAGAGCAGATGGCAGTTAGTGTAGCATCAGACACACCACTACAGGGAGACGAGACTGTGTCATGGGCTGCATATCATGCCAGCAAGCAGTCCATTCCAGAGGAACCAGAGTGTGGCGTGACCCTCACCTCATTGCTGCCTCTCTTCTATGACCAGGCCAAGTCCGTGGCTATGATTCGTCACTCCATGGACGTCATCAAGACAGCAGTTGAGATTCTGAACCCTGGTCAGATCCCAGTCCTCACAGTCGATCAGCCACTGTATGCACTCGCCAAACAGATCCAGTGGAGATGGCCAGAAACACATGGAGAAGATCACTTTGTCATCCTATTTGGTGGACTCCACATTGAGATGGCTGCACTGAAAACTCTGGGTGATCTTCTGGATAGCAGTGGGTAGACAAGAGCTCTGGTGCAGGCAGGAGTTGCTACAACTGGTACTGCTGATTCCTTCCTGAAGGCTGCCCATGTTACACGCACTCGGCGAGCTCACCAGGTCACAGCCAGTAGCCTCCATCTTCTCCTACAGAAAGCCTTCAGCCAAGGAGCAGATGAGGGACAGGATCTAGAAGACTGGTGTGCTGAACATGTGCAAGCCAGTCCGCAGTTCCACTTTAGGTGGATCATTCTACAGTTGGAACTCACTGTCCTAATCTACGTCAGATCGGTCCGTGAAGGGAACTTCCTGCTATACATTGATGCCCTGAGCAAGATTGTCCCCTGGTTCTTCGCCTTGGGTCATACCAACTATGCCAGGTGGATACCAGTTCACCTGCGCGACATGGTGACACTGGCGACCAAACATGCAAGTGTATACACGCAGTTTCTTGCCAGCAACTTCACAGTAAAGAAGACCACTCATGCGTTTTCTGCGATGGCCATCGACCGAGCCCACGAGCAGAATAACGCATTAGTTAAGGGTGTCGGAGGAGCTGTAGGCCTGACAGAGAATCCCGCTGCATTACGCTGCTGGATGGTGTCTGGTACAGAGATGGCCAGAGTGATCGCTGAGTTCCAGGCCACATCAGAGACCAAGAAGGCTGTTCACAAACATCATGAGCAGACCAAGCACACACAGGTAGCCCTTGCTAGAGATGTGCGTTCACTCACTCAAGTCATGGGGGAGATGGGGAACCCATTTTGGGATGACAGCAAGGATCTCCTGGTGCTAGACAGCAGAGACCTGGCAGACCCAGCAGTTATCAATACTGTACGCCAGATCGAGAAGCTGGGACAAGAACCGCATGACTCCTATGTCCATGAGAGACTTATCAACCAGACAAAGCCCATCACCGACCCAATCAAGAGAAACAACCTCCCTCTCTTCAGCCGACCTCCAGTCAGAGAGAAGTCAAGAGCACAGCTGCAGGTTTCATCTCTGAAGAACGACTGCTCCCTGTTCTCCAGGTTGTTCATTGCGTCCCAGATACGTGATGGAGATCTTGATGAGTTCTTCGCACATGAGAACCAAGCATGTCCCCCTGCACTGTCACACATGGGCACGATGAGACTTGGAACAAAGTCTGATCTGGTTGGCTGCTTAGAAGATCTGGTCCCTCCACATGAGAATGCTGCTGCTGCTGCTGCTAGTCCAGCAGTTGAAGTCATCATCCTTGATGGTGCAGCGATCATCAGTATGCTGCCACCTGGCACAGCAAAGACCTTCAACGAGTATGCATCAGAAGTATTCTTGCCATACATCACATCTCAGCTGCAGCATACGAGCAGGATGGATATTGTCTGGGATGAATACCTCACAGACAGTTTGAAGGCAGACACTAGGAAGAAGCGAGGAAAAGGCATCAGGAGACGAGTTGAGCCATCTAGTTCCATTCCTGGAAACTGGCAGACCTTTCTTCGCACAGATGAGAACAAGATGGAGTTGTTTGACTTCCTAGCCATCAGAGTAGCAACAACAGACACAGACAAACAAGACATCAGCACCCACCACAAAGATGTGGTTTGTACGCAGGCCCGAGATGTTGCTGGTCTTGCCCCTTGTAGCCA
The DNA here is from genome assembly GCF_056783735.1 of Eptatretus burgeri. Lineage (NCBI taxonomy): Eukaryota > Metazoa > Chordata > Myxini > Myxiniformes > Myxinidae > Eptatretus > Eptatretus burgeri. The sequence continues at coordinate 72,607,450 of NC_140974.1, read as the reverse complement.
TGAAGAGGCTGACACAAGAATGCTACTCCATGCTGAAGACGCTGTGAGGCAGGGATACAGCAAAGTGTCGATCCGTACAGTAGACACTGATGTCGTGGTCTTTGCGGTGACAGCAGCTGGACGTCTGGACATTGATGAGCTCTGGGTTGCTTTTGGCACAGGAAAAAAACTTCAGGTTCTTGGCAGCTCACGAGATGTCTGTGGCACTGGGACCTAACAAGTGTCGAGGTTTGCCATTCTTCCATGCCCTCACTGGATGCGACACCGTTTCAAGCTTCAGAGGCAGGGGGAAGAAAAAAGCATGGGAAACTTGGAAAGCCTGTGATGAGGTCACTGATGTCACTGCAGCATTCTGTGCCTTGGCTGCCACGCCAACTCCTTCAGCCGTAGATGACCACATGGATGCACTGGAGCGTTTTGTTGTTGTGCTCTATGATCGCACCAGTAGCCAGGAACATGTCAATGAGTGTCGCAAGCACCTGTTCACCCAGAATGGCAGATCAATAGATGCTCTCCCACCAACTCGTGAAGCCCTGAAACAGCACATCAAGAGAGCTACCTACCAAGCCGGCTACTGTTGGGGCAAGATGATGGTGTCCACACCAGAGCTCCCATCGCCCAGTGACTGGGGGTGGGTTCACACCGATAATGGCTGGGACATATACTGGACAACCCTCCCAGAGGCAACAGAGGCATGTCGGCAACTACTAAGGTGTGGCTGCAAAAAGGGATGCAGAGGACAGTGCAAGTGTGTCAAGGCTGCACTCCAGTGCACAGCTCTATGTCACTGTGGTGGGGAGTGTACAAGAGAGTACAACTGGGACAAGAGAGATCACAGATGATAATTATGTAACATGTACACATGTATCCATGCATCATAGTAGACTCTGGTACCTGGATCTAGAGGTTCCACTGTATAATTTTGACTCTGTAAGTTGATGTTAGGAAGTGTAAGCACTTCCTCTGAGTTCAAGAGTGTTAAATGAACAACAGTCATTCCATGGTGCTTGATAACAGTTTTTTGAAGAGTTTGTTGTAGAAAACCGTCCAAAAGTGCAAAAATGCACCAAAAAATGACCAAATAAATGGTTTATTCATGCTTTGTCACCTTTATTTGCTATTTCTTATTTGCTAGAATCTATATTTAGTTAAATAAAACCACTGGTATGCTTCTTAAATATAGTTGTATCCACATGTAGGTATCCTCCTTGTACAACACAAAATCGGCTATTTTGTAAAATGGCCGCCATTTTGGCTCTGGGAAGAATCTGGAATGTCCCTATATCCAAAAATCTTTGTAAGATACTGCCCTAGCAGTGTGCCAAATTTCATGCTTGTATCACTAAAGGCACATTTTTTTCACATATCTGCCGGACTATGGCACCATGGCCAAACTCTAAACTCCGGCCGTGACAACCACGATGAGGGCAATGGAAAACCATCCAGAAAACAGTTGTCATTATGGGGTATTTTGTGTAGATCGGTGACAAAAATGTTCATACCGAGATCAAACCCCATGACTGTGTGGGGTACCAGGAAGTAAGTGCCAAATCAACTGTTGTTGCATGCATCCTGATCAACAGGAAATGCTATAGACCAGTCCACCCTGGAGAGGGAACATCCACGAACATATATTTCAGGATTGTTGGCAAGACCAGAAAGGAGGGGGTAGAAGAGAAAGAGACCACCAACTTGTCTACAATGGCGAACTGATCGCCCCATGGACTCAGCTTCATCGTGAGAGATTCAAATGACGTTGAAGGCCTTGGTTTCCAAAGCGTCAAGCTGAGCAAGATGTGGGGCAGGAGTGCCAGCCCAGAGGGGAGAGCAGTACTCCATCTGTGGATGAAGGCCTTGTAGGTGGATAGGAGTTCAGGTGTGCTAAGGAAGGACTTTGTATGACGGAGAATTCCCAGTTGGCGGCTGGCTTTGGAGGCCAACTTTGAAATGTGGTTTCCCCAAGAAAGATCATGGCTGACAGTGAGATGCAGGAGTTTGAATGACTGAACCTCCTCAAGAGGATTGTTTAGAATGGAGGTAAGAGGGTTTGCCAGACGGTCCTTTTGGCGAGAGATAGTGAGGATTGTCAGGAATGAAAGACCTATTTCAAGTGTTTTACCAGCTTGTGATGTTTTTTTCAAGGTCTGAAGAGAGGGAAGAGGCTGCAGCCCACCTGTCTGAAGGAAGAAGAATGTCACAGCAGAGAGTGGAGTCATCAGCAAACAGATAAAGAGGATTTTCCACAGTCAGTGAGATCATTAATACAGATTAGGAATAATATGGGACCGAGAACACTGTCTTGGGGGTACTCCAGCCTTGACAGGAAGAGGAGATGAAAGGGTTCCGTTGAGAGCCACTCGTTGACTATGAGAGTGGAGGAAGTCAGTTATGCAAGAGTGGAGTTGGCCTTGAATTTCACAGGCAGACAGTTTGGGGAGTAAGGCAGGATGCCAGACTACCAAAAGCTTGAAATATGTCCAGAGAGATGGCTCTGATCTCATGTCTGATATTGAGGGCCTTCACCATTGTTGGGAGAGTAGAAGCAGCATGTCCAAGGTAGAGTGACCAGGTCTGAATCCAAATTGATGATCTGAGATGAGGATGTTGGAGAAAAGGAATGATTTTATGTCAACTGTGATGATGGATTGCATGACCTTCCAAATGATGGGAAGAACAATAAGCTAATTGGGCTATCGTCAAGGGGATCTGTTTTAGCACTTTTTATGTAATGCTGTCATGTGGCTCATTTCCAATTTTCCAGGTTGATATAGGAGATCAGTCATAAAGTGTAAAAAATAAATAAACGAGACCGGGGATTCAGTAGAGCACATACCTTCACCAACGCTACATTTTGCCCCCCCCCCCCAGAAACCGTTGATTGTGAGGGTATTTAATCCCATACCACATCTACCATCTCATATGTGTTATGATGGCTTAAAAACATTAAATTTCCTGTATCATATCGTATATCACAAGATTGGGCATTGAATTCACAACATTTTGGCATTGGTTGCATGCAAATTGGATAAAAATCGACCGCACTATGGCAAAATGACGATTTTGACCTTTTCATGACCTCGACCTTGACCTTTGTACTCTTAATTTTGTAATTGGTATTAGAGTGTGGGGATCAGAACAGTCAACATTTTGGTGTTGGTTTCATGCAAATCGGATTAGAGTTGACCGTGTTATGACTAAAACCGCACATTTTGCAATGTCGTGACTCCCCCTGACCTTTGACTCCCAACCGCTAATAAGGGTTATTACGTCATTGTGTCATGTCACATATCACAAGATGGGGCATTGAATTCTGAACATTTTGGCATTAGTTGCATGCAAATTGGGTACAAATTGACCGCGCTCTGGTAAAAAGACGAATTTGACCTTTTCATGACCTTGACCTTGACCTTTGACCCGATCGCTCCCAAAATCTAATCAAATGGTCCTCGGATAATAACCAATCATCCCACCAAATTTGCTGCGATTCAGTTCAACACTTTTGGAGTTATGCGAATAACAAACAAACAAACAAACAAACACATATTCACAAATAAATAAATAAATGCACAGCGATCAAAACATAACCTTCGCAACAAAGTTTGCGAAGGTAATAAATAATAAACCAAAATGTTACTCTTCAATGTCGTGATGTCACGAGATATGCCTCCACCAACATTATATCATTATACATACTTGTACCAATTATGATTTAAATCATTGGTCCCCAACCTGCGGCCCCCAGAGCCCTTTTACTGCGGCCCGTGAGGACTTTCCAATCAAAACACATTTCCATGTAGCAATTTTAAAGGGGTTTACACAATGCCACTGCCGGCCACATGGGGAGAGGTTCAACATCTTTGAGGGCAACCAGCGACTTGTGAAGGCCAATGAACTGAAGTCTAAGCTTTCACAGCAGCAGAACATCTTCACCAAGCAGGGCAATGACTCCAAGAGGGCCATGGAGGCAAGCATCAAGGTGTCGGAAATAATTGCCTGTTGCATGAAGCCTTTCTCAGATGGCGAGTTTGTCAAGGAGTGTCTTCAAGCTGTTGTGCAGAGCATCTGTCCCGAGAAGGTCACCATCTTCAACTCGGTCAGCCTCAGTAGCACGACGATCACGAGGAAAGTTGAAGGCATATCCAGGAACCTCAAGAAGCAGCTGTGCGTCCTTGCCTCCGAATTCAAGGCCATCTCACTGGCCTTGGACGAGAGCACAGACATGACAGACAGCACAGCTGGCCATCTTCATCAGGGGAGTCGACATGGACTTCAACATCACTGAAGAGCTGCTGGCACTCTGTCCCATGAAGGATACATGCACTGGTGAGGACATCTTCCACGAGTGCAACGCTGCCTTACAGAAGGCCAACCTGAACTACACAAAGCTGGTTAGCATGACCACGGATGGCACCCCTGCCATGTTAGGCACCAATAAGGGCCTGCAGGGTCACACCATGGACGAGTTGAGCCGTCAGGGGCTGCCGCACGACCTCATCTGGTGCCACTGCATCATCCACCAAGAAAACCTTTGCAGCAAGACCCTGGGCTTCAAGGACGTCATGAGCAAGGTCATTGGCAATGTCAACTACATTTGTGCGCATGCTCTCAACCACCGTCAGTTCAAGGAGCTGCTGCAGGAGCTTGATGCAAACTACGGGGATATCCTGTACTTCTCAGTCGTGAGGTGACTGAACAGGGGCCGCACTTTGAAGCGCTTCTTTGAGCCTAAGGACGAGCTGGCCATGTTCCTGGGAATGAAGGGCCAGCCAGTCGGTCACTTCTCAGACTCCCAGTGGCTGGATGACCTCACCTTCCTCATTGACATCACTGAGAAGTTCAATGCCCTCAACGTCTCCATGCAGGGAAGAGGCAAGCTGGTCCACAACCTCTATGGCTGCATCCAGTCCTTTGAGAACAAGCTGGAGCTGTGGGAGTCACAACTGCGTGCCGGCCGACTCGACCACTTCACTGCTCTGCAGGGCCAGCACGGTGAGGATGAGACCGTTTTTGATGGTGAGAGGTATGCTACAGAGGTGGCCCGTCTGAAGAAGGAGTTCGAGAAACAATTCGAAGACTTCTGCAAGCACAAAGTCAGCTTCGAGATCTTCGCAATGCCCTTCTCATTCGATCCCTTGCAAGCCCCAACGGACCTGCAGGAGGAGCTGATCGAGCTGAAGAGTGACATCGACATCAAGGCCCAGTCCCTGGAGAAGGAACTCCAGTTCTACAGGGGGCTACCCAGCCAGACCTTCCCCAACCTGATCAAGCATGCCCAGAAGTTGTTTTCCATGTTTGGCAGAACATACTTGTGCGAGCAGTTCTTCAGCAAGCTGAAGTACTCCAAGAACAAGAACCGAAATGCCTTGTCCGACATGCACCTGGAAGACACTCTTCGTGTTGCTTCTTCCCATCTGGTGCCCAACATCAACTCGATCCTGGGAGAGCAGAAGCAGTATCAAGTTTCTCATTGACTGAAAAAAATGCATCAAGTTTCTCAATGACTCTGAAAAAAATGCATCAAGTTTCTCATTGACTCTGAAAATGTTTCTCAGTATCAAGTTTCTCAATAAAATGCATCAATTTTTTTCTGGCTCCCAACATCCTTGGGAGTAGTGAATGTGGCCCGTGGGATCAAAAGGTTTGGGACCACTGATTTAAATCCATAAACCCAGATTCAAAATATTAAATAATTCTGGCTGCCAGACCATGTGTGCCTGATGTTGGCTTAATGGATAGGGTGATGGACTCAGGATCCTTGGATCCTGTGATGGATGTACAGTGATGGATGTACAGGGTCCTTGGATCCTGAGTTCAAATCCCCCCTGGCTGTTGAATTAACACCAGGTGGGGTTGACTCTGCCTGTCATCCTTCTGAGGTCGGCAAAATGAGTGCCAGCATACTGGTATCCTGTGTTGGAGTGGCGACCTGTCCAGGATTGTGCCCAATAGCCAAGGAGACTGCTGAGGCAGCACCAACTCTCTGCACAGAGTATGGTCCCAATGGATGGATGGAGACCATGTGTCCTTCAGGTTGAAATTTAAAACATATATTCCCCGTGACTACTGGACCATAATTGTGACATTTCACATCATTTGATGAAGCAATTCAAGATAATAAATTTTTAAAAGATATTTGTTGAATCCAATATTTCTGCCAGACCATGTGACCTATTAATTATTCATGAATACTCTGGTATCCCCAAGGCTTGGGGAACATGTGGGTGAAGTTTACCCTCGATCTGTCAAGCCGTTCTGAAGAAGACGATATTTAAAGGTTTATTCTTCAAAAAATCATAGCTGCCAAACCATGTGACCTGTGATGTAATAAATAGGTGGAGAACTTTTTGTTCCTCATGGATCGGCAATCATACCTGTAAGGTTTCCCCTCAATCTGTTCAGCCGTTTTGGAGAAGATTTTTGAAGGCTTTTATGTTGAAAAAGAAAAAAAGAAAAAGGCTATCGAACCAAGTTACCAATGACGTCATCAATTTTTTCTCCCATGCAAATCATTCCTAAATGACCCTCTAAAATTTTCACACTGATCAGATAAAGTGTACGGCGTATGCAATTATGATATCATAATGAAACCACCTATGACATTATCAAAAAAATAAAAATCACACTCGTTTCCCATGGGGAGTACTTCACATGTGCCAAGTTTCAATTTTTTTCCCATGGAGCAGTTTCGGAGATACAGAGGTTCAAAGTTTTTACTTTTTTCCAACATGGCTGCCACACCACCTGATCTATGATGTCATAATCATCATTGTGACATTCCACATGAGCAATCGCACCTATGGTGAAAATTTTGGGTCAATCAGATAAGCGGTTGCAGAGAAAAGAGAGAAAATTAGTATGGACGGACGGACGTTCGTACACACAGATGAACAACCCAAAAACATAACGCCTCTGCCAACTTCATCAGCGGAGCCATAACGATCCATGAATATGCGAAGCGTAAATGTGTAGAAGCAGGTCACACTTTATGACCCGTGAATACACTCGGTCCGTGAATAGTGAATCCGTGAATAGCGGGGTCTGACAGTACAGGGTTCAGAAAGAAAAGGAACATCTGTTAACCGACAAAAGTGGAGGGAATAGTATCAGATTGATTACATCTTGGTAAGAGGGAGCGACAAGAAGCAGGTTATGAATTGCAAGGTTATATTGGGCAAAGCAGGGATGGGCCAACATAGCTTGTTAGTAATGGAGGTCAGGTGGAGAACAAAACATAAACGGTGAGTATGAAAAAGGGGAACGTTAAACTGGGAAATCTGACGGGAAAGAAGTTGGTCCTCTTCGAAGAGGAAGTCCAGAGAAAGCTGAGCGAGTCGTATGAAGATGGAGGAGTAGAAGGATCATGGTAGAATGTGAATGAAGTCCTGGTGAAGGCAGCTGAAAAGATGGTGGTACCAACGGATGGAGGAAAATCGAAGGAGGAGACATGGTGGTGGAATGAGGAAGTACAAGATGTGATTAAAAGGAAAACGATGACATGTAAATAATGCAAAACTACAGGAGAAGACCAAGTGAGAGACGGGTTTTCGACTATAAATAGTGAGGCAGAGAAAACAGTGGGCAAGGCAAGATGGGAAGCAGCACTATAATGGTGTGATGATTTGGAAACACCAGGGGATGAGAATCATCAACAGAATATCAAGAGTGAGTAAAATAGCAGAAGCAGGACTCAGGGGAGTGTGTACAGTGAAGGATGATGCTGGTCAGATACTACAGGGAGAAGAATAAATTAAGAAAAGGTGAAAATATTACTTTGAAAGATTACTAAATGTGGAGAACGAGAGAGAGAGGCCCTGACAGGGCACGGAAAACCGAGGGACTCGTGAAGGAGGTTCAATAGGAGGAGGAGGAGGAGGAGGTTGGAAAGAACACTTTATCAAAAGGAAAAGCGGGAAAGCCTGTGGACCATCTGAAGTTGCAGTCGAGTTGGTGAAGGTGCGGGGAACCGGGGAAGTTAAGTGGATGGTGGAGTTGATTCGGAAAGTGTGAAGTGAGGAGTAGATACCAAATGATTGAAGGAAGAGTATAATAATAATCTTAGACTTTGGAAATTATAGAGGGATGAAGATAGTGGGGAGGATTGTAGACCCGAGGTTAAGGGACATTGTGAAGACAGACGAGGTGCAGTATGGATTCATGCAAGGAATGTGAACAGTGGGTGGGATTTTCATCACGAGATGGATTCAGGAAAAGATGCTGGAAGGAGTGGAGGTTGATGTACACCAGGGCTCTGCTCTGAGTCCCTTCCTTTGTGAAACAGTGATGGATGTACTGAGTGACAACATCAGAGATAGAGAGACTGTGTAGTGGGAGCTTCTGTTCACAGATAACTTTGTCTTAACAGCAGAGTCAAAGGAAGAGCAGCAGAGAAGAATGCTGGAATGGAAAGAGATGTTGGAGAGGCAGGGATTGAAGGTTAATGCTAAAAAGGTAAAAAGGTAATGGTCTCTGGTGAGACTGGTGTGGAGAAGGTCAAGATTGTAGATGTAAGGGGTGGAGAGCTGACACGAGTGGACAAATTCAAATACCTTGTTTCATTACTCAAGGAAGGGGGACGTTGTGAAGCAGAAATCCAGGATAGACTGAAGGTAGCACGGGCAAAATGGAAGGTTAGTGAAGAGAGTAGGTTGTGGTGTGGTTTGGACACGTGATGAGGAAAAAGGATGAAGAACCAATCAAAAAAGCATGAGATGGGCTAATTCGAGGGAAAAGATCAAGAGGACAACAGATATTAAAGTGCAGGGAGGTCATGGAAAGAGATTTGAAGAACAGGGGATTAAGATGTGGATGATGGAGGGGAATGAACAAGGCGGATCCAAGTGGCGGACCCCTAACTGTTGGAATTAAGGCACCGATAATATATATGTATATACTGTCGGACTCCAACATTCACGGACCCTGCGTATTCGCGGTTTATAACATGTGACCTGCTTCTACATTCGTGCTTTGCATATTTATGTTTTGTTTTTGTTTTTTTTCCACTTCACGACTGGTCTTAAAAATCCATCGCCGCCGATACTAATTCAGCCTTGGAATTATTTCACAGAAACCTGTTCTCTCTTATGCACATGTTCATCCCACCTCGTCTTCAATGATCTTACCCATCCTCCCACTCTTAGTACACTGAATCATATGGTGAGGTAGTTGCTTTAAAACAACTTGCATTCTCCTCCTGGAAGGCAAATCCAACCAAAGGTCATCGCACAAAGTCTGCAACCAGTGTGTGTCTACCCTCAGGAGAGCCAGAAGACAACATCTGTGCAATCTCAGGAATGAGCTTTCAAACTTGTCTCCCTCCTCTAAAACCTGGTGCTACCTTGTCAAGTCCGTCTCTGGTGTATGCTCCCCTTCCATCCCTCCCCTCACTGCAAATGGCACCACAGCCGGCTCTGCTCGTGAGAAGGCCGAATCCCTCAATTCTGTGTTTGCTTCAAATTCTTGTGTCGCTAACCCCTCAACTCTCTGAACCCAACCTTCCCGATCGTAACAAATTGTTCCTGAAGTCTGTCTTTTGCACCTGAAAAGATGGGGAAGTTTCTGGCAACCCTCGACTGATTCGGCAACTGGACCAAACGGCATTAGCTCATATGTCCTAAAAACCTGCTCTCTTGCTCTTTGCACTTCCTCTCTCTCTGCCCTTTTCAGCCTGTCATTTACCAAAGGTTGTCTTCCATCTGCTTGGAAATCAGCCAACATCACAACACCACATAAAAGGTGCAAAAACGGATCCCCTTAACTACAGCTTACTTCCAATCATCAGCAACGTCATGGAATCCATCATCGCAGTTGACATAAAATCATTCCTTTTCTCCAACAGCCTCACCTCAGATCGTCAATTCGGATTCAGACGAGGTCACTCTGCCTTGGACATGTTGCTTCGACTCTCACAACAATAGTCGAGGCCCTTAATATCAGACATGAGATCGGGGCCATCTCTCTGGACATATCTCAAGCTGTTGATATGGCCTGGCATCCTTCCTTGCTCTCCAAACTGTCTGCCTCTTCAAATGGAATCCAAGGCCAACTCCCCTCTTCGAATTACTGACTTCCTCCATTCTCGTAGACAACATGTGGCTCTCAACGGAACCCTTTCATCTCCTCTCCTTGTCAAGGCTGGATTACCCCCAAGGCAGTGTTCCAGGCCCCACATTATTCCTAATCTTCATCAATGATCTCTCTGACTCTGGGAAATCCTCTTTATCTATTTGCTGATGACTCTACTCTCTGCTGTGACATCCCTCATCCTTGTCTCAGACAGGCAGCACCCTCTCCCCTCTCCTCAGACCTTGACAAAATCACAAACTGGTCAAACACTTGGAATATGTCTTTCAATCCTGAGAAATCCCACAAACTCAGTCTCTTCCCTCCGAAAAGACCGCACTGCAAATGCTAGCACCTACTTTCTCACCAACCCTCACAAAGAGGTTCCGTCTGTAAAACTAATGGGTGTCACTCTCAGCCATGAGCCAGACTCCGACTGGGCATCCTCCGTGTGGTGCCATTTGATCTGAGGGAAGGGGAGCATGCAACAGACGGACTTGACAAAGTGGTACCAGGTTTTAGATGAGGGAGACAAGTTTGAAAGTTCATTCTTGAGATCGGACAGATGTTGTTTTCTGCCTCTCCTGAGAGTAGACACGCATTTGCTGCGGGCTTTGTGGAATGATCTGAGGTTGCCTTCAGTTGGATTTGCCTTTCATGCTGAGAATGCAAGTTTGCTTTGAAGCAACTGCCTTTCCACGGGATTCAGTGTACCAAGAGCGGAAGGATGGGTAAGATAATTGAAGACGAGATGTGATGAATCTGTGCATAATAGAGAGCAGGCTTCTATGGAAGAATTCCCAGGCTGAATTAATATCAGGGGTGGTGGATCGTCCTGAAAGGAAAATAAATAAATAAACCAATGTCACCCGCAGGGTGACCCGTATCTTGCCAAAAGGTGACCACGTGTGACTTCTTTAAGGTCACACTGAGGTGAACAGAGCTGCTATCCACCAGGAGCGACTCCTTGAGGAATATCTGCCTACGAGAGATTCCGATGAGAATCGTTCTACAGAGTAATCATGAAAAATATGCTTTTGCCTCATAATGTCACCAAATGACATCATAATGTCTCAAGCTTGACATATCTAGAAAGCACTCATCGAGGTGTTCAATTTGAGGTACTACATGATATGGTTCCTAAAACTTGAAAATTTGACCTTGGGGTCAAATATGTTTGACCTTGGGCGCTAACCATGAAGGTCAAGGCCAATCGCCACCAAAAATTAATCAGCTGAGCGCCAGACCATGAACTATATTCCCATGAAGTTTGAAGACGATCCGATCAAAATTACTCAAAAAATAAGGGTTTCGTCGACTCCCCTGATTTGTGACAAAGTGACCTTGACCTTTGACCTTGACCTTCAAAATTTTGTGCACTGAAAGGGACCTCTATAGGCCTCTGATATGCGAAGTTACAAAAATTTACGATGATAACTGTGCTCTGCAGAATTTTTTATACGTGATTACAGACAGACAAACAAACAAAAAAAAAACATACAAGCTGACTAACATATCTTGCAAAAACTTCGTTTTGGCAAGATAATAAAAAAAACATATGAAGGTCAAGGCCAATCGCCACCAAAAATTAATCAGCTGAGCACCAGACCATGAACTATATTCCAATGAAGTTTGAAGACGATCCGATCAAAATTACTCAAAAAAAAATAAGGGTTTCGTTGACTCCCCTGATTTGGAACAAAGTGACCTTGACCTTTGACCTTGACCTTCAAAATTTTGTGTGCTGAAAGGGACCTCTATAGGCCTCTGATATGCGAAGTTACAAAAATTTCCAATGATAACTGTGCTCTGCAGAATTTTTTATACGTGATTACAGACAAACAAACAAACAAACAAAAAAAAAACATACAAGCTGACTAATATATCTTGCAAAAACTTCGTTTTGGCAAGATAATAAATCAGTCCCACTTTTTCCCATTGAAACAATGCCCTGGCATTCATGGATTCGACATTTGCGGCATTTTTCAGGAACGTATCCATCACAAATGTCAGGGTCTTGCAGTATTCAGTAGTACCATAATGAGAGTGTTGACTGTGAACCCAGGAGCCACGGCAGAACTTGCTGCAAGGGTCCTGACCAACAGGGGGAATATATCCTATATCCACCTGGTTTCGGCATCCATTACACAATGTGTTTTTTTTTTCAATTGTAGCTGGGAAAGGTGTTATTCAAGTGAAAATGTAACTTCCTGCTTCGTTACATCAGTGAAGACAGGACCAGCTAAAAGCAGTGATAGCTGCGACACTGCAACCTGCAGTGTCATCAACCTACACAGGCTTTCAATGCCTTTTTTGGCTCCTTCCTTCCCCACACCACTCACACCCCACACCCCATCTAGAGCTGAAAAAGGAAAACAATCCACTGACACATTTCTGGCTCACTATCAATCTGTCTTGAGAGAAGTTTTTATAAAGAAAAAAGTTTTTAAAAAACACAACGACAATGAAACAATCAACACCACATAGATAAGCACTCGTACTTCAACCCCAAAAACCAAAGTACATCATCCAACAAAGCTCGTCAAACTAATACACATGCAACTTAGCCAAAGGCCAAAGCTCATAGTTGTGTAATAAACACGTACCTCCTCGGCATCAGAACCAAAAAGGCATCAGGTCAGACAATAATGTTTTCCATGTCGGGCACACGGGTAATCATAACCAGAGAGTTGGTGTCAATGCCACCCAATGCTCGCCTGTTTATACATTTATCGTTTTAAAAAGACTAGTCTAATAAAAATTTTTTAGAAAGCATTGCAGTGAAGTCTGATCCAAATAATTTTAAAGCAATACATGTATTTGTATATTGTAATCAGTAAAAAATAGTGTGGTAGATAAAAACATTAGAAAGGAAAAAACTTTAACGTTGATGTGCTACAAAAAAGTTAAGTTCAAAACAGGTCAAAAATTAAAAAAAATTTGAATTTTTTTATTTCAACTTCACTATATCAATAATATACCCCAAAGGAACCTCCATGCCAAATATCAATATCCGAGTACACATATTAAATGAATGGCAAGCGTCTAAATAACTTGCACCAAAAACTTTAACGTTGATGTGCTACAAAAAAGTTAAGTTCAAAACAGGTCAATAATTTTAAAAATTTGAAATTATTTTTTAATTTGAACTTCACTACATCGATAATATACTCCCAAGGAACCCCCATGCCAAATATCAGCATCCTAGTACACATAGTAAATGAATGGCAAGCGTCTAAATAACTTGCACCAAAAACTTTAACGTTGATGTGCTACAAAAAAGTTAAGTTCAAAACAGGTCAAAAAATTAAAAAAAATTGAAATTCTTTTTTAATATCAACTTCACTACATCAATAATATACCCCAACAGAACCTCCATGCCAAATATCAGCATCCTAGTAGACATATTAAATGAATGGCAAGCTTCTAAATAACTTGCACCAAAAACTTTAACATTTTCACGCTCATGCTGACGCTGACGCTCACGCCGGGGGTATCGATATAGTTATCTGTTCTTCGAACAGGCGAGCTAAAACGGAATGGATTCCCACCAAGAGGAGAGCTGGCAAGCCGTCCCGTGAGGGATTACATCGTTAGCAAGCGGGAATAAACTTTCATGAAATTTGACGAGTTTCTCCTCAAATGATTCATAATCAGAGCTCATGAAGAATTACAAGCGATTTTTTTTTGTTGAGGACATGAATGGAACATGCAATTTCACGTCTAACCTGAACAAAATCTTCATCAGCAAGCATTATCTCACCTGCTCCTTCAGAATCTGGTGGTTCATCGGGTGGATCTTCCCTGCCTACAGCTTCTGCCGATTGACTTAGGCGGGTCGCTGGGTCACGCCTTGGTTTCAAGGGTGGACCGTGTTTTCGTGGTAACAAGGGGTCCGAGATGTAGATGTCATCACTGTGGTGATCCGGCCGATACCTCGCTGTGCAGGTGCAGAAATGAAAAGGAATGAAATCTTAACTACACAGAAATAACCTTGTTCATCATCCTCACAATGCTACAATAACAGGAATGTGGATTAACTGTATTCCTCACTAACATGTGCGGCTGCAAACAAATTTGTTTTTCACAAGACAGTCAAAAATCTCTTCGAGCACAGTCATCAATGCTCAAATAAGTTTATTGATTTTATCCTGAGTTATACAGAAACACATGTGCAATAAATTGATTCCTCCATAATTATAATGTGTTTGAGGTAAGGGATGGGATGGAGAGGGAGCATTCACAAGAGATGGACTTGACAAGGTACTCCCACCGTGACTTGGAGTTAGGTAGTTTGTGTGTGTAGTTTCAGAGAAGAGCAAATACCTATTTTGTGGGGTCAACCCCCCCCCCTCCAACCACCATAGACCCCTTTAATGAGCGCAGATTTTGATGCGCTCAATAAACTTTTGTTAAGCATCAGATATGAAGCTTGTGGCCAAGTTTCATCAAAATTGTGTGTTTGGTTCAAGCGATAATGACGAGTTTTATGGACTGACTGACTCACTCACTAACTCACTGCTCCATCGCATAAGCTCATCGGACTAAAGTCCAGGTGAGCTAAAAACCAACAAAGAGCACATGCCTGTAAGTTCGTGTTATATCAGTGCAAATTGTCCAAATGTTCACTCATAATCACTTCCCATCTCAACTCACGGCAGTCACTGCTCCTTCGTTGTGGAGATGAATGCTGGGTCGTCACGATTTCTCCACTGCCTTCATGTTTTAGTAACTGGGTGACAGTCCCATTGAGAGAAGGTGGAGAACGGCTTGGAAAAGAGCTCCACGGGAAGGCAGGATCAAAGGCAGGTTGTTTGGACGGGCATGGGCGTTGGTTTCTGCTTACGGACACATTCAGCCTGCGAGGCAGGGAGCCCTGTGGTGTACATATTTCACATGCAAAGGATAAATTTTTAAAATGTCATTCTAAAAACGGAATAATTATTGGTTAGAGTTACTGCAAGCTTTGCACTCATGATTTCAGAGAAGTTTGCAAATTGGTTAATTAATTAATAAACAAGGATATTATAACATGATGCAAGCTGATACATACAAACCAACTTGTATATGCTTTGGCTAAACAATCCACTGTGTTTTTGTGTGCTTATGAAGCAATCCTTTTTCCCCCAACAATATGATAAAGAGCGTGATCCAAGACATTCCGAAGGTATACTTTAAATGGTGATGCGTAAAGTCTGTTGAATGTGAGTTTCAGCTTTAAAAACTTTTATTGTTCAACAAGCGAGCTAAAGATAAAAAGATAAACTACCTTGCAGATTGAAAGCCAAAGTATTTTTTGAAAAAGTCATCTGGTGACATCGTGACGTCAAAAAGTCACCGGCAGATTGAAAAAGTCAAATCTTATGGGGTATTTTGCATCTACAATCCTGACCTCTGTTTTGTCTCCAGGGATGGTAGTGGACACCCTCTTCACACATCTCGTAAGATCCTTCCACACTTTCCACACAGCCAACACCGACCAGCATAAATCCACATTGTAATGGAGGTTCCCTTGATTACATCCAAACCTAAGGCTCGCTGGAATTTTCAGAAAGCCAACTGGGAGACTTTCACAACAGAAGATGAGGAGCAGATCATCAGCCTCATCTCTGTCCTAAAGAGCTATAGCACCTTCTGCAAGATCCTGATAGATGCAGCCAAAACAACATCCCACGTGGTTTTTGTAAATGCTACACACCTTGTTGGTTGCCAGAAACCGACCAATTCCTCCAATAGTTTGAAGCTTATGGAGATCCAGATGTTGCATCTGAGCTTTTGGAATCTCTGCATATGCATGGCCAGATGACAAAGATGGTGGGAGACTGTTGAGGAGCTTGTTCAACAAGTTGATTTCACTCATTCAAGTCATCTTGGAGATGCTTCACCTGCTCAACATCAACCTCCCAAAGTATCGGCTAATGTTGTTGCTTCGAGGCTGCTCCCCAACTCTAAAGTTTCCTCAATTAAGGAGGCTCGCCGTGAAGGCCGTTTCATCATCTCGTCCTACATCCTTGCTTTCTTCCCCCTACATGAGGGCGGACATTGACACTGGCTTTTCCTCCACCAAAGCCACAAGAAAAGCAGCAGGAATTGATGGCATCTATCCTGAATTATTGAAGAACTTAGGACCTCATGGACATAATTGGTTGGCTTCTCTTTTCACAAACATCCATGCAACTGGAATCATACTATTAACCTGGAGAGAGGCTAACGTCATTGCCATCCTTAAGCCAGGGAAACCTGCTGCTGGACCGGTCTAGCTATCAACCCATATATCTGCTATGCCTGACATACAAGTTGTTTGCGCGTGTCCTTTTGGCCAAGCTCTCTCTCCACTGGTAGAGCCCAACCTTCCCAACGAATAAGCTGGTTTCAGACCTGGTAGGAGTTATGTTGATCAACTATTTGCACTTATCACCAATATTGAGGCTGACTACCAACACACACTCAAAACAGGTATTGCACCAATTGACCGTTCATCCACATGTGATACAGTATCGTGACATGGTCTTCTGTTGAAAGCTGCCACACTTTTCCAGTTCTAAGCCATGATGTGTGTCTTTTCTTCTATGCTTAGCAATTGAAGATATAGGGTTTCACTCAGAGAACAAACAAGCTCCATGAAGACCGTGGTCTTCGGCAAGAATGATGGTCTTCCCCAAGGGTCTGTCTTAGCTCCAATCCTCTTCAACATATACAGTATGTGAGCGACATGCCTTGTCCCACCTTGAGAAGGTTTGCCTCCGCAAATTATCTTGTCCTTGCGATCCAAGCAATCAACCTTGAAGATCTCGGCAGTACCCTATGCCAGGACTGAGAGGTAATGGAGCAATACTTCATCTACTGGTGCTCAAACGCAACGAAGAGGACAGTTACCGATCTCCACATTACCGCTCCAACTGACTATCACGTTGATGATCGTGGAGCAGCTTGTGTTCCCCGTTGACCTAATGAGCTATACTGGACAGGTCTAACCAAACCAGGCAGGTCTGACGGTAGGGGACAGATGAAATATAGTTAAAATCTTGAAGAGTAAACCTCAATGACAAAAAAAAAATTCCTCACGAGTTGAAATGGCAAAGCAGAAAGACTTGTTACCTGGCATTTAAATGATGAAGATCACCAATTTTGATATATAAGTAATACTGAGTACTCATGAAGATTGTGCGACCACACGAGTAAAATTAGCAACCGAAAGACACTATGACAATGTAAAACCATCTCTCTCAACCACATTGCATGGGTTGTCGTGCAGATAAAAAAGGGGTCGCGTCCCCCAGTTAGCGACCAGGTTGGGATCGAAAAGTTCGCTGCTAGTCAACCACCACCACAACAACACCATCACCAGTAGAATCTTCTAAAATGTAAACATCAAATTTTAGTAGCAACATTCAACGCATGGACATTTAAGCTCAATGGATATGATCAAGGAGTAGGAAAAGGGTGGACTCTAGTTACCAGCTCAGCCACCGAAAACCCCTGAACGCTTCAGTTAGGGGTGTTGGCCTACTTATCAGCATTGAGTTTATCAATAGCCGTATGATGGTTGCAACCTTCAATGGCAATCCTGAAGCAACAATAACATCATGCTATAGTCCGACCAACGCATCATCGGAGGAAGATGCACCAGCATTCTATGATTAGCTAACGGAACTCATAAACGATGTCGCAAAATCATAGTCGGAGGGGATATGAATGCAAAACTCGGTCCAGCTGAGTGTAAGATCTCATACTATAGCATCACTAATAGGAACGGTAGATACCTCGTAGATCTTACGGCAAAATGTGAACTTACCCCAATGAGCAATATGTTCCATAAACTGAAAGGTAAACTCTGGACTTTCACTTTCACCACCCAGCATGGAGCACAGATGGATTACATTCTTATCAACAAAAAGTGGAAAAAGAGTGCCATGAACTGCGAATCGTACGGCAGCTTCCACTCGGTAAGTTCACATCATCGGATAGTAACCGCTAAAGTATGATCAATCTGAGAGCAAACGTCAAAAGTACAAAAAAAACCCACCACAGTACGACTGGAGCAAGCTGAAAAAAAGATTCAATCCTTCATGCACACACAGTGGAAGTGAAAACCCAATTTGAAGCTCCGCAAGCAGCCGCGAGCTCCCAATTGGCCGATGCTATGTACAACAATATCGGCGCCGCACACAATTTTGCAGCTGAGAAACCAAAAAACAGATCAATCGCAAACGTCGAGCGTGCGTGGAAAGACGAAAATGTAATCGAAAAGTGTGCGGCAATGAAATCTGAGTACGTTACAAAGTCTGCCAATGGAACTGAACCTGATATTATTCAATACGATAACGCAAAACAATAACTAAAATGCACATATTATGAGTGCCAAGCAAGGGATATCAGGGCCAAAACAATCGGAATTACATCCACAGCAGTTCAGCATCAGTCACGACTGGCATGGTGTACGGGAAACAAAATCACAGGAAGGAAAAACAGCAATCAGGGGAAACTTAGACCTTGCAATCCTGCGAAAAGGATTCTAAAATGGAAGGACGACTTCGCAAACCTTCTGGGACAGCCCCCAACTATCATCATAGCTCCTACTCTGACTGTTGTGAATGACAAACTGCAAATTGATGCAGGAAACGTCACAATGAAAGAACTAAGAATAGTAATAAAACCAATGGCTAACCAACAAAGCATCGGGTATTGTCGGAATTCCACCAGAGGTTTGGCTAAATGGCGCACTCGGCGAGTGGCTACTCGAAATCAGAAACAAAGCCCTGACTGGGGATAAACCAACTCAGTGGTCAAAGAGTGAAATCGTGCCGTTCCCAAGGAAAGGGGTTCTCGGTGTTGCAAAAAATTATCAGTCTAACTTGTATCTTGGTGAAGATCTACATATTGCTCCTAATACAGGTGATAAGACCGCACATAGAGCCAACACTGCGCAACAATCAAAACGGGTTTCACTTAAACCGATCAACAGCAGAACAAATCCTTACACTTCAGAGGATCGTTGAAGGGATAAAAGTGAAGAAAGTACCTGCGATACTGACTTTCATCGATTTTCGTGAGGCATTTCATCCTGTACACCACAAGAAAAATGCTTGAGATCCTGATTCATATGGCATTTCCGTGAACGTGAGCCTGGTGTTGGCGCAGTGGTTAGGGCAGCGGCTTGGGATCCAAAAGGTCCTGAGTTCAAGCCCCGTTGGGCCACTGAATTAATACACCAGGGGGTTGACTCAGCCTGTCATCCTTCCGAGGTCGGCGAAATGAGTACCAGTATACTGGGCTGGTGTATACCCCGGTTAAAATAGGTGTACCATATCCCTGTGTCGTAAGAGGCGACCAGGGTTGCGTTAGGAAGGGCATCCCGCGTAAAACATGTGCCAAATCACTATGCTGATCATACGGATGATGCGCTGTGCCGACCCCTAACGGGAGCAGCCGAAAGAAGAAGAAGAGATGGCATTCCCGTGAACACCATAGGTATTATGTATTGGGTTACAACAGCTTACATGTGCTCACCCAACGGCGAAACAGTCTTCTTCCAGATACTGGCTGTAGTCCTCCAAGGGGAACACCCTCGCCCCATACCTCTTCATCATCACTCTCGACTTTGCTCTACGATCAGCAATCAAGGGGTGTGAGCAGAGAGGATTAACTCTAAATGAGAGGCGCAGCAGTCGTTACCTGGCTACCACCATCACAGACAATGATTTCGCCGACGATATCAGCCTTCTCTCCAACATCCGAGCTGAAGCGCAACTACTTTGCAGGGTTGAATGTGCAACTGCAGAAGTCAGTCTCATCATCAATGAAGAAAGACTGAGTTCATGTTGTTTGGGAACATTGGTGACCTCATCTCTCTCAGTGGGAACAAATTGAAGTGTGTCTCAGATTTCGAATATCCGGGGTCATATGTTGACAACACTGTGAAGGACATGGAGGTCTGGATTGTGAAAGCCTGGGCAGCGTGGGCAAAGATGAATGTTGTTTGGAGGAGTGACCTATGCTATGCAGAGAACTGAAGGAACACTTCTTTCGTGCCACAGTCGAGAGTGTGCTCCTGTACGGAGCAGAAACTTGGATGATGACCAACAAACTGCCCAAATGGCTCAACGGTATATACAGACTCCTGAGGGCATCATGCAATGTTTCATGGAGACCACACTGGACTAAGGAAGAGCTGTATGGAAGTATCCCTGGAATATCAGTCACCACTCCAGAAACCACGGGATAACATCCCTGGGTCGGATTGCGGGAGAGTGTGTCGGAGTGGTGCTGAGGTGTCGTCCACCAGACGGCGGTCTCCTTGGGTTAACCTGAGGTGGTCCCTTCGGGTGGGTGCCTGGAATGTCCTATCCCTAAGAGAGGATGATCACCTGTCTCTGTTATCATCTGAGCTCAAGCGTTTGGACATCGGGATTGCAGCTCTCTCTGAGGTTCGGAGACCGGATTGCGGCGAGATAATGGTAGGTGGTTACACCTACTATTGGTCTGGGCGCTCTGATAGTTACCATACCCAAGGAGTTGCTGTAGCTGTGTCCAATAAGCTGACCCCAATGATAATTGAGGTAACACCGGTCAACAAGCGTATTATGAGATTAAGGATTCGCCACTCCTTAGGTGTCTTTCCCTGGTCTCTATTTATGCTCCGACTGAGGCGAGTGATCTCACCGTGAAGGACACATTCTACGCCACACTCGAGTCTGTGGTTGATCAGTGCCCCAGACGAGATGCACTTCTAGTCTTGGGGGATTTCAATGCATCGACTGGAACTGATAGGGATGGTTATGAGGTGTGTGTTGGTCCCCATGGGTCAAGAACTATGAACCAGAATAGCACTAAGTTCCTTGACTTTGCAAGAAGTCATGGACTTAGGGTGGCTGGTTCATGGTTTCAGCGCCCACAAGCTCATCGCTGGACTTGGTATTCCAACGCTGGCGGTGTGGCAAAGGAGATTGACCATGTCCTCATTGACGGTCGTTGGAGGATGATCCAGAACTGCAGGGTCTACCGGAGTGCTCAGTTCCTCAATACTGACCACAGGCTTGTTGTAGCAAGTCTAAAGCTGCACCTTAAATCCTGAAGAATGGTACCATCCCATCCCAGCCTAGGCTGGATGTTGCCAAGCTCAGGGATGAGAGAGTAGTTGAGGAGTTTGCAAACAGGCTGAGTGGACACTTGGGGGGTCTGGGTGCTTTGGGGGGTCCTGAAGAGTTGTGGAGTGCCTTCAAGACCACCGTCCTTGATGTTGCCAGTGGATGTCTTGGAACTCACCGCAGGGCAAAGAAGAATTTTGTCTCT
Organism: Eptatretus burgeri; assembly: GCF_056783735.1. Classification (NCBI taxonomy): domain Eukaryota; kingdom Metazoa; phylum Chordata; class Myxini; order Myxiniformes; family Myxinidae; genus Eptatretus; species Eptatretus burgeri. Next base: position 72,586,099 of record NC_140974.1, on the reverse strand, counting down.
CAAGGGACACTGGATACCATTGACCAGAGTCGCAGGGCCAGGCTGAATGGCAGAGCTGAACTGTTCAGGGAGCTGAGGCATAAAACTGTACGTGCACTGAGGGTGGACAAGGAGGCCTATGTGCGAGGAATCTGTGAGGGGGTAGAGCATCACCTGTGGACAGGTGATTCTCGTCCCGCTTACAGGGGAATTCGCACATTGTGTTCATCCAAGCCCATCCCTCGGAGCACTGCAGTTAGAGCAGAGAGTGGTAGGCTCTTGACAGAGGAGTCTGAAGTGACGGCCCGCTGGGCCGGTTACTTTTGAGCGGTTGTACCAGGATGATCCCCCAGCTGTCAAGTTGGACGTCAATGGTGTTACAATCCCTGTTGCTGACCCTCCAATCAACTGTGGTCCACCTTCACTTGTGGAAACACGGGCTGCGGTGAACCAGTTGAAACGGGGCAAAGCTCCAGGGATCTGTTGCATCCATGCTGAACTTCTCAAGGCTGGTGGAAATGCTGCACTCATGTCGTTGCATGCAGTTTTGTGCTCTACCTGGAACACAGACATCATCCCAACTGACTGGAAGAGGGGCCTTGTTGTCCCTCTCTGGAAAGGGAAGGGTGAACGCCAAGATTGCAACAACTACCGAGGGGTGACGCTGCTCTCAGTGCCGGGCAAGGTCTTTGCTCGGATAATTCTTGATAGGGTTCGCCACCATCTGCTTGAGCACCAGCGTCCAGAGCAGTCAGGCTTTACACCAAAGAGGTCAACGATTGACCGTATCCTTGCTCTTCGTGTCCTCACCGAACGCAGACGAGAGTTTCGGCAGGGGCTGCTTGCAGCCTATGTTGATCTCTGTAAAGCGTTCGATTCAGTGAATCGGGATGTCCTATGGAGGATTCTTGGTCTTCGTGGGGTGCCACCAAAACTGATCGATCTGATGTCTGAACTCTACTCTGGCACTGAGAGTGCTGTGAGATGTGGTGGTACCATCTCTGACTTATTTCCAGTTGTTACTGGAGTTCATCAGGGGTGTGTACTGGCCCCCACACTTTTCAGCACTTGTATGGACTGGATTTTAGGGAGGATGTCGGAGAGATCAAGCTGTGGTGCATCGTTTGGGAATTTCAAGATCTCGGACCTTGATTTTGCAGATGATGCAGTCATCTTTGCGGAGACTTTAGATATCCTTTTGGGGGCCCTCGAGGTGCTGAATGAGAAGTCGGACCGCTGGGATTACGGGTTTCTTGGGTCAAAACTAAGATCCAGGCTTTCGGTGACATCTTGGATGCTGCTGTCCTGTCTCTGTCTGTTTGTGGTGAGGATGTTGAGGTCGTGGAGAGATTCACTTACCTTGGCAGTGATATTCATGTCTCTGCTGGCTGCGAGTCAGAGGTCAATAGACGTCTGGGTCGGGCCTGGGGAGTCATGAATTCACTGGATCATGCGGTGTGGCGCTGCCGGTACCTGTGCGGGAGGACGAAAGTCCGAGTCTTCAGGTCCTTGGTACTTCCAGTCTTGCTCTATGGATGCGAGACTTGGACTCTGACCAAGGATCTGAGACGGAGACTTAATTCCTTTGGTACCAGGTCTCTTCGGAGAATCCTTGGCTATCGCTGGTCGGATTTTGTGTCCAACGAGCGGTTGCTGAGAGAGACTCGGATGAGATTTGTTACCTGCATAGTCCGTGAGCGCCAGTTGCGGCTGTATGGACATGTGGCTCGTTTTCCTGACGCTGATCCTGCTCACCAGATTCTCTCAGCGAGGAAGTCTCATGAGTGGAGGAGGCCAGTGGGCCGACCATGTGCCTCGTGGTTGCAGCAGGTTGACCATCATCTCAAGGAGATGGGGATGGGCCTGGCATCTGCCTGGGGGATGGCCAGACGGATGCCCCCTGGAGTACCGGCGGAAAGTGGACGCAGCGACGCGCTGTGCTGGCACATGCTCCCATACCTGACCTGACTCCAGAAACATCTCAGGTTCAGTTGACACTGCTGTAGAAGCGACCAGGAGATGGCCAAGATGGTATTCTTCTGGGAACTCTCTCATGGTCACCGCCCAAGAAGATGTCCCACTACTACCTATGTTGATACATTGGAACGTGACACCAAAATTAACAGACATGACCTCCCTGAAGCAATGGTGAGAAGAGAAAGAAGACTGTCTGCCGTGTCCAATCATGATTGACCCGATGATGATGATGATGACTGCTTCCATCTCAGCAACCAACTGGCTAACAGAAAACCCCAGTTCTCATTTTGTGGCAATTCAGTTAAGAATGAACCATTCCACAAATACCTTGGAGTCATCTTTGATTGCAGCCTCACATTTCGCGAACACCTAAAAAGATCAGGACCAGGGTAAACATCATCTAGAAATTAGCAGGCACCAGCTGAGGATAAGGTGCACACACTCTTTGCACTGCCAGGTGTTGCCTGGTGTTGGCGCAGTGGTTAGGCCTGGTGTTGGTGTTGGTGTTGGTGTTGGTTAGGCCTGGTGTTGGTCAAAGCCTGGTGTTGGCGCAGTGGTTAGGGCAGTGGCTTGGGACCCAAGAGGTCCTGAGTTCAAGACCCGTTGGGACACTGAATTAATATATGTATGTATATGTATGTATATATATATATAATATATGTATATATATGTATATGTATGTATATATATATATAATATATGTATATATATATATATATATATATATATATATATATATATATATATGTGTATATAAACCAAGTCGAAAACACCAGGGGGTTGACTCAGCCTGCCATCCTTCCGAGGTCGGCGAAATGAGCACCAGTTGTACTGGGCCCTGTGTATGCCCCGGTTAGAATAGGTGTACCATATCCTTGTGTGTCGTAAGAGGCGACCAGGGTTGCGTCAGGAAGGGCATCCGGCGTAAAAACCTATGCCAAATCATTATGCGGACAACAAAACGAATTTCCATACCAGATCGGTCGAGGCCCGGGTTACCAACGACCGCCACCGGTACCGGTGGTCAGCAGGGTACCAGTGGAAATTGTGCTACTGCTGGGCGAAGGAGGAGAAGGAGACGGGGAAGGCGAGTCCGGAGGCAGTGGGAGAGGGGGAAGGGTAGAAGTGTGGAGGTGAGAGTTGGAACTCTGAATGTTGGGACGATGACTGGCAAAGGGCGAGAGTTGGCTGATATGATGGAGAGAAGAAAGGTGGACATACTGTGTGTACAAGAGACCAAGTGGATGGGGAGTAAGGCGAGGAGCATTGGAGGTGGTTTCAAACTGTTCTACCATGGTGTGGATGGGAGGAGAAATGGTGTCGGGGTAATCCTGAAGGAAGATAATGTCAAGAGGGTATTGGAGGTGAGGAGAGTGTCTGACCGAGTGATGAGTGTGAAGTTGGAAATTGAAGTGGTGATGATGAATGTCATCAGTGCATATGCCCCACATATGGGGTGTGAGATGGAATATAAAGAAGATTTCTGGAGTGAGTTAGATGAAGTGGTGGAGAGTGTATCCAAGGATGAAAGAGTGGTGATTGGAGCAGATTTCAATGGACATGTTGGGGAAGGGAATAAAGAGGATGAGGATGTGATGGGGAGGTACGGTCTCAACAAGAGAAATGTGGAAGGGCAAATGGTGGTAGAGTTTGCAAAAAGAATGGAAATGGCAGTGGTAAATACGTATTTCAAGAAGAAGGAGGAACACAGGGTGACATACAAGAGTGGAGGAAAGTGCGCACAGGTGGATTACATCTTAAGTAGGAGATGCAACCTGAAAGAGATTAGTGACTGTAAGGTTGTGGCAGGGGAGAGTGTAGCTCGACAGCATCGATTGGTGGTCTGTAGGATGACTTTAGAGGTGAGGTTGAGGAAGAGAGTGAGGGCTGAACCAAGGACCAGATGGTGGAAGCTGAAGGAGGAAGACTGTTGTGTGAAATTTAGGGAGGAGGTGAGACAGGCGTTGGATGGTGGTAAAGATGGGTGGGATGATTGGGCAACGACAACAGAAGTTGTGAGGGAGATAGCTCGGAAGGTACTTGGTGTGACATCTGGACAGAGGAAGGAAGATAAGGAGACTTGGTGGTGGAATGAGGAAGTACAGGAAAGTATAAGGAAGAAGGGGTTGGCGAAAAAGAAGTGGGATAGTCAGAGAGATGAAGAAAGTAGGCAGGAGTATAAGGAGTGGCGTCGAAAAGCAAAAAGAGAGGTGGCAAAGGCCAAGGAAAAGGCATATGACGAGCTGTATGAGAAGTTGGATACAAAAGAAGGGGAAAAGGATTTATACCGATTGGCAAGACAGAGGGACCGAGCTGGGAAGGATGTGCTGCAGGTTAGGGTGATAAAGGACGCAAATGGGAATGTGCTGACGAGCGAGGAGAGTGTGTTGAGAAGGTGGATGGAGTACTTTGAGGAGCTGATGAATGAAGAAAATGAGAGAGAGAGAAGGTTGGAAGAGGTGGAAATAGTGAATCTGGAAGTGGGGTGGATCAGTAAGGATGAAGTGAGGACTGCTATGAAGAAGATGAAAAGTGGAAAGGCGGTTGGCCCAGATGGTATACCAGTGTAGGCATGGAAGTGCTTAGGAGAGATGGCAGTGGGGTTGTTAACCAGATTGTTTAATAAAGTCTTGGAAAGTGAGAGGATGCCGGAGTAATGGAGATTAAGTGTACTGGTCCCGATTTTCAAGAATAAGGGTGATGTGCAGAGCTGTGGAAATTACAGAGGGATAAAGTTGTTAAGCCACACCATGAAGTTGTGGGAAAGAGTAGTGGAAGCTCGGTTGAGAGGAGAGGTGATGATCTGTGAGCAGCAATATGGGTTTATGCCAGGAAAGAGCACCACTGATGCAATGTTTGCTTTGAGAATGTTGATGGAGAAGTATAGGGAAGGCCAGAAAGAGTTACATTGTGTGTTTGTGGATTTAGAGAAAGCTTATGATAGGGTGCCAAGAGAGGAGTTGTGGCATTGTATGAGGAAGTCGGGAGTGGTGGAGAAGTATGTGAGGATCGTGCAGGATATGTATGAGGACAGTGTGACAGCGGTGAGGTGTGCGGTAGGAATGACGGACCGGTTTAAGGTTAAAGTGGGATTGCTCCAAGGATCGACTCTGAGCCCTTTCCTGTTTGCAATGGTGATGGACAGGTTGACAGACGAGATCAGACTGGAGTCTCCATGGACCATGATGTTCGCGGATGACATCATGATCTGTAGGGAGAGTAGGGAGCAGGCTGAATCGAGCCTTGAGAGGTGGAGGTACGCACTGGAGAGAAGGGGAATGTTAGTCAGTAGGAGTAAGACGGAGTACATGTGCGTAAATGAGAGGGAGGGTGGTGGTATGGTGCAGTTGCAAGGAGTTGAGGTGGGGAAGGTGGATGGGTTTAAATACTTGGGATCAACTGTCCAAAGTAACGGAGAGTGTGGGAGAGAAGTGAAGAAGAGAGTGCAGGCAGGATGGAGTGGGTGGAGAAGAGTTGTAGGAGTGATTTGTGACAGAAGGGTAGCTGCAAGAGTGAAGGGGAAAGTATACAAGACGGTAGTGAGACCAGCTATGTTGTATGGTTTGGAGGCGGTGGCGCTAACAAAAAGACAGGAAGCGGAGCTGGAGGTGGCAAAGTTAAAGATGCTGCGATTCTCGTTGGGAGTGACGAGGATGGATAGGATAAGGAATGAGTATATTCGAGGGACAGCGCAGGTAGGACGGTTTTTTAGACAAAGTGAGAGAGGCGAGATTGAGATGGTTCGGACATGTGCACAGGAGGGAAACGGAGTATATCGGGAGAAGGATGTTGAAGATGGAGCCGCCAGGCAGGAGGAGAAGAGGAAGGCCAAAGAAGAGGTTCATGGATGCGGTGAGGGCGGACATGCGGGTGGTTGGAGTGTCAATGGAAGATGTGGAGGGTAGAGCGAAATGGAGACGGTTGGTCCGCTGTGGCGACCCCTAACGGGAGCAAGCAGAAAGAGGAAGAAGAAGAAGACTCTTTGCACTGCCAGCTTTGCTCTTGTTTACCCTGCAGTGGAATACTGTTCTCCTGTTTAGACAGACAGCAGCCACACAAAACACTGATATGGATAATCAGCGGTACACTGAAATCAACTCCAGCGCAGTGGCTCCCAGTCCTGTCAAAAATCCCAACCCTGATGTGTGCCGGAAGGCAAGAATGCTGAGTCTGACTGCATCAAAGCCATCCCGGAGCTTCCAATCTATGAAGACCTGCAGAATCTACCAAATATGCGGCTCAAGTTGTGCAAACCTTTCTGGAGCTCTGTAAGTGTTTTGAGTCATGTGAGGTTTAACACAAAGAACAAGTGGTGCAATCTCTGAACAGACAACAACATTACGAACAAATAACTGGCGAGTGATCTGACAGAAAAGCCTCCGGGTTTCGACCCGGAAACAGTGGTCTGTGCTCAATAGGATCCGTACTCTTCATGCAAGGACATCACACCACCTCCACAAATGGGATTTCAAACACAGCCCAGCATGTGACTGGTCACCCAGATCAGACTTTTCATCACAGTGTGAATGAGTGTCACCTCCGGAAATTTGATGAAGGATTTAGGGCAATTCACCTGCCAACCGAGAGTACTGTGACCTGGCTGTCCAACAACTGTCAAACACAAGAAAAAAACGGGAGGATTGTATCACCAAGCGAGCAACAAAGACCAGTCGAAGTCTGCATATTATCCATAAGGGTTGTGACATTTCTGAGCCACACGGAGCTCATCAAGGTGTACAGGCTTTTATATAGAGCTCCATGGAGTATGACTTCCCACTCTGGGTTGGTGTTTTTGCTTCTCACCTTGCTCCTTTTGAAGAGTTGCAAAACAAGACATTCAGCACCATCACAATCTCAAGACAAGAGGGGGATTCCCAACTACTGTCACTCTCCCACCGGTGACAGGTTGATGGGCTCCATTTAATACAAGCTTTTTATATCTGGCCTTGTTCTTCCTGTCCTCTCATATCTCTGCCCTCCCCTAAGTTGCAATAGTTCCTCTTTAAATCATTAGCTTGCCCTCCCAAAGTCCAGAATGACCACCCATTAATTTATCCCCTTATTCTTCCGATTGTGGAACAGTCTCCCTGTGTCCGTCGTCTCGTCCTTCTCATTACAGTCTTTCAAATGCTCTTACCATCACTACCTTGTGCGCTCACCCATGCACATCCATAATCTCTTCCACACATGCTGAATCTTTCCCATGGCATTGTGTTCCTATTTGGGCCATTATTTCTCGTTTTTGCGTGTTCCCCTCCTTCCCTTCTTGGATATGTCCAACACCAATACCCTTTGGTATTGTGTGTCAATATGCTACTCTTTGTCGTTCAGCTCCTTGTACAACAAAAAGAACTTGTGAATTATGTTAGATGTAAGTAGAATCTCATAACGTGCGAGCCAGCAAAGGTTACAATGAGCCAATGCATTGTCTGATGAAAATGTTTTTATTTAAAAATTATTTTGGAAAACTGACACACAGAGAGAGAGATATTACATATTTTTGCCCTCATGAAAAATATTCCTTCACATCACCAGCTAGCATCATTGTATAGTGCGTTGGTGAATTTGGTAGCGGGAGATCAAACATTTATTGGTTTAAAATTAAAACGAGTTAAAAATAGGTTGATAGATTGAGGACACAGATGAGGACATAGCCGAAAGTGAAAAGATATTGCGATTAACATGTAAGAAGCGGTCAAATATGACAGCAAAGAATATGGTACTCTGTGAGAAACATTATCTCTCCTATAAGAGAGGCGTGTGTTTGTGTGGGTCTTGTCTGTGTGAATGTGTGTTTGTGTGTGTGTGTGTGTGTGTGTGTGTGTGTGTGTGTGTGTGTGTGTGTGTGTGTGTGTGTGTGTGTGTGTGTGTGTGTGTGTGTGTGTGTGTGTGTGTGTGTGTGTGTGTGTGTGTGTGTGTGTCGCCATTTTTCTCAGAGATGGCCAAACCGATGTTCGTCAAACTTTCAGAGATTCATCAGTGAGTGCCGGGAGTGTGTTTGATATTTTGGGGATTTTTTTTTTAATCACTCTTTAGTGCCCAAACCTTTGTTATGTAGTTTTGTGAAAGGTATTATTAGATGTTCCCCGATGAAATTCCTTAGTGGGTGTAGGGAAGCGATTTAGGCCCCCACAAAAAAATAGAATTTTTTTCAATTTCTTCAAAATGCCAACAACATTAGAACACCATGAGGCGTCGCCAAGTACCCCTGCTCGTCAACAATATTTAGGAGAGCATAATATATTTTGTAAAAGCCAAAAAGCCATAAATTGTTTGGAGATAAGAAGACATTTCTATTGAACATCAAGGTCCATTGAAGAGAGAGGCGACAGAAGATAAAAATGCAGCAAACTGACAGTGGTTTGACAGAGAGCAAATACCTATTTGGGGGGGGGGGGTCATCTCCCCCCTAGACCCCCTTAATGAGTGTAGATTTTGATGTGGTCAATAAACCTTCATTCTGCATCAGTTATGAAGCTTGTGGCCAAGTTTCATCAAAATCGTGTGTTTAGTTCAAGCGATAATGACTGAAGTGTTTACGAACTGACTGACTCACTCACTGCTCGTTCGCATAAGCTCACCTGACTAAAGTTCAGGTGAGCTAAAAATTGCGGTTGCTGCTGCTGCTACTACAACTATTACTTTATCTTTATCGGTCGGTGAATGTTCTTGGCCAAAGCCTTTTACGAACCGACTGCCCAAGCCCAATGTTCAATTGAAGGTGGCAGAAATTTGGAATTTGTGCTGGTGACGACTTGTCTAACCTTCACAAAAGATACCAAGGGATTTTGAATGCTCCACTAACTACCAGTGCTGGCAGATGGGTCCTGCAGCTCAACATCCTTCCAATTGATGGCGCACATATTGATGTATTGCCATGCATGCGAAAAACCAAGGTGACAGTTCATCGCCGGGTCGAGATTCAAACCCAAGCTAAACAGCTCAAAGGAGAGTAACCATTTCCAGCTAAGCTATCCTGTCAGCCCCTTAACCTCCCATGAGATTAAAATATGAAATCCTATGCAGTAAAGTAAATATAATTATGGAATATAGATGTTAAGTTTAAAGAAGAGTAATGTATGCTTGGTCGATGAATGGGTAAAGCAAATACTATAAATTACAATTAATAAATTTGTAATAAGATGTGGTTATGACATGCTTGAATAAATAAATCGACATCCTGTGTCAAAATATTCCTGTTATATCCTTATAGCCATTAGTTTTGATTCAGCTTACAAGTAACATACAGTTACCCTGTGTGAATAGCGCAAAGCGGGGTTAAGTAATTGGATCACTTTTTCTGTCTGTCTGTCTGTCTGTCTGTCTGTCTACAGACGTCAGTCTATGATGGAGGAACTATTTAATTTCAATTGAAATTTATATTTTGAACACTGTTGAACATGAATCGGAACATGAAACATGTAGTTTAGCAGTACTTTGGCTCTGAATTTGGCAAATTGTACGGAATCTCACCCCGAGCATATATGCGCACAGCACGGTAAAGCAATTGCTACAATCTGTCTGCCTGTCTGTCAGTCAAACAAATTTGAAAATCATTCCAAACAGGAACCATACTGTGTTTCGAGATGACATAAAGGATACAAACAACAAAGTAAGCGAAGTAGGAGTTGAAAAGACCATTTCCATGTCCTTTTTCTCAAGGCTGTGTGGGGAAAGGTGTTCTATAAACTCTCTAGTTTTTGATGGCATGGCAATTAGAATTTTATTTCACAGAAACTAAATGAAATTTTTTTCACAGAAATGTGTCAAATTTGTTTTGTTATTGTTCCTTATGAGTTTGTTTTTTGTGAACCATTTTTGTTTGCAGTGCTGTAAGTCATATATAAAAACCATGATAACCAACACATGGATTACTTATTCATTATAGTTTCAAGTGCTGTGTTGAGTGCTTTTAATGTCCAAAGCAAGCTGCAGACCAGGCTGACATCCTGTCATTCCAGGTCTTTTCTTGAAAAGTCAGAAGCACTCACAGTATATACACCCTTTGTCCAGAGCTCAATGAAATACCACTCTCCCCAATGAGCAGGGGGGCTCAGCATCACTTCAGTCTAACCTGGATTCTGTGACATCTAGAGATGTTCAACATTGTTGTAAACTCCCAAGATGAGGCCGCAGCACAAAGCTTGCTCTCACATTGAAAGCAGATCAGTGGCCTCAGGTTTTTACCACATCTCCTCCGGTCTACTTCCCTCTGTTATCTCAAACTTCTGATGACCCCTTCTCATCCTCCCCCCACCCCCCGTAATAATTCCAGGATGTACATTATCTTACAGTAGCCCCTTCCGAGTTAAACTTTTTAAATCCAGGTTGACTGCACACCTCAACTTTTGTTCCTCACTTCTCCCAAACGTGGAGCATGCCTTCCAGAGAGCTACTGGATCCCACTCTGCCCTCAAGGCCTTCAAGAAGGCAGTGCACTACCATCTCATGTCATCCCTCATTCTTACCTACGTCCTTTATATTACCCCCATTCATTCTTCCAAACCCAAACCTCTTACTTGCAGGTTGCAGTGTGTTGTTTGTTTGTTTTTTTTTCTCTCTCTCACACACACACACTCACACACACACACACACACACACACACACACACACACACACACACACACACACACACACACACACACACACACACACACACACACACACACACACACACACACACACACACACACACACACACACACACATTCCCTTGCTTATTGTGTCCAAGAGTTTTCCTCTTCGATCTCGTAAAGAAAACAATGCATGTGATTTGAACAAATGTGCCCAGCTGTTAAGACAGAAAAAAGTGTTTTTATTAAGCAGGTTAATTAGTCATGTTGGATAGCGACATCATTTCAGATGCAACATGACCAAGGCCAGACTGAGCATCCAGTGGTGAACACATTACTAGTTGAGTAATCCTGATGCAACAAAGTAATCGCAGACATAGAAGTTGTTTTTTTTTCCAAGAAAATTTGTGTTATATGAATAATGCATCATTTTGACTGGATCTACACCATGCGGTTCTGAACAGAGTCTAAATTATAACCAACTGAAGAGTTGACTGAACCTGTATCTCTGACTATTGACTTACCTGTGGGCCGAGATGCCACTGTGCTTTTTGCCGGTAAAAGAGGTGTGCAGACTCGGAGCGCTGCCGGTCATGCTCTCGTGCGATATCAGATGCATTTTGGATGACGAGTGCATCATAGACACTCAAGCCCATGTCTTCCACCCGGGAAAAGAACTCGCTGGCGAGCCTTGCCTCATGGCCTTGTGCTGACATGGCACGGCGGGAGCGGCGCCCTCGCAGGAACACACGGACCGCTGAGGGTAGATGGCAGAGAAATTAAATCACACAGAGGAGAGTTAGGAGAAGGGAACATGGTTGGAGAGATGAAGGCGGTGGAGGAGGATTGAAGATAATGGCAGAGGTAAATTTGGAAAAAGTATTTTTCAAAGAGCTTCAATCTCTACATTGAACCAGTTATGGATGAAGGAAGAGGCTGAGTATGGTTTGGGATTTCATGGTGCAGTGAAATTAAAACAAAAGTCAAATTTTAGAAACTGAAAATTACTAATCTTGTTGACAGCAGATTTTTCATTTCAAAAATGTACCAGAAAGCAGCAAATGCATTATGTATACCACAGATGGTATACCAGTGGAGGCATGGAGATTTGGAACTCTGACTGTTGGGACGATGACTGGCAAAGGGCGAGAGTTGGCTGATGTGATGGAAAGAAGAAAGGTGGACATACTGTGTGTACAAGAGACCAAATGGATGGGGAGTAAGGCTAGGAGCATTGGAGGTGGTTTCAAACTGTTCTACCATGGTGTGGATGGGAGGACTGTTTTTGTCCTCTTTTTTTTGTTTGTTTTTGTCTGTTTTTTTGTCCGTAAAAAAACTGTTTTTGTCCGTAGCCTGATGGAGTACTGCTCTCCCCTCTGGGTTGGTGCTCCTGCCTCCCACCTTTCTCGGCTTCACGCTGTCAAAACCAGGGCATTTAAGATCATCGGCATCTCCCGCAATGAAGCTGAGTCTTTGGGCCTCTCACTCAATCACCGCAGGTTGGTCAGTGGTCTTTCTGTCTTCTACCGACTCCTCTCCAGCCTTGCCCCCCCTGCTCTATCTGCTATTTGTCCCCACCACATTTCCACAGGGCGCTCAAGGTCCGCCAACAACCCCCTTCTGGTAAAACTACCAAAATCACGAATCACTGCTCATCTTCACTCTTTCATTCCTCTTTTTTCCCGCCTTTGGAATAAACTTCCTCACTCTATTCTTTCCCATTCTTCCCTCCAGGCTTTCAAAACAACTGTTCACCACCACCTCTTATCTTCCCCCATCCAAATCCTCGATCTTTTCTACCTCCGATAATCCACCCAAGCCCACTTCCTTCATTTCTCCTGCTTTCCTTCCTGAAAGTCCCTGAAATGTCCATCTTCTCTTCGCCATATTCCCCGTCCCATCCCCATCCCTCTCCCTTCCACAGTTCACCTAATGTGTTTGTTCCCCACTGTTTTGTCCCTTCCACTCCCGCCCCTCTTGTCTCATGCCTCCTTGCTGTGAGTTGTGTGTTTGCTCTCATACGAGCCTCGACCAAGGTATACAAAAAAAAAAAGAAAAAAAAAAAAGGAGAAATGGTGTCGGGGTAATCCTGAAGGAAGATTATGTCAAGAGGGTATTGGAGGTGAGGAGAGTGTCTGACCGAGTGATGAGTGTGAAGTTGGAAATTGAAGGAGTGATGATGAATGTCATCAGTGCATATGCCCCACATATGGGGTGTGAGATGGAGTAGAAAGAAGATTTCTGGAGTGAGTTAGATGAAGTGGTGGAGAGTGTATCCAAGGATGAAAGAGTGGTGATTGGAGCAGATTTCAATGGGCATGTTGGGGAAGGGAATAAAGAGGATGAGGAGGTGATGGGGAGGTACGGTCTCAACAAGAGAAATGTGGAAGGGCAAATGGTGGTAGAGTTTGCAAAAAGAATGGAAATGGCAGTGGTAAATACGTATTTCAAGAAGAAGGAGGAACACAGGGTGACATACAAGAGTGGAGGAAAGTGCACACAGGTGGATTACATCTTAAGCAGGAGATGCAACCTGAAAGAGATTAGTGACTGTAAGGTGGTGGCAAGGGAGAGTGCAACTCGACAGCATCGATTGGTGGTCTGTAGGATGACTTAACTTTAGGGGTGAGGTTGAGGAAGAGAGTGAGGGCTGAACCAAGGACCAGATGGTGGAAGCTGAAGGAGGAAGACTGTTGCGTGAAATTTAGGGAGGAGGTGAGACAGGCGTTGGATGGTGGTAAAGATGGGTGGGATGATTGGGCAACTACAGCAGAAGTGGTGAGGGAGATAGAGAGGAAGGTACTTGGTGTGACATCTGGACAGAGGAAGGAAGATAAGAAGACTTGGTGGTGGAACGAGGAAGTACAGGAAAGTATAAGGAAGAAGGGGTTGGCGAAAAGGAAGTGGGATAGTCAGAGAGATGAAGAAAGTAGGCAGGAGTACAAGGAGTGGCGGCGAAAGGCAAAAAGAGAGGTGGCAAAGGCCAAGGAAAAGGCATATGACGAGCTGTATGAGAAGTTGGATACAAAAGAAGGGGAAAAGGATCTATACCGATTGGCAAGACAGAGGGACCGAGCTGGGAAGGATGTGCTGCAGGTTCGGGTGATAAAGGACGCAAATGGGAATGTGCTGACGAGCGAGGAGAGTGTGTTGAGAAGGTGGATGGAGTACTTTGAGGAGCTGATGAATGAAGAAAATGAGAGAGAGAGAGACGGTTGGAAGAGGTGGAGATAGTGAATCTGGAAGTGGGGTGGATCAGTAAGGATGAAGTGAGGACTGCTATGAAGAAGATGAAAAGTGGAAAGGCGGTTGGCCCAGATGGTATACCAGTGGAGGCATGGAAGTGCTTAGGAGAGATGGCAGTGGGGTTGATAACCAGATTGTTTAATAAAGTCTTGGAAAGTGAGAGGATGCCGGAGGAGTGGAGATTAAGTGTACTGGTTCCGATTTTCAAGAATAAGGGTGATGTGCAGAGCTGTGGAAATTACAGAGGGATAAAGTTGTTAAGCCACACCATGAAGGTGTGGGAAAGAGTAGTGGAAGCTAGGTTGAGAGGAGAGGTGATGATCTGTGAGCAGCAATATGGGTTTATGCCAGGAAAGAGCACCATTGATGCAATGTTTGCTTTGAGAATGTTGATGGAGAAGTATAGGGAAGGCCAGAAGGAGTTACATTGTGTGTTTGTGGATTTAGAGATAGCTTATGATAGGGTGCCAAGAGAGGAGTTGTGGCATTGTATGAGGAAGTCGGGAGTGGTGGAGAAGTATGTGAGGATCGTGCAGGATATGTACGAGGACAGTGTGACAGCGGTGAGGTGTGCGGTAGGAATGACGGACCGGTTTAAGGTAAAAGTGGGATTGCACCAAGGATCGACTCTGAGCCCTTTCCTGTTTGCAATGGTGATGGACAGGTTGACGGACGAGATCAGACTGGAGTCTCCATGGACTATGACATTCGCGGATGACATCATGATCTGTAGGGAGAGTAGGGAGCAGGCTGAGGCGAGCCTCGAGAGGTGGAGGTACGCACTGGAGAGAAGGGGAATGATAGTCAGTCGGAGTAAGATGGAGTACATGTGCGTAAATGAGAGGGAGGGTGGTGGTATTGTGCGATTGCAAGGAGTTGAGGTGGGGAAGGTGGATGGGTTTAAATACTTGGGATCAACTGTCCAAAGTAACGGAGAGTGTGGGAGAGAAGTGAAAAAGAGAGTGCAGGCAGGATGGAGTGGGTGGAGAAGAGTTGCAGGAGTGATTTGTGACAGAATGGTAGCTGCAAGAGTGAAGGGGAAAGTATATAAGACGGTAGTGAGACCAGCTATGTTGTATGGTTTGGAGGCGGTGGCACTAACAAAAAGACAGGAAGCGGAGCTGGAGGTAGCAGAGTTGAAGATGCTGCGATTCTCGTTGGGAGTGACGAGGATGGATAGGATAAGAAATGAGTATATTAGAGGGACAGCGCAGGTCGGACGGTTTGGAGACAAAGTGAGAGAGGCGAGATCGAGATGGTTTGGACATGTGCACAGGAGGGAAACGGAGTATATCGGGAGAAGGATGTTGAAGATGGAGCTGCCAGCCAGGAGGAGAAGAGGAAGGCCAAAGAAGAGGTTCATGGATACGGTGAGGGCGGACATGCAGGTGGTTGGAGTGTCAATGGAAGATGTGGAGGATAGAGCGAAATGGAGATGGTTGATCTGCTGTGGCGATTCCTAATGGGAGCTAACCGAAAGAAGAAGAAGAGAGAAAATTACTAATCTAGTTGACAGCAGATTTTTCATTTCAAAAATGCACCAGAAAGCAGCAAATGCATTTTGTTGCTTACCCAGAAATTTTTAATTTAGCAACCCTATCTTGTCTACAAATGGCCTTAATATAAGGGACAGAAATTGCGAGACATTCACTAAAGTTGCATTTGCAGCAAACAGTGCATTTTTCTTCATGGCTTATTAAGCAGGCCTACATATGTGAAGTGAACAATTAAATCATTGTGAGATATAATAATTTTTACTTTCTGAAACTTATTTTTTTACTATAGTATTCATAAGAATGAGACACAGAAAATAATATATGAAAGGAGAAAAATAGGATTAAAGGAAAGTGGTTGGAATAGATGATATGAAACAGAGGCTTTAAAAGAAAAAAACCAATACAAATATAATCAAATAATAGTAATAATAAAAAAACAGGAAGAATGGTTCAAAGTAAGTGTGAATTACATGGCACCAAGTGCAGTTGAAAGCAGAGGCCAAACATTCACAGGTAAACAAAAGCCAGGAACACAAAGTTCATCATGAGAAAGAAAAAACAAGTTCACATGCAATGAGGAGTTTTTGAAAGGAGAAATGACCCAAGTCATGTAAGGGCCAAAACCTTTTGTTAGAGGACAAAGAGGAATGACCCAAGTCATGTAGGGGCCAAAACCTTTTGTTAGAGGACAAATAGGAATGACCCAAGACATGCAAGGGCCAAAAAAGTTGTGTTAGAGGCATCATGATGACATTTGCATTACCTTTTTGGCACCGTGTTACTCTCCGTTCAACCAGCAAACATGCGGCAGAAAGTTGCTCAGCCTGCCAATGCTTTAAAAGCACCCGTGTTCGACCCACCTGCACAGATACATTGAGACATATTTACTGCGCTGGTTTATTTACACAAATGTATTTACCATGCTGATTTATTTATACAAATTTATTTACTGTATTAATTTCTACAAATGTATTTACTGTATTGATTAAGTTCTGCAAACTTATTTAATGTATTAATTAATTTCTACAAATGTATTTACTGTATTGATTAATTTCTACAAACTCATTTACTGTATTAATTAATTTCTACAAATTTACTGTTTTGATTAATTTCTACAAATTTAGTTACTGTGTTGATTTATTGATACAAATTTATTTACTGTATTGACTTATTTGTACAAATGTATTTACTGCATTGATTTATTTTCACAAATGTATTCACTTTGTTGATTTATTTACAGAAATGTATTTATGTTGATTTAGTTATACAAATTTATATACTATGCCGATTTATTTACACAAATGTATTCACTATGTTAATTTATTTCTTGAAATGTATTTAATATGTTGATTTATTTACACAGTGAATACATTTGTGGAAATAAATCAACATAGTAAATACATTTGTGAAAATGAATCAACATGGTGAATACATTTATGTAAATAAATCAACACAGTGAATACATTTGTGGAAATAAATCAACATAGTAAATACATCTGTGTAAATAAATCAACACAGTAAATACATCTGTGTAAATAAATCAACATAGTAAAGGCATTTTGGTAACAAAATCGGCATCAATATATTACTAAAACTCTCATCTTGTATGTATGTATGTATGTATGTATGTATGTATGTATGTATGTATGTATGTATGTATGTTCCCGAATACAGCCAAAACAGTACACGATAGCGTAAAATTTTTAGGGCCATCTTACTCACCATTCTCCTGTGGTGTGCAGTATCAAATTTCGTTCAAATAGGGCAACGAAAAAATTATTAAAAACTCAATTCCCGATTCAGTCAAGTACTCTTCGGGAGAATTTGATTGATGCAAACAACCTCAGCGGTATAGTTCGCTGGAGTTATCTTTTTTTTTTCTTGAAATGATTTATTTTAAAATCTCAAACATTTAGTATAGACAAAGAACGATTTATTTTTAAGCATAAAATAAACATCGCGATTTTGATCTCATACTTCCGTGTTCATTAATAAATAAAATTGTGTTTAGAAGATGACGCACAATAATTTCTTCGACTTTTCTCTGTTTTTTTTTTCACATTGACACGCAATATCAAGTTTTGTTCAAATCGGGAAACAAAAAAAAATAAAAAAAAACCAATTCCCGATTCAGTCAAGTACTCTTCGGGATTATTTGATCAATGCATACAACCTCAGCATTATAGTTCAATGGAGCCATCTTTTTTTTTCTTTTTGAAATGATTTTTTTATTGATGATTTTTATTATCAACCGCTGTCACAACGGGAACCCAACCGGTTCACGGGTCATCTTGTAGTAAATGAATTTGTAAAAATAAATCAACACAAATGTATTCACCATGTTAATTTATTTACACAAATGTATTCACTGAGTTTATTTATTTGTTCAAATTTATTTACTATTTCCACAAATGTATTCACTGTGTTGATTTATTTACACAGATGTATTTAATGTGGTTATTTATTTTCACAAATGTATTCACGATGTTGATATATTTCCACAAATGTATTCACCATGTTGATTTATTTACACAAATGCATTCACTATGTTGATATATTTCCACAAATGTATTCACCATGTTGATTTATTTCCACAAATGTATTCACTATGTTGATTTATTTGCACAAATGTATTCACTATGTTGATATTGTTGTAGTATTCGCACCCGCCCGGCATGCGAATGACCGTGTTTCACCAATAGCAGCCCACCGAAGGGACAATCCAGTCATGACTTTCTGCAATGGCGTCAGAAACCAGTCACGGATGGGTTTTCAATCGCACCACAACCTTGTCCGTACCCTACCCGCGCTACAGGGTCTGATCGCCAAATCTTCGATTTACCTAATTATTCGCGCAGGTAGGTTACCGAGAGGTTGTACCTCAACGGGACTGCTTGGAAACGAGCCGCTTAAGCAGCCGCTTCCTTTTGGGATAACCGAGCGGGGTAATATCGCGCAGTCCTGTTGGACCCGATCACTTTACCGGCTATTTAAAAGCCAACTAATATTCCGCAATACAAGATGGCATTTCAATGGGGGCATGGATGCAACGAACAGGTTTACATTTAAACCAGCACATTTATTTACTCTACGTATGCAGGAACAATCATGCAGTCATTCAAAAACACCAACATGCACGTATACAGAACAAGCAATGAATGCGGCACGGCATGTGGGCAAGACAAAGCGCTACAACCATCTATAAGTAATTATTAATGTTAGGGTTAGTCACTTACACAGTTTTACTTACGGGACTCAGCGCCACAACATTCATTCGAAAGAAAAGCAGGAAAAAGACCCCATCAAAGGCAATGGGGTCAGACTGGACCTCTTGGGTCTTTATGGCGTGGGACTTGGCAGACCGAACGAGTCCCACGAAACCGTTGCAGGTTAGCTGCACCCTCGTGGTGTCTGGCTTGGGCGACCTGCGATGCTCCTTCCCCACGGCAGCTAGCGTAGCCGCGGTCGAGCTCGGGCCTTCTGTGTGGCAGGCGAGCTCTCTCCGGCTCTCTCCACACGAATGCGCTTGGGCGACCCGCGATGCTCCTTCCCCACGGCAGATAGCGTAGCCGCGGTCGAGCTCGGGCCTTGTCAAGCGGCCGGGTGATTCGGTCTCAGTCGGCAACTCGTTTGAGAGGAACGAACGGGTCTTTGCTCTCTTAGAGTTGATGCTCTGTAAGAACCCGTCCGTCCCTCAGTGATGCTCGAACTGCGTCGAAGCCCGATCACTTCGGACCGCCTGTCGCTGGCTGGCGAGCTCTCTCCACATGAATGCGCGGTTCCGCGCGACACAGCAGGCAAGGCTGCGCCTCCAGCTCACGTCAACTTCGCAACGCCCGGACTCTCCACCGACTGCAAGCTCCAAGCTCCCGACTACGCCACGAGCCCAGACTTCCACGCAGCTCCTTGGCTTCTGGCTTCCTCCCGACTCCCCGACCTCTCCAGACTGACTCGGACCGACCGATCAACTCGACTCGACCCAACTCGAACCCAGACCTCTACCAACTCACGCGGACTCCCCCAACTGCTCGTAACGCGGCGCTCCGCTCGTCATTATATAGGGCTGGTGAGACGCGGTTTGGCCTTCGCTCCCTCACCTCTGACCTCTGACCCCTGCGTGGAGAGCGGACATGCACGAGATCATCAAGCGAGAACCTGTGGCATAACCAGGCTGAGGCAGATGAGGCAGTTGCCTCGTCGCTCATTTCCTGAAATATGATCTGGCCTGAGCCCTCTGGCCATCTGAGCTCCCTGGGGAGTAAACTATCAAAGCTATCCAGCAGTGCTCTGAATACTCTTATCTCCACTCCTATCACAATACCTAAATAGGACAATACCAATCCCCCCTAATATTACACAGGAAAATAAAATTATCCCTATGTTTACTTTCTTATTGTGTTTGCAGGATATCGATCATGAATATCCTTTAACAGATTTGGCCTCCCAGATATATACTGTCACAAAACTAAAATCACACTATCAGTGCCCCCCCCATCCCTATCGCTACGCTCACCATCACATCAACCAAGTTCACCTATTTTCGCCTCGTCGTTTTTGGACCTCTGGCTACGCCCTTGCTCTCGATCTGATCGCCTCTCACCTCTGCGCGGAAAGCGGACGTGCGCGAGATCACCAAGCTTGATCCGACGAGCAAATGTCCCGCGTCGGCCTGCAGCGACGCCGCTCGATGCGGACTCGCCGCGGCTGGCGCAAAGATGGCGTCGTTTCGGAGACGAAGGTGAGGCGATGTTTGTGGTGTGGAGATGTTGATGGTTGCTGGCGAAGTGGTGAGGATGGCGTGGTTTGGTGAGAGGCAGGTGTGGTTGTGGTGGTGGAAGGCGGTTGGTCTGAAGTGGTTGTTGAGAGCAATGTTGGTGGTGGTGGTTGTTGTGAAGCGGTTGTTGAGGAAGATGTTGGTGGTGGACGTGGTTGGTCCAAAATAACGATAGTAAAGAATAACGGCTAACTCAAAGATCACAGCCCGGTTAACATGAATAGTTCCCTTTAAACAACGGTGGGGAAATCTATCTGAACACGGACTTATCAGCCTAACTGATCTAGGGACCTTTATGGTGTTCTGTCAATGTCCACAGCCGTAACAATATATTTCCACAAATGTATTCACTATGTTGATTTATTTCCACAAATGTATTCACTATGTTGATTTATTCCCACAAATGTATTCACTATTTTGATTTATTTCCACAAATGTATTCCCTATTTTGATATATTTCCACAAATGTATTCACCATGTTGATTTATTTACACAAATGTATTTACTATGTTGATATATTTCCACAAATGTATTCACGATGTTGATATATTTCCACAAATGTATTCACTATGTTGATTTATTTACACAAATGTATTCACTGTGTTGATTTATTTTTACAAACTTATTTACTATGTTGATATATTTCCACAAATGTATTCACTATGTTGATATATTTCCACAAATGTATTCACTATGTTGATTTATTTCCACAAATGTATTTACTATGTTAATTTAGTTAACCAAATGTATTTACTATGCTAATTGAGGAACATAAAATATATTTACTGTTTATTTGTCTAAGTTTATTTACTCTTCTGATTTATTTACACAACTTTATTTACTATTCTGATTTATTTACACAAATTTAATACTGTGGTTATTTATTTATACAAATTTATTTACTGTGCTGATTTATTTACACAAATGTATTTACTATGCTGATTTAGTCAACTGAATGTATTTACGATGCTAATTGAGGTACATAAAATGCATTTAGTTTATTTTTCTAAGTTTATTTACTATTCTGATTTATTTACACAAGTTTATTTACTATTCTGATTTATTTATACAAATATATTTAATGTGGTTATTTATTGACAGAAATTTATTTACTGTAGTCATTTATTTACTGTTCTGATTTATTGAAACAAATGTACGGTATTTACTATGCCAATTAATTTATATAAGTGTATTTACTGTGATTTATTCACACAAATATATTCACTGTGGTTATTTATTTATACAAATTTATTTACTGTGCTGATTTATTTACACAAATGTATTTGCTATGCTGATTTAGTTGCACAAATATATTCACTATGTTAATTTAGTTAACCGAATGTATTTACAATGCTAGTTGAGGTACATAAAATGCATTTCCTGTTTATTTATCTAAGTTTATTTACTATTCTGATTTATTTACACAAGTTTATTTACAATTCTGATTTATTTATACAAATTTATTTACTGTGGTTAATTATTGACAGAAATTTATTTACTGTCAGTCATTTATTTACACATATTTATTTACTGTTCTGATTTTTGAAATAAATGTATTTACTATGTCGATTTGTTTATATGAGTGTATTTATTGTGCTGATTTTTTTACACAAATGGATTTACTATGCTGATTTATTTAAACAAATTTACTTATGCTGACTTGTTTTTAAAAATAGTTTGAGGCAGATGCAATAAATTAAAACATGAAAACTGTCTCATCCAAAACACAAAATGCAACAGTTCATAAATGTGTTGGGTGTTTTTGAAGTTGATTTTGTCCCTAAGATGGTCAATTTCATTGATAACCTTATTTTCCATTTCCATTCATCACTTTTATAGTTATCTTATCTTGGGTCGAAGGTTTAATCCAAGACCCTTACACTTTGTGTGACAATTTTCTGGAAAGGCAAAGCAATAGAGCGGTGATGATGATACTTCTTAACACTTAGACCTAGAGTTATGAGCTCAAACAATTTGTGAAGCGTGCACATGAACCAACCAGCAACATTAAACAGAAGTCAAGGAATAGGTAAAATCATTCCTTTAAAGCTGGCCTGTCATGTTCCTGGCTATGCACTTGCATCGTAATGCCAGAATTCCAAGTTCAAAGCCCATATCACAATGGTAATTATTTTCATTTCATTATTTTTTTCAAATAATTTCATTATTTTTGAATTCCCTTGTTATCCATGCAAAAGTACATTGTTGTCTCCAACATTGTCCATGTCCTACATGTGATCTCCTCCATAAGCCTCAGATGGGTCTTTTAAAAAAGTCTTAATAAAGCAAGATTCACCAGAAAGGTGAAATACTAACTCCCTTGCTCAGAAGACAATGATGTTGTGAAGAAAGACCTGATTGTATGGGATTCAAACCTGTGGTTCCTGAGTGCCCAGCTAAGGGGAATACCTCGGCACCACGAGAATTATTTCATGCTGCATGCTCTTCAGAGTTAATGGATTACTTTTCTCAGCAAATACGAAAGGAAATACCTGTGTCCCAGAAACAGAATTATAAATGTGTCCATCTTTACCTATTTATATAAAAATTGGACCTTGCATACTTGCACCACATAATGACAGGCATTGAAAATTAGAAACAACAAACGATTACAAACTCTCCTCGCCTAAAATATCCGACAAAAATAACCTCAGCAACCTCGCATTTTCATGCTAATCTTAGTTATTCCTTTTGCTCTAAAACTCCTCTTACCTCCAAGCTTTCCTCCTCTTCCTTTTTACCAATTCAATTCAGCTTTAGTCACATTCTGAACGATACCTTCTTCACATTTGTCCCCCCGTAGTCTCATTTTGTCTTGCTCTGTCTCTCTTTCTCACTGTGTCTCAGCACGTCAAGGCCGCAGCTGTTTTTACGTTCCTTCCATCACCCTTCCCCCGCATCAACCAAACCTCATACCGGCTTCCCCATCTCTCACCACCCCACACCCAATTGTCAGCTTATCCCACTGTACTGCTCTTACCCATCCTGTGATTTCTCACTCTCAAAATACTCACCAACACCTTTGATTTGGTACCTTGATGGGTCAATATAGGAATTAATGTTTATAATTTCTACACTAATCAAGTAATTTGTGAAGGTAGCGCAGAAATTTTTACACACACACTCACACACACACACACACACACACACACACACACACACACACACACACACACACACACACACACACACACACACACACACACACACACACACACACACACACACACTATAAGGGATAAATTTTGCTGTTTAGCATCCAGTCCTGATTGAAGAAGACAGAGTGCAGCAGGCAAGTGAAACCAAGGCAGTCAGGCAGGCCAAGTAAATGTCACCTTCGGTCAGATGCATTGTTTGTAACTGCGATTAGAATGAAAGTTCAACGATCCCAGATATTCCACATTCCCAACAAAACGATCAAGTTAGCACGTGGAGTCCTTCTCCCTGCTATCTTTTCAATCAATTCTGCCTTACACGAATCTTCCTCGTGTCTGCAGTGGCCCACTTCTATCTCGTACACACAACTTCTCGCCACCTAAATCCTTTTGCAGTAAAGAACAAAATCTGATGGTGAATTATTGATTGTCGGCATGCCACCTTCACCCCCAAGGACAGCCCTCAACCCATCACCCTTTAACAGCTGTCCATTCACTCCTACCCCTGGAAACCACCCCTCCTGCCATCCCTGCTGTAACACGAAACCATGATGTCTCCCCGTTGCGTTGTCTCACCATATTCGCTCCGTTTTATGAGAGTCTTGTGCCATTTCAAAGAAAATAAAAAAAATTCCAGTCAAAGTCAATAAAAAGGTGTATTTAAAGGAAAAAATCATACAATACAGGAAAAGTTGGCCTACATCGTGCCTGATAGGCATTTTATCATCAAGTTATGGTATGAAACTTATCGTCAATAACTTAATGTCATTACGTACGTCATTTGCACATATATTAAATACCAACATTTCCTGAAATTACATTTTACATCTACATCCCTATCCCCATGCTAATGTGTTGGCAGAATCTATGTATACACAGTGTATATATATATATATATATATATATATATATATATATATATATATATATATATATATATATATATATATATATATATATATATATATATATATATATATATTTTGTAATGGATACAAACAAACATGACATAATAGTGACTGAAACTTTTCGTGCTGCACTCTACAGGGTAAAAATCGCAGCAAGTGAAGGAGGAAGTGAAGGCGAGTGTTTATACGCAGGTCTCAATAAGGTATACGCTGATTGGTTCAACTGTAATGACGTCACGGTTAATCCGAATGCCCATTGGTCGGCTCATCATCTTCAGAGCTCATCATCTTCAGAACTCTGCTGGAGCAGAGTTCGTTGATGATTGACGTTTGCAACTACATCCTGGAGAGAGGGGGGATGGGTTTCCCCGAAGGTCCATTCACCATTTGTTACCGTACTTCCCTTGATCTTTCCATGCTGAAAGAGACACAGAGATCATACAAATTCCTTTTGACGACATAATATTGGATCGGTGGTAAGGATGAAGGTTTCTTCCAACATACATAAATGAAACGAGCTCTGGCCTCGGCTCAATATCCTGAATATATCTGCATTGTACTGGTCTGCACAGATAGGGTTGGCAACCAATCTTCCGATCTTTTGTCGTGTTTAGAAACTTGTGTGTGTATCTCTTAACTATATGCTCAGGATAACCATTCTCACCGTGTATATTCATGATTTTGTCAATTTCAGCAGGAAGATTACAAGGTGGACAAATCCTCTGTGCTCTGTTAACCAGGATACTGATCAAGGCAATTTTGTTTCTCGTGGAGCTGTAGGAGTCCCAGCGAGTATACTGCCCTGTGAAAGTCGGCTTCCGGTAGACGGATGTTGTGAAACCAAGGTTGGATCTATCAACCATCACGTCCAAAAATGGTAACTTGTTTGACGATTCCAGCTCCAGCAGACGATTTGACGAAGATTGGTCCGGACAAATGTCCAGTCTATATCAGGATGCCTTGGAAAGGGCAATCATCACGAAGGTTTGAAGTACAAATCAAACATATTGTATCCAACACGTTTCTGGCTGTACAACCCTGAGTAATCTTTACCTCTTACCATTTGCTGACGTCAGTCAACAAGGATGTGCTACCCACCTCACAAACCAGCATATTCACATATCCACCTCACAAACAATAGCAATGTTATTTATGAGTTTAAGTGCCGATGTGAAGCTCGGTACTTGGGCCGCACAACACTAAGATTGGCTGATCGGATCAAACAACACGTCCCTTTGTCGATTCGAAGAAAGATTATGATGGTGAGAACACAATCAGTGCGAGCATGCAGAAATATCCAGCAACCACAGCCACTGTACCTGCTTCATCTGTCATTGCACAGCACCTGGTTGCCAACCCTCTCTGTGCAGACCAGTACAATGCAGATATGTTCAGGATATTGAGCCGAGGTCGGAGCTCGTTTCATTTATGTATGTTGGAAGCAACCTTCATCCTTACCACCAATCCAATAGTATGTCATCAACAGGAATTTGTACAACCTCTGTGTCTCTTTCAGCATGGAAAGATCAAGGGAATTGCGGTAACAAATGGTGAATGGACCTTAGTGGAAACCCATCCCCCTCTCTCCAGGATGTGGTAGCAAACGTCAATCATCGACAAACTTTGCTCCAGCCAATGTGAGCTCGAGGTGAAGATGAGGAGCCGACCAATGGGCGTTCGGATTAACCGTGACGTCATTACGGTTGAACCAATCAGCGTCTACCTTATTGAGACCTGCGGATCAAGCACGCACCTTCACTTACTTCTTCTCTTGCTACAATTTTTACCCTGAAGAGTGCAGCACGAAAAGCTTCGGTAACTATTATGTCGTGTTTGTTTGTATCCATATTAAAGTTCTGTAGTACCAAACATCTGTTTATCTTTATATATATATATATATATATATATATATATATATATATATATATATATATATATATATATATATATATATATATATATATATATATATATATATATATATATATCTTCTTCTTCCTTCGGCTGCTCCCGTTAGGGGTCGCCACAGCGGATCATGCGTATGATCCGCATAGTGATTTGGCACATGTTTTACGCCGGATGCCCTTCCTGACGCAACCCTGGTCACCTCTTACGACACAGGGATATGGTACACCTATTTTAAACGGGGTATACACCGGCCCAGTACACTGGTACTCACTTCGCCGACCTCGGAAGGATGACAGGCTGAGTCAACCCCCTGGTGTATTAATTCAGTGGCCCAACGGGGCTTGAACTCAGGACCTTTTGGATCCCAAGCCGCTGCCCTAACCACTGCGCCAACACCAGGCTCATATATATATATATATATATATATATATATATATATATATATATATATATATATATATATATATATAAATATATATATATATATATATATATATATATATATATATATATATATATATATATATATTGTTGCGGTTGACGAAATTCGCAAACCACCATTCAGGTCCCGTAGGTGAGATATCTCTGTAAGTATATGTGTAGTTAGCCTAAACCCGTTGTTTAGAGGGAATAAATGTTATTCATTCGGGCTGCGACCCTTTTAGATAGCCGTTTTTCTTTTACTATCTTTATTTTGGACCAGCCGCCATTACTACCACCACAACCACCACCAACCACGTCTCAACAGCCATCACACAACGACCACCAACCGCAACGCCGCTTCACAACAACAACAACGCCAACAGCCACGACCTTTACCGTCACATCTCGCTCTCGCAACCATCGCATCACCGCCATTCCCGCGCCGCTTGTGGGCACCGATCCTGGACTCGTACAGGGTGCACACCGAGCAGCGGGTGCAAAAACACCAGCCTTTCCGAGAAATCGGATCAAGAATGATTCACGCCCTCTTTTCCTTCATCCAATGGGAGAGCGTGGCTCCGCCCCCGAGCCATTCCTGATCCAAAAATCTGCATATGATTTCTCCTGTCGCACTATAAAGCGCCGAGCACGGAGCGAATCAGGGCAGTTGGACGGAGTTGAGGAGAGGGACGAGTTGGAGAGTTGTGGCGGCGGCGAATGCAGTTGGACGGAGTTGAGAAGAGTGGAGAGTGGGAGAGTTGGAGAGTTGTGGCGGCGGCGAAGGCAGTTGAGTTGGGAAGAGTTGAAGAGTTGAGAAGAGGAAAGAGTTGGAGAGTTGTGGCGGCGGCGAAATCAGTCGAGAGAGTGTCTGTCGGGGTCCGGAGAGGCTGGAGAAGCCAAGAATCTTTGTGGAGGTCGGCGCTCGTGTCAGAGTCGGGGAGCTGCGGAGAGGGGAGGCCGGTAACGCGGTCGAGGTCACAGTGGCGTCGCTCGTCGCGGGACCCAAGCCAGCCAGATATCCTCTTTCCCCCGAGCATCAACAACCCCCCCCGTTTCCCCCCGCGCTGAGATAGTGTGAGAAGGGGGCCCCGTTCCCACCCCATTCCAGGCAGTGCCAGCGAGGCCCGCGGAGTCGGGGCGCCGCCTCCATTTTGCGGCTCATCACCAGATGGGTAGGCTCGACGCGGTCTCGGCCCCAGGCCCGTCTGCCCCCTTGTATTTGAGGGTGGCCCCTTTTTCTTTTGCTTTGGAGTACATGTGTTGTCGGCGCCGTCTGTGAAGTAAAACTGTGTAAGTGTTGCCGTGTGCTCGCGTAGTCGGTAGTAGATCTGCATTGAGTCTCTTTTGTTGCATTTGCTTTTTGTGCAGAATTGTCGTGTTACTTTTACATTTGCTTTTGGTGCATAATTGTATATGTGTGCTTTCCGTTTGCCGCGGAATAAATGTGCTTTCTGTTGAACTGTTTTTCCCGTTTCGCTTCGTCTTTTCTTTTATTGAATCTCCATCTTACTTCACGTAAAGGGTTGGTCGTGGGCTAAATACGCCCAATAATTAATCGAACCATCGAGGTTGACGATAACACCGCTCGGTTATCCCGATAGTACGGAACGGGTCGCTTAAAGTGGCCCGTGTCCGAAGTCGACCTGCGGCGAGGTGCGATCGCCCGGTCTACCCTCCGTGTGGGTACTTAGGTAGGTCGAATTTGGCGAACAACCCTATCCCACGCGGGGGGGCGATTGGCACGATCGTGGTGAGGCCGAAAGGCCCACCCGTGACTAGTTCCCGGCGTTAGTCTGAGAAGGTCACGACGGGATTGTCCGTCCGGTGGGCAACGTGCCGCGATTCGAATTACGTGGCCGCTCGCACGCCGGCGGGCGCGAATCCGCAACAATATATATATACATATATATATATATTTTTAATATATATATAAAAACATATATATATATATATATATATATACATACATACATATATATATATACATACATATATACATATACATATATATATATATATATATATATATATATATATATATATATATATATATATATATATATATATATATATATATATATATATATATATATATATATATATATATATATATATAGCCATGGCACCAAGCCGAAGTGCATATTCCTGAAAAAGTTACCAAGGGATCTTTTAAATCTACTTGACTGCAGATGGTACAGTTCATTTCACTTCCGCTGCAAAGGATGACGTACTTGATGAGGAAATGCCATTTGTCTGCACCAAATCAGAATGGCAGTTATAGTTTGATTCAACTCCACCAGGAATTCATTCAGTGCTTACAGACCTCAGAAAGTCTTCTCAGGTACAGATTATAACACAGTGGACTCTTGCCAATTCAAAACTTGCAATTTGAATAAGGGACCACATTGACCACCCACCAGCAGTCTCACCGATTGCAACACCGCCGATTCCAATAGGTGGTACGGTTAATTACTCCAAGCACGCAAAGCGAAAAGCAGGGGTTAAGCAATTGCTTCACTTATGTCTGTCTGTTCGTCTGCCTACAAATATCAAATTATGATCGAAGAACAACTTAATTTCAATTGAATGTAATATTTTGAACACAAATCGGAACATGAATCAGAAAACGAACTTGCCGTTTAACAGTACTTTGGCTCTGAATTCGTCCCGATTCGGCATGTGCAGAGAGGAATGAGATAGTTATTTTTGTCTGTCTGATCGCCTGGCAGTCAAACAAAAGTGAAAATCCTTCCAAACAGGAAACCCACTGTTTTTAAGAAAAAGGACACAAGCCACAAGCATGGATAACTAACGAAATGTGTTAAATAAGGTGGTGGTTAAAACACTGCATCAACTTCTGGTCGTTTTTTTTTTTCTATGACCTTTAAAATCTTTATTTTATTTAAAGAGAATTATGTACTTGAACACTGAAGAACACAAATCGTCTTTTTAGTACTTTCAAAACCCTTCTGTTTAGGAGTGTTTGGACAAAATATTACCGCATTTTGCATTATCTCGACCAATCAGATTTGCTGCTTGCGGGCCCTCTCATCCCCCCCCCCCACGTATTTCTTTCTCAAGACGTGTTCTACAAATTCTCAAGTTTATTTGGAAGCTGGAGCTATCACCATCGCTGTATAACATATGGCAATTAAAACTAAAACCCACGTACATTCACTAAAATAACTTGGAGTGTACATTCAAATTGGCTTGAATTGACTTGTTGGAAAACAAAATTGAACACAATAAAATGAAAAAACAATGTCTACCGACAAACGATTTTTTATGCCAATGGGCTTGATGGAAATCTACATTTATAAGCTGTTATGGAGGATAGTGACAGGACATGGGTAAGGAGGTCTGAGTCCACATTAACCTCCATTCTTGCATTATTACATATAATGAGGGAAATTATGAGCATTATTGATATATAAAGGACTTTGTGTATTGTGTTGCCAGAAGTATTTTTGGGGAGAGAAGGAAAGGTGGGGGGGGGGGTGATTGGCTACATGCAGAATATCATCAGCCCTTGATTTATCAATGGCTATTAAAACCAGAGTGCAAAGCCTGGAGCACGAGTAGCACTGGATGAGCCAATATGGTAAAAGACAATGTCCACCCTGGGGTGAGAAATGATCTCATATTGGAAGGAATTGGATGGAGGATGAAGCATCACCTCCACCATCCCATCATCATACTTGTCCTGTTTTCTACTTTACTGCGATATAGTGCAAACTTTTTAAGGTACCATTCATTGTTACTCTTTTATTTCTCTATCCTCATTCGTGGAACTGCCTTCTGGAGATGATGCAATAAAACTCTTCCCTCCAGGGCTTCAAGCAGATGGAGCTCCACCATCACATTTTTCTATCCCCATTAACGCTACCTAACCCATACTTCTAAAATGCAGGTTACTGTGTTTCCTCCCCAACCCTCTTCATTCCATTCTTGCCACTCCAGTGCCCAAATATCAGTATGTTTATTGCCTTTTTAACTGTCTGTCATCTTGTTCTTCCAAGAGCGAGTTGAGATGATCAGTGTGTGTGTGTGTGTGTGTGTGTGTGTGTGTGTGTCTGTCATAGGTTGTAATATCCACATGGGGGTTTACGAAGGTTGACCAGAGTCCGTAAAGAGATCAAAGGGCTTCAATACAACCAAGGTGGCTGGCACCCCTAAACTCTAGAATACACCCCTAAACAAAATGGTCTGAGACAATCAAATAGGATCTGACTGTAGCGAGCATTATCCTGACGTTTGACCCTCAACCTGTCAGAGACTGGAAAAGATGGAGTAATATTATCGAGTAAGTTCCGAGGCCCGAGTTAAGACATGTCTAAATTATTGCGCTGGTGGTGATACAGACCAAATGGGTTACTGCTGATAATAGTGTGAAAGGGTGAGCCTTGGATTGGCAATGTATTTGTGCTGAGGATAGAGTTTAAAACAAGGTTAGAGTTACTCCAGGAATCAATGAAAGCTAGCTTGGAGTGTGTGGTCACTTTGTGCTGAGGTTAAGCCTTTAGGTTTAATTGTTGCATTGTGATGGAGTTAAGGTAAAGCTACATGCAGTACAGTACAGTTGGCTATTTTATATTTATTTTACATCCATCTAAGGCTCATTGATGAGTTTGCACATCAATCACACGCAGGGAAAAGACATTGGTAGAGTCAAAGTACTGCTTTAACTTGAGTTATAAGGCCATGAGTAAACAATGGACAAATACAGTCTAATCTGGAAAACTGCTGGAAAGACAATCCCATGAAGTACGACTCATGCAGCAACTACCGTGTAACCACAGTTGAAACTTCAACGGATATGAACAACAGTCAACAGTTGAGGGTAGAGGAGTAGCAGCCGAAACCCGAATCCTACCCAGGTTCCTCCTGATGACCCCATCGTTGTTTGTTCCTCCTGATATTCCATTGCTGTATTTGGTCAGTTATTTGAATGTGACTGTAAAATCCTAGATCAAGTGATTCAAGTGATATATAGTACTGCACATAGGATTTGAACCTCGTGGGTGGGTTCAGAGCCTCATGCACCATCAGTTCAGATGGGAATGCTAAACAGACCAGCACATTTGTTTAGCTGTTGTTTGACGGCCCTTTCATCCAAAGGAAAAATTAATCTCTTTATTCCATTCCGAAGCATTGACTGACTGTACTGCACTTCCATTATGTACATCCACTTTCCTATCAGTCATCGTTAGGCTTTATATGAATTCCTGGGCTGACAGGATAGCCTAGAGGTACGCACACTCGCCTCTAAACTGTCTAGCCTGGGTTTGATTCCTGACACAGCCATAAACTGTCAGCCCGGGTCTTACACATCAGGGTGATTCTTCAAGGTGCATGCCGTCCTCCAG
Source organism: Eptatretus burgeri (assembly GCF_056783735.1). Lineage (NCBI taxonomy): Eukaryota > Metazoa > Chordata > Myxini > Myxiniformes > Myxinidae > Eptatretus > Eptatretus burgeri. Next base: position 72,554,294 of record NC_140974.1, on the reverse strand, counting down.
ATGGTTGTTAAACGAGTGTCCCATTCGCCAGCATTCGTTGGTGGATATCAAAGATCCCATGGTGTCCTTCGCGATGAGTACGTGAGCTATCACCGGGCACCATGGCCAAATTCCAAATTCCTGCCCGAAGTAGTTGAATGTCAGGCCTGGCCAGCCAGTTCGTGAAGACTTGGGCCAATCTTCCCCTGGCCGACCCCACGCGAAAAGGTGGTCGTGAAAAGAAAAAGAAGAAAATAAGTACTTGTATGAAATCAAATCCGATCCCTACCATTTCTTCCAACAGGAGACCAGCAGTCTAAAGGCAGGGGATAAGCTGGGTGGTTTGCCATTGTCTTCCCAGTAGTAATTCAGGCAGGAAATTACAGCATGGCCAGAGTATCGGCTAACAGTGGATCAAATCAACTGATAGCCGATAAGAGTTTGCTAACCGCTGATGGAAACCAAGAGTGGCTGATGTTTCTTGTATTCACCTTTTTTTCAGAGGAAGTATGTATGTATGTATAATACACTTATCAGTGGCGGTGATAATGCTCTTCTCAGCCTCATTTGATGAAATCTATTGTATATGTTGTCTGCCGACGCCATGCCTTCAAAGAGGCTAGAACAAGCTTACAATGTCTATAGCATTCATAGTACCAGCTATCACCATGCAAGGACAATCAGATGATCACAGATGGGACATCCTGTTTAACACCCACTCTGCAAGGACAACAAATTTATGATGCAGAACACTATTGAGGTGCATCCAATCCCCCATTGGAGGGTCACCGTCCTCAGGGCCTTGCGTGGCGATGAGGGATGAGGAAGGGTTGTTCCGAACGAGGATAGTAATGCCATGCATCTAATAGAGGGAATTTGAAATTCGGCAAGGGTGCCATCACAAAAACGTACTCTTGGTAGAATTAAATCGGACCTGAAAGTCCCTGTAGTGTCCATCTTGTTTACCCCGGGTACCCCACCCCATCCATCTCGCTTCCACAGATCTCACGTCTCTGTTCCTCACTCTTTTTTCATTCCGTCTCCTGCCACTCTTGTCCCTTGCTCCCCTTGTTGTGTGTTTCTGTGTGTTAGCTCTCATATGAGCCTTGACGGTGTATACAAAAAATATATATATTTTGTGGACAGGTTGGGTGTGTGAAAAGGACGAACCGATTCGATTTTAGTGAAGATCCGAATCCGGATCCGACTACTAGAATTTTTTTGAGTGATTCTTCACCATTGAGAGATAGCGCCAAAAACGACATTGTACTGCTCGCATGATATTTCAAACATGTATTGGGCCTGATATGTTGTCGTGGATCAGGCATTACGTGGCGGAGGTATGCACTCTACCGAGTGCCCTTCTAGTTCTGCACGTGATGCATGTGCAAGCTCCTCCATGAGCCTGAGATTGTATCTACTTCACTTCCCATGGATAGTGTGAATATATATATATATATATATATATATATATATATATATATATATATATATATATATATATATATATATACATACATCCATTGGGACCATACTCTGTGCAGAGCGTTGATGCTGACAAAGCAGTCTCTTTGGCTATTGGACACAATTATGGACGTGTTGCCACTCCAACACAGTACACCACCAAGCTGGCACTCATTTTTCCGACCTCGGAAGGATGACAGATCGAGTTAACCCCACCTGGTATTAATTCAATAGCTGAGCGGGGTTTGAACTCAGGACCTCAGGATCCCAAGCCCACTCACTACCTCACCATTAAGGTGTGTGTGTGTGTGTGTGTGTGTGTGTGTGTGTGTGTGTGTGTGTGTGTGTGTGTGTGTGTGTGTGTGTGTGTGTGTGTGTGTGTGTGTGTGTGTGTGTGTGTGTGTGTTGCTTTTTAGAAATAGATATTTTATTTTTTGCTTCACCAAAATAATACTTTTTGTTTGCTTTTATTATATATGTATATATATATATATATATATATATATATATATATATATATATATATATATATATATATATATATATATATATATATATATATATATATATATATTAGACAAATACGAGCAAATACCACCTGTCACTTCGCTAATGGGAATTTAAAGGGGGGGGGGAATAGGGGATGAGGGAGAGAGGGGTGGGGGAGCGAGGAGGGTTGGAGGAGCGAGAAGGGGTGGGGGAAGGAAAGTCAGATGTGCGGTGGAGCGTTAATTGTGATTCATACTGTTTCATCAAAATGATTCTGCATAGAATAACAGTGAAGATGAAAACAAAATAATGTCTGAAATCCATTTTCTACTGGTCATACTACAAACACAACCCAGAGACAAACAGCGCCCAGACATGTCTGGAGACAAAACCCACCAGACGCATCCGGAACCAAGCCATCCAGACATAAACAGTGCTCAGACACATCCAAAGACAAACTCCCATCTGGACGCATCTGGAGAGAAACTCCTGTCCGGACACGTCCGAAGAGAAACTCCCGTCCGGAGACAAACTCCCAACTGGACATAAATACCGCCCGGATGCATCCAGAGGCAAACGCCACCCGGACGTGTCTGGAGACAAACACCACCCGGATGCATCCGGACACAAACACCACCCGGACGCGTCCAGAAACGAACTATCGTCTGGACATAAAGACCATCTTGAGATAAACTCCCATCCAGAACCATCTGGAGATAAATACCATCCAGAGACAAACCCTGCCCGGACGCATCCGGAGACAAACACCACCTGGAAGCTTCCAAAGATGAACTCCCGTCCGGACGTAAATCAACTAATTTACGTATGTTGGAAGCAACCTTCATCCTTACCACCGATCCAATACTATGTCGTCAAAAGGAATTTGTACGATCTCTGTGTCTCTTTCAGCATGGAAAGATCAAGGGAAGTACGGTAACAAATGGTGAATGGACCTTATCGTCCTACAGCGTAGTCTGATATTTCAGATCAATTGTTCAAATTTGCATAAAAGCACCAAAATTGGTACACATGTAGAATAATGTATTCCGAACAATTCTAGACATGGAGCCACCCGAGATTGTGCCTTGGTCAGCTTCGGTGACCATTTTCCAAAATGGCCACCATTCTACTTTAGCGAAATTGGCAATATGCTCTTATTTTCTTATTGTATTGGTGGTACATATAAGGAAAGTGTAAAATTCAGTAAATTGACCATGAAAAGGCGTATTCAAATATTATGAGCCAGTATTTTCTTCATGGTGACGTGTCTCCTCATTGGCATTTGGATGCATGTTCGCCTCCTCAAACTCCATGATCACTCTGGCCACATCGGGTCCGGTGACCATCCAGCGCCTCAGAGCACTGGGATTGTCCGTCAGGCCAACGGCACCTCCGTCACCCTTGACACGGGCATTGTTTTGTTCATGCGCTTGGTCAAGAGGAATTGCTGAGAATGCCCTCTTGGTCTTTTCCACTGTGAAGTGGCGTGCCTTGAACTCATTGTAGATCTCTGGGTGCTGTTGTGGAAGTTCTGCCATGTCACGCATATGGACCGGTATCCACCGGGCATAGTTTATATGGTCCAGCGCGAAGAACCATGGGACTATCTCAGTGAGAGCATCCAGGTACATGATGAAATCTCCCTCTCTCAGAGATCGCACGTAGATTAGGATGGAGAGCTCCAGATCCAGGACTGTTGCCCAGTACAAAAACTGGGGAGAGCTGTTCTCTTTCTGATGGCACCAGTCTTCGAAATCCTCAGGAGGCTGGTCATCTTCTGCAAGGTCAGCTGATCAAAGCTGACCAAGGAAAAATCTCGAGTGGCTCCATATCCAGAATTGTTCAGAATACATTAGTCAACATATGTACCAATTTTGGTGATTTTATGAAAAGTCAAACAATTGGTTTGCTCTGCTGCAGTACTATTAGGGGAAACCCATCCCCCTCTCTCCAGGATGCAGTTGCAAACATCAATCATCGACAAACTCTGCTCCAACCAATGGGAGTTTGAGGTGAAGATAATGAGCCAACCAATGGGCGTTTGGATTAACCGTGACATCATTACGGTTGAACCAATCAGCGTCCACCTTAATGAGACCCGCGTATAAAGCACTCGCCTTCACTTCTTCCTTCACTTGCTGCGATTTTTACCCTGAAGAGTGCAGCACGAAAAGCTTTGGTCACTATTATGTCGTGTTTGTTTGCTTGCTTGCTTGCTTGCTTGTTTGCTTGTTTGCTTGTTTGCTTGTTTGCTTGTTTGTTTGTTTGTTTGTTTGTATCCACATATCCACATATATCAGGCACACATCCTGACAATTATGGTGAGGAGCCACGGGTTATGTCTCACAAGGTAAAACCGCATAATCTGCAAAGAGCTGTGTGAGACATAATCCGTGGCGATGCTCACCATCATAGTCAGGAGATGCGTCTGATGTTTAAACGATGAATATGGTCATCATTGGTTAGCTATTTATTGCTATGCTGTTCTGATGAGAGCAAACAAGCCTGAAATCTTGATAGGTGGCTTGATTTGATTTGATTTGATTTTAATTGATGTCGACCATGTAATCTTTGTCTGTTCAACAGAGTCACTGGGCTGAGGCCTCTGGATTGGAGGTGACGCTTTGGTGTTGGACTCTGTCCAATGGATATCGGGGGAGTGCTTGTCACACTCCACATGTTTCGATATATAAACACAAACATATATATATATATATATATATATATATATATATATATATATATATATATATATACATATACATATACATACATACATACACACTGTTACGGCTGTGGAAATTTGCAATACACCAGAAAGGTCCTCAGGTTAGATATATCGATAAGTTCATGTGTAGTTAGTCCACACCCGTTGTTTAGAGGGAATATGTGTGATTCATCTGGGCTGCGACGCTTTGAGTTAGCCATTTTTCTTTACCTGTCTTTATTTTGGAACAACCACGCCATCTCAACAACCACGCCATCCACACCACAACACCACTAAAGGAGCAACGAAATCAGCCCCACCCCAATTTCTCCTCCGGTAAACAAGTTTGACGGTTGGAAACCAACTCCTGCCCCAATTTCTCTGAATGTTCCTCCCCCCACCCACGCGCCGCGAAGGGTGGGGCGGGTGCAGGAGAAATAAAAGGGCAAGAGTAGCACTTGGAAAAGAGGGCGGATAGCAGAGACTTGGGGCAGTCATGTGGAAGTCTTGGTCGTCGTGGTATTGGTCCAAGTCTTCAATGTAGACAGACTTGGGGCAGTCGGGTGGAAGTCTTGTCCTAGTGGCCGTGGGGAGAAGGCGTCACGACCTGCCCACCGTTGCAAGGCCCGAGATCAGGCGCGGCTACGCTAGTTGCCGTGGGGACGAGACGTCGCGACTGCCCACCGTCGCACCACGAGGGTGCGGGTAAGACCCTTCAGTCTCGTGGGCCTTTTCGGTCATCCACGGCCCACGGCCATAAAGGTCTACGGACCCCGTCTACCCCCTTGCCTGTGAGGGAGGTCTTCCTTTGTTTTTGTATGCATGCTGTGGCGCCGTGTCCTGCCAAGTAGAAACTGTGTAAGTGCTTGTAAATAATAATTATAGTCGGTCGTATTGCTTTTTCATTCTATTTGTTGCTTGTATATTGCATGACTGACTTGCTTGTGTTGTGTGTGTAATTGAAATAAATGTGCTTGTGTGAAACGTATCCCGTTCGTTGCGTCCTTTCCCTATTGGAAGTGCCATCTTGTATCGTGGAATGAGTAGTGGGTTTTGAATGCCGGGTAAACAGAATCACATCCGTCGAGGTTGGCGATAACACCGCTCGGTTATCACTGTAGCATGGAACGGACCGCTTAAGCGGTTCGTGTCCTCGGCCGACCTGCGGCGAGATATGATCGCCCGGTCAACCACTCGCGTAGGTACTTAGGTAGGTCGAATTTGGCGAGCAACCCTATCCTGCACGGGTGGGCAATTGGCACGATCGTGGTGAGGTTAAACCCCCACCCGTGACTGGCTCCTGGCGGTTGTTCCAGGAGGGTCATGACTGAATTGTCCGTCCGGAGGGCGATGCGGCTGCCATTAGAGGTACGCGGCCGATCGCACGCCAGGCGGGCCAGAATTCGCACCAATGCATACATACTGTGCCTTCAGAAAGTATTCACACCCCTTGACTTTTGTCACATTTTGTAGTGTTACATCCTGAATTTAAATTTTTTAAAAATTGTCACCGATCTACCCAAAATACCCCATGATGATGAAGTAAAAACATGTTTTCAGGAATTTTAACAAATTAATTAAAATGAAAAGCTGAAATGTCTTGCATCAATAAATATTCAACCCCTTTGCTATGACTCTCCAAGTTGAGCTCAGGTGCATCCAATTTCCTTTGATCATCCTTGAGATTTCTCTACAACTTGATTGGAGTCCACCTGTGGCCAATTCATTTGATTGGACATGAATTAGAAAGAAACACACCTTTCTACATAAGATCCCACAGTTAACATATCAGAGCAGAAACTCCACCAAGAAGTCTAAGGAACTGTTTGTAAAACTCCGAGATAGAATTGTGAGGACGCCTAGATCTGGGGAAGGGTGTAAAACAATTTCTAGTGTTGAAAGTTCCCAAGAGCACAGTGAGCTCCATCATTCGGAAATGGAAAGAATATGGAACTACCCAGACTCTTCCTTGAGCTGGCTGTCCAACCAAACTGAGAAACCGGGCATGAAGGACCTTGGTCACGGAGGTGACCAAGAACCCAATGACCACTCTGACAGAACTACAGAGTTCCTTGGCTGAGATGGGAGAACCTGCCGGAAGGACAACAGTCTCTGCAGCACTTCACAAATCCAGGCTTCATGGGAGAGTGGCCAGACAGAAGCCACTCCTGAGAAAAAGGCACATGACAGCACACCTGGAGTTTGTAAAAAGGCACGTGAAAGACTCTCAGAGCAAGAGGCAAAAGATTCTGTGATCTGATGAGATGAAAAGTGAAATCTTTGGTCTGAATGCAAAGCGCAATGTCTGGCAGAAACCGAGCACACTCATCACCCATCTAACACCATTTCCACCGTGAAGCATGGTGGTGGCAGCATCATGCTGTGGGGATGCTTTTCAGCTGCAGGGACTGGGAGACTTCTAAGGATGGAGGGAACAATGAATGGAGCCAAATACAGGGAAATACATGAGGAGAACGTGCTTCAGAGTGCAAAAGACCAAAAACTGCGGTGAAGATTTACATTCCAACAGGACAATGACCCCAAGCACACAGCCAAAGCAACACTGGAATGGCTTCAGAACAAGAACATGAAGGTCTTTGAGTGGCCCAACCAAAGGTCACACTTGACTCCCATTGAGAATCTGTGGAAAGATTTGAAGAACGCTGTTCACCGACGCTCCCCATCCAACTTGACAGAGCTTGAGCAAATCTTTAAGGATGAATGGGATAAAATCCCCAAATCCAGATGTACAAAACTAGACTCATGGAGGAGCAAAATGACAAAAGGAAACAGGTTACAGACTTACAGCCAGTGTCGGCGATATCTCGCATCTCAGTGAAAAGACACCATGCGATCTTTAACGTCCATGAACTAATGCTCGCAGCTGAGACAAATAGCTTAACATCCATCCGACGGAGGGCATATTCTTCACTGGGACTCCTTGCCTGGAAAGCAGAAATATTACAGTTTACATCAGGTTGAGAATCGAACCCAGAACTCGGCAGCTCAAAGACAAGTCGGGAATGCTGATTCGGTGGGGAATGTCGATCTGCACCTTCCTATCACACTGTTGTGGAGGTAATCGCAGATAACCAATAATGCAAAACATTATCGAACAAGATAATTGAGAATATACTAGAATATAAGACCCGTCACTTTGCTGATGGAAATACCAATCTTTGCTGTGATGGCTAATCAACAGGGCAAGAAGAAAAAGGATTCCTGGAAGTGTGGGGATAACCAGCGTTGCAAGTTGGCGTTTGCAGTTTAGCCACGTGTACCGATGAAAAAATAAAACAAACATTTTTTTTTCATCACAAACCTTCCCGGGAGTTTCCTGAATCCACCGTAATTTGATTTATTGAAATCCGTTCATCCGTTCTGAAGTTATAACATGACAAACAAACAAACAGACAGACAGACAGACAGACAGACAGACAGACAGACAGACACGGCTCCTTTAATAATATAGACCAGTTATCTTCACTATTTTTAGAGGGGGGGGGGCACTTTTGCCGATAAGACATCAGTGCGAGAGCTGCCACACCGCCTGCAGATCTCCGTAATACCTGCTATTCGCTCCACCCCCCATGTACTCTTCCTTGTGGTTAACTGGGCCCAAAGCATAATTGTATGTTTCCTGCTATGTTATTTCTATGTTTCGCGTTGTAAAACTCAACTGTAACCATTGGGTCAATTTGACAGCATTTATGGCGGATTATGATGGGGCGTTTTCACATTGATGTATTATCGGCCACAAGGCAGGGGCCGCACTTTAGGCTACCAGGGGCCGCCAGTGGCCCACGGGCCGTGCAATGAAGAACAGAGATATAGATGACACAAAGCAGTGGAGGTGTGTGCAAACGTAAAATTGACACAAATTCAAAGGTAAAAGTTAATATTTTACCCAATTAATGAACCTCTTCACCAATCAGCTCTGCACCAGCAATCTGAACATAAATACAGGAGAAATATAATGGAGAGCTTATGGCCTATCAGGATCTTTTAGATTGTTTCCACACTCGCCTCTGAGCTGTCTAGCTCGAATCTTGACCCAGCTATAAACAAGCAGGACGATGGTGACGTGCGTACGCCGTCCCTCGGATGGGTGCTAAGCCAGAGGACCCATCTACAGCATCGGTTGCTGGTGGATGTTAAAGAACCAACGGTGTCTTTAGGGAAGAGTCGCCGAGTTATCGCCGGAACATCGAACAAATTACAAATTCCTGCCCTGATTGACCGCTGGAAGAGAAGTGCAAACCACCAAAAATAACCTTTGCGAAGAGACTGCTTCGGCAACACTGATGAATCTGTGAATGACATAGTATGATGATAACGATTAAGACGACATTGACGACGGTGATGATGGGAATCTAAATCCAAAAATTATTTCTTAACATGTGTAAGATGTTCATTCTTCCCACGCAAACGAGTTCCTGGTCTGCTATCATATTTCAGAGATGAGATAGCACACATCAAAAGACTGTTATCATTTACTAGAGCACGTTAAACATATTGGGATACGCTTGGAAAAGGGTACGCCATTGTGTGTCGGTTTCCCAGCCAAATTATATATATTCTTGTCGATCTACTGTGAAGAGGTGTTGTGGGGGGCCAGCACTGCACCAGTAACACCTATAAGCAGCATTGCTGATGCACCCCAAATAAATGATGCAGCCACATTGCAGGTGCCAGGTATGCATCAATTAATCTAAGCTGGTTGTGTGCACAAAAATGAAAGCAAACTAAAAAAAAAAAAAAACAATGCATTCAAAATCCGAGCTCATGCAGTCATGTGTGCTTTCATCAAAAGTTTGGACCGCGATGACATTTAATTACGTTACTTGATCACGGTCGCCCTTTCACCAACGCATTTGTCCCCTTTGTCGCAAATGTTTCCAGACACGAGACAGAGCTTGTTCTATTTGCGAGACAGTCCAACTAAAATGGTTCTGAGTGGTGTGCAGAGGTTTAAAAATAAATAAATAAATAAATAAAAAATAAAAAACCCCACACACACTGGCAACCTTTCAGAACATGCTGATTCAACAAAAGACGTGGATACAACAGAGTCCTCATTTCACGATCAAAGGTTATATTTGCCAATGGATGTCATGATGACAAAAATGTTTCCGATTCCTCCAGGTTTGCAACACCCATCCAGGTATACCCACCTTCCAATCACGCAGACGGCAGTAGCGCAAAATATCCTGGCAGATGTCGGCCTCTTTCCGGCTAGCAGTGGCGGTCCAAGCAGCATGGCGCAACTCCACATACCTAGGAAAAGAGGGAAGGAATCGAGGAGCAATTGTAGGAAGGAGAAAGAAAGTGTCATTAAGAGTGACAGGAATAGGACAGGCAATCACGAAGAGACGGACAACAAGGAACATATCCATTAAAGGTTTCTCTGACCACATCCTCCCTTTCAATCCATACACTTGCATTGAACAAATAAATCCTGACACATGATAATCTCAAACATCAGAATAACATTTCTAAATAAGATTTAAAACTCCAACTAGCCCTCGCTCTTACACTCCTGCCTTGCACAGCCTCTCGTGTTCTTTGCAACGTCCTGATCCTCAGGCTGTATCACAGCCCCCGCCTCTCCTGCGATGTAAAAATCTGCGCAGTGGCTAATGAAATTACATCATTCCCCCCCTCCCCTCATTGCCTCCACCTTTAGACACTCGAAACCCTCCCCTTCCCTACCCTCACTTCAACCCACGGGGATGGAGAGGAGGAAGGTGAGAAAAAAGAAGTCTTTTTTTTAAATATTTTTTACACAAAAGACACCTAGATTTCCACGGAAAATTAATGCTTAGTCCACAATGGTCCTCCGGAGTTAGTTTATTTTTCTTTACTGAGCGTACCACTTGTCGTTAACCAAGTTAACCTACTCCACCGGGGTCGTGAAATATCGAATGGCACAGCCAGGATCACAAAATGGCCCAAAATTATATAGACACTGATGATAAACCTTGGGGCTCTTCACTATTAATACCAGCTCAGTGGGGGGTAAAAAAGGAAAGAAGGGTTCAACTCAAGGCAATACACAAGAGGGGACAAAAATGTACCGAGTAAAGGAAACTTAATTATATCTGATCTTGTCTCAATTTGTTAAAAGCTAGTTGGACTTGGCACAGATCTATAATGGTTTATAAATCGACTCTTACAAGTTTACACTTTGCTCACCCTGAAAAATATTTGGTATTTTGCCAATGTAGTTAATTGTGACCCAACTTTGATCAGCCTCGGTGGCGTAATGGGTAGGGGGTCCGCTCCAAGTCTGGGACTTCGGCGGTTCGACCCAAAGACTTTTAACATGGTTCGTGCTGCTTCCTTGCTTTACGCTCGGTATTTAAAAAGGACAGGGCACGGACAAACAACTAGAGGTTGTCAATAACAGTGCAGGCTTTGATGGGCCTAATGGTCTCCTCCTGCGTCAAAGTTCCTTGTATTGGAAGGAACTCATGTGATGAGAACCTCCTCCTAAAAGTGTTCTTTGGACCAAAAAGCCAAGGAGGGAAAGAAACATTGATACCAAATGTAAAGACAATGTCGAAGAGAAACCCGGAGGAAAATCCAGAAATTTTATAGGTTATGGAACACAATTAGCCTAATAGTCACAAAGAGTGGCAGCAGTTTGGGGTTTTTAAAAGGGAACAGAGACCAGCCAGCTTAACATGTCTTTACAATCAATCTACGGTACAAAGTTCCTTCCGTTAAACATGTGCAGCAGGTTTATTCAATCATGTCAAACTCACACCCCCATCCTCTAATCAGATTGACTGCGTGGGTGCACGTCATGTGTTTTTCCTGCAAATCACTCGGGCTAATTTGTTTATGTGTAGCATGTGCTTGGCAGTATAAACCAAAAATAAAAATAAAATAAATTAAAATAAAAATACAGAAAAAACAGAGGCAACCATTAAGAAATCCAGCCGTCCTAAAATACATGTCCATCAAGGGCAAAAGGGAATGTTAGCCACAGGGCATGGACCACTAGGCATATGAGGAAGTGTGGAATGATCACATCGAGTTTCGCGAGTCTATATTAACACCAGTTCTGGACAGGACCGATTCTGGTTTAACAAGTCATCAGCAAACAACAAAAAAAAATGTTCAGATGAACCTTGTGAAAAAGAAGTCAAATCTAAAAGATGCCGTGTGTGTCTGAGGCCATGACAGCCACAAGAACATCTCTACCGGCAAGGACGAGACAGAAGAGAAGCCATTAATAAGACAAATATGTGAGTTCACCAGAAATTACCAAGCACAACAAACCTTAATTGGTGAAGAGTGCAAGATTAGCATTTTAACCATCAGTTTCACACGTGTGTTTCTGACATTTCATTGGTCAAAGAGTACAAATAAATCCAAGAGAAGGCTGAAAAAAAAAAATATATATATATGTATATATATATATATATATATATATATATATATATATATATATATATATATATATATATATATATATATATATATATATATATATATATATATATATATATATATATATATATATATATATATATATATATCCTGGTGTTGGCGCAGTGGTTAGGGCAGTGGCTTGGGATCCAAAAGGTCCTGAGTTCAAGCCCCGTTGGGCCACTGAATTAATACACCAGGGGGTTGACTCAGCCTGTCATCCTTCCGAGGTCGGCGAAATGAGTACCAGTTGTACTGGGCCGGTGTCTTCTTCTTCTTCTCCTTTCGGCTGCTCCCATGAGGGGTCGCCACAGCGGATCATCCGATCCGCATAGTGATTTGGCACATGTTTTACGCCGGATGCCCTTCCTGACGCAACCCTGGTCGCCTCTTACGACACAGGGATATGGTACACCTATTTTAACCGGGGTATACACCGGCCCAGTACACTGGTACTCATTTCGCCGACCTCGGAAGGATGACAGGCTGAGTAAACCCCCTGGTGTATTAATTCAGTGGCCCAACGGGGCTTGAACTCAGGACCTTTTGGATCCCAAGCCGCTGCCCTAACCACTGCGCCAACACACCAGGCTGTACTGGGCCGGTGTATACCCCGGTTAAATAGGTGTACCATATCCCTGTGTCGTAAGAGGCGACCAGGGTTGCGTCAGGAAGGGCATCCGGCGTAAAACATGTGCCAAATCACTATGCGGATCATACGGATGATCCGCTGTGGCGACCCCTCACGGGAGCAGCCGAAAGAAGATATATATATATATATATATATATATATATATATATATATATATATATATATATATATATATATGAGTTTGTGTGTGTGTGTGTGTGTATATACACACGACATGGCCAAAAGTATGTAGACACCTGCTCGTCTCAACATCTCATTCCAAAATCATTGGAATTAATATGGAGTTGGTCCCCCCCCACACCCCCCCCCCTTTGCTGCTGTAACAGCCTCCACTCTTCTAGGAAGCCTTTCCACCAGATGTTGGAACATTGCTGTGGGGATTTGCTTCCATTCAGCCAAAAGAACATTAGTGAGGTCAGGCACTGATATTGGGCGATTAGGTCTGGCTCGCAGTCGGTGTTCCAATTAATCCCAAAGGTGTTTGATGGGGTTGAGGTCAGGGCTTTGTGCAGGTCAGTCAAGTTCTTCCACACTGATCTCGACAAACAATTTCTGTATGAACCTTGCTTTGTGCACGGGGGCATTGTCATGCTGAAACAGGAAAGGGCCTTCCTCAAACTGTTGCCACAAAGTTGTAAGCATAGAATCATCTCAAATGTCATTGTATGCTGCAGCGTTAAGATTTCCCTTCACATGAAAAACAGCCCCAGACCATTATTCCTCCTTCACCAAACTTTACAGTTGGCACTATGCATTCAGGCAGGTCACGTTATCCTGGCATCCGCCAAACCCAGATTTGTCCGTCAGACTGCCAGATGGTGAAGCGTGATTTATCACTCCAGAGAACATGTTTCCACTGCTCCAGAGTCTTTGCACCACTCCAGAGTGAGCTTTACACCACTCCAGCCGACGTTTGACATTGCGCATGGTGATCTTGGGCTCGTGTGCGGCTGCTCGACCATGGAAACCCATTTCATGAAACTCTCGACAAACAGCGTTTGTGCCGTCATTGCTTCCAGAGTCAATTTGGAACTCGGTAGTGAGTGTTAAAACCGACGAGAGACGTTTTTTCACGCGACGTACTTCAGCACTCGGCGGTCCCGTTCTGTGAACTTGTGTGGCCGACTACTTCACGGCTGAGCTGTTGCTGTTCCTCGACATCTCCACTTCACAATAACAGCACTTACAGTTGATCGGGACAGCTCCAGCAGGGCAGAAATTTGATGAACTGACTTGCAGGAAAGGTCACATTCTATGACGGTGCCACGTTGAAAGTCACTGAGCTCTTCAGTACGGCTCATTCTACTGCCAATGTTTGTCTATGGAGATTGCACGGCTGTGTGCTTGATTTTATGCACCTGTCAGCAATGTGTGTCGCTGAAATAGCCGAATCCACCAATTAGAAGGGGCTTCCACATACTTTTGGCCACGTAGTGTGTGTCAGGTCAGGTATGGGAGCATGTGCCAGAACAGCGCGTCGCTGCGTCCACTTTCCGCCGGTACTCCAGGGGCCTCCGTCTGGCCATCCCCCAGGCAGATGCCAGGCCCATCCCCATCTCCTTGAGATGATGGTCAACCTGCTGCAACCATGAGGCACGTGGTCGGCCCACTGGCATCCTCCACTCATGAGACTCCCTCGCTGAGAGAATCTGGTGAGCAGGATCAGCGTCATCAGGAAAACGAGCCACATGTCCATACAGCCGCAACTGACGCTCATGGACTATGCAGGTAACAAATCTCATCCGAGTCTCTCTCAGCAACCGCTCGTTGGACACAAAATCCGACCAGCGATAGCCAAGGATTCTCCGAAGAGACCTGGTACCAAAGGAATTAAGTCTCCGTCTCAGATCCTTGGTCAGAGTCCAAGTCTCGCACCCATAGAGCAAGACTGGAAGTACCAAGGACCTGAAGACTCAGACTTTCGTCCTCCTGCACAGGTACCGGCAGCGCCACACCCCATGATCCAGTGAATCCATGACTCCCCAGGCCCGACCCAGACATCTATTGACCTCTGACTCGCAGCCAGCAGAGACATGAATATCACTGCCAAGGTAAGTGAATCTCTCCACGACCTCAACATCCTCACCACAAACAGACACAGACAGGACAGCAGCATCCAAGATGTCACCGAAAGCCTGGATCTTAGTTTTGACCCAAGAAACCCGTAATCCCAACGTCTCCGACTCCTCATTCAGCACCTCGAGGGGCCCCAAGAGGATGTCTAAAGTCTCCGCAAAGATGACTGCATCATCTGCAAAATCAAGGTCCGAGATCTTGACATTGCCAAACGATGCACCGCAACTTGATCTCTCCGACATCCTCCCTAAAATCCAGTCCATACAAGTGCTGAAAAGTGTGGGGGCAAGTACACATCCCTGACGAACTCCAGTAACAACTGGAAATAAGTCAGAGATGGTACCACCACACTTAACAGCACTCAGTACCAGAGTAGAGTTCAGACATCAGATCGATCAGTTTTGGTGGCACCCCACGAAGACCAAGAATCCTCCAGAGGACATCCCGATTCACTGAATCGAACGCTTTACTGAGATCAACATAGGCTGCAAGCAGCCCCTGCCGAAACTCTCGTCCGCGTTCGATGAGGACACGAAGTGCAAGGATACGGTCAATCGTTGACCTCTTTGGTGTAAAGCCTGACTGCTCTGGACGCTGGTGCTCAAGCAGATGGTGGCGAACCCTATCGTGAATTATCCGAGCAAAGACCTTGCCCGGCACTGAGAGCAGCGTCACCCCTCGGTAGTTGTTGCAGTCTTGGCGATCACCCTTCCCTTTCCAGAGAGGGACAACAAGGCCCCTCTTCCAGTCAGTTGGGATGATGCCTGTGTTCCAGGCAGAGCACAAAACTGCATGCAACGACACGAGTGCAGCATTTCCACCAGCCTTGAGAAGTTCGGCATGGATGCCACAGATCCCTGGAGCTTTGCCCCGTTTCAACTGGTTCACCGCAGCCTGTGTTTCCACAAGCGAAGGTGGACCACAGTTGATTCGAGGGTCAGCAACAGGGATTGTAACACCCTTGACGTCCAACTCGACAGCTGGGGGATCAGCCTGGTACAACCGCTCAAAGTAACCGGCCCAGCGGGCCTTCACTTCAGACTCCTCTGTCAAGAGCCTACCACTCTCTGCTGGAACTGCAGTGCTCCGAGGGATGGGCTTGGATGAACGTAATGCACGAATTCCCCTGTAAGCGGGACGAGAATCACCTGTCCACAGGTGATGCTCTACCCCCTCACAGATTCCTCGCACATAGGCCTCCTTGTCCACCCTCAGTGCACGTACAGTTTTACGCCTCAGCTCCCTGAACAGCTCAGCTCTGCCATTCAGCCTGGCCCTGCGACTCTGGTCAATGGTATCCAGTGTCCCTTGAGAGACAAAATTCTTCTTTGCCCTGCGGTGAGCTCCAAGGCATCCACCGGCAACATCAAGGACGGTGGTCTTGAAGGCGCTCCACAACTCTTCAGGACCCCCCAAAGCACCCAGACCCCCCAAAGCACCCAGACCCCCCAAGTGTCCACTCTGCCTGTTCGCAAACTCCTCAGCTACTCTCTCATCCCTGAGCTTGGCAACATCCAGCCTAGGCTGGGATGGTACCATTCTCCAGGATTTAAGGTGCAGCTTTAGAGTTGCTACAACAAGCCTGTGGTCAGTATTGAGGAACTGAGCACTCCGGTAGACCCTGCAGTTCTGGATCATCCTCCAACGACCGTCAATGAGGACATGGTCAATCTCCTTTGCCACACCGCCAGCGTTGGAATACCAAGTCCAGCGATGCTCCTCCGCCCTTTGAGTGTATGTATTTACATATATAT
>NC_140974.1:72330236-72530236 GCF_056783735.1 Eptatretus burgeri | reverse complement strand
CGCGCACGCACACACGGAGGTAGTGGAGGACAATGGGGTTGAGCTCGCGGAGCGTGTTGGGACCCGGTGCGAGCACCTGGATGGCCTCCTCCAGGAACGAGGGGAGGGAGTATGCCCCCTTGAGGCGAGTCACGACCAGGTGAGTTCGGTCTTGCTTTGCGAGGTTGAGGGGACGAGTGCTGTGGACGGGTGCACGGAAAGCTTGGGGGGTATAGAGGCCCCGGAGACCCTTGTGGGGACACGAATCCCCAGTGTGGTTGTTCCTGTGTGTGTGGTGCAAGGTGTGAGTGCGACCCCGTGTGTGAGTGGTGTGGTGGCGATGGTGCCGGAGTACGTGCTTCCCAGCACGCCGTGTGTGGATGAGGCACCGTGTGTGAGTGAGGCCGTGTGTGTGAGTGAAACGGCCAGTATGAGTGAGGCACCACGTGTGAGTGGTGTGGTGGCGATGGTGCCAGAGTACGTGCTTCCCAGCACGCTGTGCGTGGGTGAGGCACCGTGTGTGGAAGAGACCGCGTGTGTGAGTGTCGCCGTGTGTATGAGTGAGGTACCGCGGGTGAGTGCCCCCGCGTGTGTGGATGAGGCACGGAGTGCGAGTGAGGCACCGCGGGTGAGTGCCCCGCACGCGTGAGTGAACGGCCGTGTGCAAGGTCGCTGTGTGCAAGGGAGACCGTGTGTGTGAGAGAGCGGTATGTGAGGGAGATGTCGGTTGGCATGCGGGAGCACGCAGCCGCGTCTCCCGGTGTGAATGTGATTGAGTGGACTGTGTGCGTCGTAACACGCAGGTATGCGTGTGTGGAATGGAGGCGACGACGGCGACATGTAAAGAGAGAAAGCCGAGTAGCGGCTGTAGTTGTTTCGAGGACCGTGCCGGGTTCACCCAGCAGTGAGCACGCGGTTCGTGCTGTGCAACGCACGAGACCGCCACGTGCTCGCTTGCGAGAGTGAAGTCCCGGTCCGGAAACGCACGCGGTGGATTTGCCGATCCCGCGGACGGACAAAGTTTAGGCAGGTAAATGGATTTGGACCGGACGGGTTCTCCACGCGATCGTGTGTGTTAAGCTCCAACGGGCAAAGCACATGTGTTCGCGTGGGGAACCCCTCGAGACGTGGGGCTTGTGTTTTTTTTTTGCGCACGGTGACGCCATGGCTGCACGTGGGGTTGGAATCCGGCAGGAGGGGTATCTCTGCCGGATGGTCCCGTCCAAGGAGGGACGAGGAACACGTGCAGCTGCATGACGTCACGGGCAGGTGCAAAGTGCGCGAGCTCTGAGTTGCCGCGCTGGCGCTGCGCATGTAAAGAAAAAAAGAAATAAAAAAAGAACAAGCCTCACTTTCGGGTACACAGGATTCCTGGGCAAGGGGTGAAAGACCCCCTTGGCCAGGGGCACAGGATGGAAACTAGTTAGGGGGAAGGGTTAGCTTAGTTAGACCGACTTCATGGGGCAGGGGTAAGTCCTCATGGAGTCCGTGGAATGGATTAGTTAGAGGGATTGTAGCCAGATTTAGGTGGGGAAATTGATTAAAGAGATTTGGGGACATGGACAGACTTGTGGATGTGTAGAGGGGACGTAGCTTAGCTACGTAGGTTAAAAGGAACGTGCTATAGTTTAAGGGACGACGAGGGAGCACGAGTTAGTTAGGGGATGTAGATAGAAGGATGGCAGAGTTCAGTGGTGTGTGTGTGTTGAAGAGTTGGTGAGTTGTGAGGCATGTGCTTGGTGAGTGAGTGAGGCCAGCGGGTCTGTGTGTGTGGAGTGAATGGGGAATGCATGGTGCGATGAGTGATTGGGGGGAGGAGTGACTCCCGCCCAAGGGACCCCGGGGTCAGTATAAAGTGAGTTAGCTGGGTTAGTCAAATTGAAAAATGGAGGTCGTTTTGTTGTTGGTGGGAAAGTAGGCTCGAGACCCATTTGGAGGGGTGCAGGAGCCCTGTTGACGGGCTTGGGAGCGTGGCTGCGAAAGGTGAGTATCGCTGAGTGGGTACCCCGGGCACCAGGCTAGTCGGCCGCGGTAGGCCATGGGCCCATGGGGGCCGGGATAGAGTAGTGGGCACGGGTGCGCCTGCTTGGTGTGGGGGCCCGGGCGCCATTAGCCGCGTGGGCAGTGTTGTGGGCACGGGTGACCCTCGGAAAGGGACCCGGGAGGCCGGCCTGCCACGTGTGCGTTTCAGGGGAGGTGCCATGGGGGCACTCCCGGTGTTAGGGAGCTGGTAGGCTCGGAGGCAGTGTAGTGCCCGGGGGTGCCATAGCGGGAGATTCGGCAGAGGGTCGTGCCTGCCGGAGGGAGCCACGTGTCCCAGCCAGGAGACCGTGTGAGGGCACGGAGAGAAAATTGGGGGGCGAGGCCCGAAATTGTAAGGACACCAACACAGGCGACGGGAATCTGGGTTGTTAGAACCAATAGTTTAAGCGAGAGGCGCTTGTTGAAAGCCCCGGGGTAGTTTAACTGTTAAATGGTTAGGGTAGATTAGGAGATGTACCCCTCCGCACCATCCATCCCCTCGCTGTCGTTGTGGGCCGCTGGACCCACTTTGGTTATAGATCGCCGAACTCTGGGGAGGCCATTCTGAGGCTTCGTTGGGCCTCGACACAGGACGTTAGCTCTCCCTTGTTCCCCTCCGGGAAGGGAACGTAGGGGTTGGGAGTAGGCTAGGTGACAGGATAGGTTAGCCGAACAAGGACGATAAAGGGGGTTAGGGGACGATTTATAGAGGGGAAGTAAACATAAAAGTAAAAATAAAAAAAAATAAGTTGGGGCTAAATTGGGGTTTGACAAATTAAGGGAGTGGGTATGTACAGTGACAGGCAAAGGCGATAGGTTGGGAGGGAGACAGGTAGGTAGGTCCGAGCCCGCCTTCCAAGTGGCCAGCACCACCGCACTCCCTCCACCAACCTCCACTGAACGGCAAAGGCTGGCCAGCTTCATCTGCTGGCTGTGGTGCTGCAAGGCCTGTGCCGGCTGGATCGTCTGCAGCTGTGTGCTGCAAGGCCTGTGCCGGCCAGTTCATCTGCTGGCCGTGTTTTGCGTCAAGGCCTGTGCCGGCCAGTTCATCTGCCGGCTGTGTTTGCCTGCAGCAGCCTTCTTCTGCGGGCTGTGTTTGCCTGCTGCCTTTGCCATGCCATGCCCACTGCCCACGTTCACCAGCCCCGTTCAATTTTTGCTTTGCCCCCCCCTGTTCATTTCCATGTGCGCCAGGATCTGAAAGCAACAGTTTGCAAGCTGCGAGAACTGCCCTGTTGGCAGCTACAACACGGGCCTGCAGTGGCAGCCCGTGCACCGTGTTTGTGTCCATGCATCCATTCGTTGTGCTCATTGCGTGTGCCACTTGAGCTGGCACGGAGACTGCGTTGTGCGGCCCATGCACCGTTGTGGTTCACTGCGTTCAGTTCAAAAGGGAAGGCCTTGGACTGCGTGTGAGCAGCCAGCCACGTTCCCTGTCACCTGCATTGTTTTGAGCCAGAGACTGCATGCGGGCGGCCTGGCTCCCTGCTAACTGCTTTCTTTTTGCAGAGTTCAATGATCCTGGGCCATGGTTTAGTGTAAAATTTGTAAGTTAAGGTTAAGATGTGCTGTAAATATGAGTGCGCCCCCGGCATGTATGTCTTAGCGCCGGCAATTTTATTTAAGTCGTCCGTGTGAGTGAGTTTGTTTAGATAGTTACGCAGCCCTCAGGTTATTTATTTTGGGGACACGAATACCATGAATGTCGCACTCAGGGATCCGTAGGTAAAATGTACTAGGGGAAAACTACACATGATGGCACACGAAAATTTGACGACTCGGGACGAGTCTGTAAAAAGGGAAGGGGGTAGTGTTGTGGTTACCAGATTCGCAAACCACCATTCAGGTCCCTTAGGTGAGGTATCTCGGTAAGTATATGTGTAGTTAGGCCCAAACCCGTTGTCTAGTGGGAATACATGTCATTTATACGTGCTGCGACTCTTCAGGATAGCCGTTTTTCTTTTACTATCTTTATTTTGGACCAACCGCCATGATCACAACCACAACATCAACCACCAACCACAACGCCGCTTCACCACAACCGCCACGACCTTCCCGTCACACCTCGCAACCGTAGCATCGCCACCGTTCTTGCCCCGCTGTGGGTACCGGTGTTGGACTCATGCAGAACGCGCGTCGAACAGCGTGTACAAAATCACGGATTTTGTGCTTCAAAAACGGATCAAAAACGACACACGCCCACTTTTTCCCGTCCAATCGGTGAGCGAGGGGCGAATTGGCCCCGCCCCCAGGGCGATCGATATATGCAAATTTGTGGATCAAAAAGCCTTCACGCCCACTTTTTCTCGGGCCAATGGGGAGCGAGGTGAAAGGTCAAAGGGAGGGGGTCAAAGGCGAAGTTACGGGGGGATAAAAGGACGGTGTTCGTCAGTCAGAGGAGGGTCGCAAACGAGAACGAGAAGGAGTCGAGAACGAGAAGGAGTCGGAACGGAGGGGACGAGTGTGGAAGACTGGAGCCCGAAGCCTGCAGTGGCTGGAGAAGCTGAAGAGAGTCGGACGAGGGGGTGCTCGCGTCGGTGCCAGGAGCTGCACGCCCGAGGGAGGCCGGCAGCGCGACCTGGCCGAGGTGGAGACGCACACCAGGGATAATAAAGATCCTCTATACCCCGAGCATCAGCAACCCCCTCCTGTTTCCCCCCGCGCTGAGATAGTGCGACCAAGGGGGCCCCGTTCCCACCCCCTGCCAGGCACTGTCCGCGAGGCCCGCGGGTTGCGGGGCCATCGCCGCTCCGCGTCTCATCACCAGACGGGTAGGCCCGACCCGGTCTCGGCCTCAGGCCTGCCTCATTCTTGAGGTATTTCTTTTCCTTGGTTTTGGGTATGTGTTGTCGGCGCCGTCTGTGAAGTAGAATTGTATAAGTGTTGCCGTGTGCTCGGTAGTCGGTATTAGCTCTGCACTGTGTTTTCACTTTTATGTTTGCTTTTTGTGTAAATGGAATTGTGTTTTCTTTTTTTGTGTGCATTTGGTGGAATTGTATTTGTGTGCTTTCCGTTCGTCGCGAATAAATGTGCTTTATTGTTGAACTGTTCTCCCGCTTCGCTTCGTCTTTTCCTCCATTGAATCCCCATCTTGCTTCACGTAAAGGGTTGGTAGTGGGCTGAATACGCCCGATAATTAATCGAACCGTCGAGGTCGACGATAACACCGCTCGGTTATTCTGATAGTACGGAACGGGTCGCTTAAGTGGCCCGTGTCCGAAGTCGACCTGCGGCGAGGTGCGATCGCCCGGTCTACCCTCCGCGTGGGTACTTAGGTAGTTCGAATTTGGCGAGCAACCCTATCCCACGCGGGGGCTGATTGGCTCGATCGCGGTGAGACCGAAAGGTCCACCCGTGACTGGTTCCCGGCGTTAGTCCGAGAGGGTCACGACTGGATTGTCCGTCCGGTGGGCGACGTGCCGCGATTCGAGTTACGTGGCCGTTCGCACGCCGGCGGGCGCGGAATCCGCAACAATATATATATATATATCTATATATATATATATATATATATATATATATATATATATATATATATATATATATATATATATATACTGTGTATATATATATATATATATATATATATATATATATATATATATATATATATATATACATATAAATAAATATATATACACACACACACACATATATATATATATATATATATATATATATATATATATATATATATATATATATATATATATATATATATATATATATATATACACATACATATATATATATATATATATATATATATATATATATATATATATATATATATATATACACACACATACATATATATGTATATATGTATATATATATATATATATATCTGTATATATATATATATATACATATATGTATATATGTATATATACATATATATATAAATATATACATATATATATATATATATATATATATATATATATGTATATATATATACACACACACACACACACACACACACATATATATAAATTGTATCCATCTTCGCATTCATTGCCGCCAGCATGGCGCATAGCTGGGCCATGTCGGGTGCACTCAGCTGGGCCGATTCGGCAAGTATCGGGGGGGTTTTGGCGGAGGGGGGAGGGGAGGTGTCATACACCGCGGCCTCTGTCGCTGCCGCGCCCATTTCGGGTTCTGGGTTCGGTCGGGGTAGAAATTGTTCCTGCACAAACATCATTTCCTGCACGGGGATTTCATACTGGACCATGGATTCTACACATTCTACATCCATTCCTACTACCCCTGGCTCCCGCTCGCCTTGAGACGCCATCTTATTTCTCGTAACGGGTTAATTTAAATCGCTCGTAATTTGGAGGGAATCGGGGGTCGCTCCTCTCACCCCTGGACCGATTCCCGTGAATTTAGCTGGAGACAGGATAGCCTGTTTTCCCGCTCTCCGACACCAGTGCCGCGAGGAGGGGGATAGGTTCGTATCCCACTCCTGACACCAGTGTTGCGAATTTGCGCCCGCCGGCGTGCGAACGGCCACGTGACTCAAATTGCGGCACGTCGCCCACCAGACGGATAATTCTGTCGTGACCCTCTCGGACTAACGCCGGGAGCGAGTCACGGGTGGGCCTTTCGGCTTCACCACGATCGTGCCAATCGGCCACCCGTGTGGGATAGGGTTGTTCGCCAAACTCGACCTTCCTATGTACCCACGCGGAGGGTAGACCGGGCGATCGCACCTCGCCGCAGGTCGACTCTGGACACGGGCCGCTTAAGCGATCCGTTCCGTACTATCGGGATAACCGAGCGGTGTTATCATCAGCCTCGACGGTTCCGATTAATTATCGGGCATATTAAGCCCACTACCAACCCTTTACGTGAAGCAAGATGGAGATTCAATTAAAGAAAAGACGAAGCGAAACGGGAAAACAGTTCAACATGATGCACATTTATTCCGCGGCACAAGGAGAGCACACATATACAGCCAAACAGAATGCACATATATCAAATGCTACAAAAGAAACAATACAATGCAGATCTACAACCGACTACGCATACACACAGCAACACTTACACAGTTTTACTTCACCAGACTGGCGCCACACACACACACGTTTACACAGAAACAAAAGAAAAGGGCCACCCTCAAAGACAAGGGGGCAGATGGGGCCTGTGGGCCAATATTTGTGCGGGACCTGTAAGAGCGGTCAGGTCTGCGAGACCGGGTGGATCCTACCCGTGTCTTTGTGATGAGCTGCAAATGTGGCAGCACGGCGGTGCCCCGACTTCGTGCTCCTTCGCGGGTTTCGTTGGCGCTGCTTGGAGTGGGGTGGGAACGGGGCCCCCTTTTCGCACTATCTCAGCACGGGGGAAAAAGGTGGGGGGGGGAATTGTTGATGCTCTGGGGAAAGAGGATAGCTGGCTTGCTTGGGTCCCGTGACGAGCGATTCCACCGCGACCTCGTCGCCGACTTCCTTGCCTCGGACCCGAGCTCCTCGGTCTCTTCCCCAATTCTCCTCAGCCGACTGCAGCAAACCATCTGTACGCCCTCGCCTCCCGACTCCACTCCGCGCTCCAACCCGACTCTGCTCAAAACACTCTCCGCTCTTCTGAGGCCGACTCTGCCCAAACCGACTCTGCCGAGACCGACTCGACCCAAACCGACTCAACTTTTTGCCACTCTCCGCTCTTCTAAAACCGCCTCGACCCAGATTCGCCCCACGCTCGGCGCTTTATAGGCCGGCAGGAGAACCCATATGCAAATTTCTGGATCAGAACGAGCTTGGGGGTGGAGCCACGCTTGCCCATTGGACGGAGGAAAAGGGGGCCTGAATCTCCCCTGATCCTAGAATTTGCATATCTCGATTCTACACCGACGCGCCTGGAGGCGGGGCCAAACCGCCCCGCGCTTGCTGATTGGATGGATCAGAAGTGGGCGTGTAGCATTCCTGATCCAAATTCTCCTCGGAAAGGCCGCATTTTGCACTCGCTGCTCAGCGCGCGTCCCATACGAGCCCAGGACAGCCTGACGCTCGGTGCTCCCAGGTGGTGCGGGAATGGCCGCAGAAGGAGAGAGGTGAAGGTGGTGGAGGGTTTATGGTGGTGGTTGATGGCCATGGTGCCGTTTGGAATGGCGGTGATGCGATGTTTGCGGGAGCGAGTTGTGAAGGTAAAGATCGTGGCTGTTGGCGTTGTTGTTGTTGTGAAGCGGCGTTGTGGTTGGTGGTTGTTGTGTGATGGCGGTTGAGACATGGTTGGTTCAAAATAAAGATAGAACAGAAAAACGACTATCTCAAAGCGTCGCAGCCCGAATGAATCACATTTATTCCCTCTAAACAACGGGTTTGGGCTAACTACACATGTACTTACAGAGATATCTCACCTACGGGACCTGAATGGTGGTTTGCGAATTTCCACAACCGTAACACTATATATATATATATATATATATATATATATATATATATATATATATATATATATATATATATATATATAATGTACACATTTACATATATATATATATATATATATATATATATATATATATAATGTACACATATACATATATATATATATATATATATATATATATATATATATAATATACACATATACATGTACATATATACATATATATATATATATATATATATATATATATATATATATATATATATACATACATCGACATGTAC
This sequence comes from Eptatretus burgeri, assembly GCF_056783735.1. Taxonomy (NCBI): domain Eukaryota; kingdom Metazoa; phylum Chordata; class Myxini; order Myxiniformes; family Myxinidae; genus Eptatretus; species Eptatretus burgeri. The sequence goes on along the minus strand of NC_140974.1, from coordinate 72,521,561 downwards.
ATATATATATATATATATATACATAGACATGTATATATATATATATATATATATATATATATATATATATATATATATATATATATATATATATATATATATACATATACATATAAATATATACATATACATCCATATATATATATATATATATATATATATATATATATATGTATGTATGTATACAGGGTGTCCCAAAAGTCACCTCGGGATTTTGAAATTAAATAACATTTCTGTTTTTGAATAATTTATGATTATTTTTATACCAAAGGAAAATTTACAAAATGGAGATAAATTTGCTTTATTTATGAAAAATGATGCAGCTTAGATGTCTTCCATTTTCAGCTTCGCAGAGTCGGACTCTTTCGACAGCATTTTCCATAACAGTGGACAATAACTCTGGCTGCAGCCCTCGAATTTCTGCACAGATGTTGTCCTTGAGCTGCTGAATTGTATGGGACTTACTGATGTATGCACGCTTCTTCAGCTAATCAAAAAAAAATAATCGGGAGGCGTCAAATCAGGCGAACGTGATGGCCAAGAAATTCCTAAGTTTCGCAAAATTATTCGGTGTCCCTGCTCTTTGGGTGAGAATAATTGATCGATGAAATTTAAAAAAAAATTCCACGATTTTGGTTCTTTGTTGTGTCTTGTGCCGTCGACATTGTGCGCGGCCAGAGCGCACGGAGACCGCGTGCATGAGGTCTGCGATAAAAGGACAAGCGCCATTTTGCCACACGGCGTGGTTCGAGCTGGGAGTTCGAATCCGTGGACATCCGCTTGTTACGAGCGACATTCGTGCTTTTGACGCTGTCCTCTCGTCCACAAGACATCACTAAGTACTCCGTCTTGTCTTGCATGCATGCTGTTTGTCTTTGTCTGCACGTGTTGTATAAGGCATATTTCGGTAGCGACCCCCTCGAAACCTGTAGACCATGGTTCCCTCGTTAAGAATGGGTTGAGGATTGTTAATAAAACCATTGTCGTGAATTTTGCTTGTGTTGTAATCCCCGCTGTTCCCCAATAAATCTGGTTAATTCGTATGAAGTTGCCGCCATGGATTAATTTGTGTCGCGTCGAGGAACGATCGGCATATAAATATGCCAATTTTATATTGCCAATTTTATATGCCAATTTTATATGCCAATCGATCCGTTCGATTGGCATATAAAACCAAAATGGTTACAGACTGGCAGAAAACGATCGGCATCTGACACAACCAGTCTGTAACCAGGGGTTATATTTCCCCAACTGACAAGGTACAAGGATTGCGTTGGTATCGCGATTGAAGGCGCGTGACCCGAGGCCTGTGCTGAGCCAGCCGGCGTTATAAACCCCGGAGACGGTGGTGGTGAGGGTGGCGCCTTGGACTGGGTGAGAATCCCACCACCCCGGATCCGCAACAATATATATATATAATAGTAGTTGTCGTTTCTAAGATTATTACGATTATCTCATTAAATACTGTGAGTACACTTTTTGAATGACCCTGAACACTGGGGATGGAGACATGAGAAGACAATGAACAAATAAACATTTGGGATTCGAACCTCAGGTCAGAGCAACACGGAGGAAGTCATACTCAGATGGGAGCATCAAAAAAAATTAACTGTTATTCTAAATGCTTATAATAAACGATTTTCCACTACTTTCAATAGCTTATATGACCTGTGCAATACTCTATATCGTAATACAGGTGGTCTTGTTAATGGAGCCAAGGATAAATGTATCGATTTATCGACCGATTGTTGAGCTGAGTCGGGCAGGCCAGACGGTGAGAGCCACGGCACTAAGAGAAAGAAAGGTGTGCAGTGGGGGTGAGGAGACCTCTACTTGGTATAATGAAAAGTAAGGTAGGTCACCAAATGGATTGCGCTCCTGTACGGGTGCACAGTGAGCCTTTCAACAAGGGCAAAGGTGAGCTCAGAAAACAGAACTCTGATGCGGTAGCCAAGATCGCTGGGTGAGCATTTAGAGATTCCCACTGCTAATCCAAATATATAATACGAGTGTTAACGTCGATTTGAGAATTCTCAGAGTAAAAGTTGAAGATCTGAGCAAAATAATAATAATAATAATAATAATAATAATAATAATAATAATAATAATACCAGTTTTGATCTGAAATTTGAGATACCGTCTATTGAGTCCGCTCCATGGATTCACATGTGTATGAATACGGTATGTTTCGTGTTTTGTGTGTGAATGCATGTTTTAATGTGTTGATGTTAGGGTTGGTGTATGTCAATGCTCATCAATACATCATTGGAAAATAAACATTTCAAACCTGAACAACCTTTTTAGTGAATAAATGACAACAGAGTTGAGTACTTCGTGGGAACACTTTGAGCAACCTGAATCAAGAGGCAAATTTATTACATTATGTACATCGGTGGAGTAGCTCGAAAGGGAAACCTGGAGTTCGCAGAGGTCCTTTGGGAGTCTGACGTGAGAGCAGCTCCGGAAAATTTTCTGACCGAGGATCGAATTGAGAGCACATGGAGCTCGTACTTGTGTTTGCTGAAGAAAATGTCACCAGCACGACCTCCCAAATGTTATCTTATTTTATTATTTTATTTACAACAAAGCATGGCAGACTTCCTCATTCCACATATGGATTTACATTTGCATATAATTATGCCCACCTTTCCCTGGATACCAACTACTTATGGTATAATAATGTATGCCATTGTCTTCTGAGAGAGAAAATAACATTTCAAGTGGCTGACAATACATCAGGACGAATAACTTGTTGTGGACGAAGGTTTCGAAATATGTTACCGTACATTTTTCGAGTCAATGTACATATTGTAGAGAGTGTGGATTATTGCAAAGGGCACTCATGCTCACCTGTCTTACAATTGAGCAGAAGTAATTGTTGAATGGAACAGTTATGATATTGTGCAACTGCAATTAATTTAGAACGGTTATGCAGGCTTCAAAACACGCACACACACAAACACAACCGAAGAGTTCACGTTGCTCAAAAGTCCCCTGTGCATTAATATCAGCGATACATTCCAAAAGAGATATGTAGTAGTGAAAAGGTCTTGAGATTAGTCACTTGAAAGAATGGATTGGGCAACTAAAGACTTCACTGAATGTATCACCCCAACGAGGATATCATGAAACATTTACACAGCATGCTTCTTGTAAGATGTGAATTGAAAATTTGTGGCCTCCCATTGCATTCTTAAGTCAGCACCTCACAAAGCTCTCTGAGGCTTCATTAAGGGTTAGAACTTTGATGAACGTGGTGTCCTGGGAGGTCCCAAAGATGCTCTAATGGATTAAATTCTGGGCTCTGTGCTGATCACTTCATCACTTAAATCGTTTCCTCATAAGGTGCTCGATGACAAGTCTGGCACTATCATAATGGAGCATTTTGTTGGATTTGAGTCAACTCCGGGCCATATTACGCACTAGTGAAGAATCTCAACAGGATGCCATGCCATGCCATGCCAATGTATTGTGCAGGAACTGTTAGGAGAACAACAATGGAGGCCACTCTCATCCCTCCTACCAACCTCTTCAAAATGAACCCACTTGACAATAGATGGCAAAATTTGAGAAAATGTGGATATTTAAAGTGCTGAAGGCAAATGGTGTTAATTTATGGCATACAAGCTATTTAGGGGTATTGAGGGGTGCTGAACTCAAATCTGATGTATACCAAGCTCAAAAATGGCCGATAATGCCTTAAAATTGAGAAATCCAAGTTGGCCACCAACGACGGGCTGAAATGTATTTATGTTCATATCTTTTTGACTAAACAAGGTAGAAACTTGAATGAAATGTTCCTTTGGAAGTTTTTCATATATGCGGAATCGAATGCCATATTCAGTTTTGATATAAAATGTGAAGAAACTGATTCAAGATGAATAATTCGTCGACCAGATAAGATCTACAAAGCAGGTTGACATATCGTCGACCGAGATATTAACAGGGTCCAACTACACTTTTTTAAAGTTTGAGAAAAATGAAATCAAAAATTCAAAGTGGAATTGCCGCTATCTCATAACATTTTATTTTCATATCGTGTGCTACATAACAGGTACATATAAAGGTTACATAAAATAATCTTACTTAGTTTTCTCTGTTACCCTTCTACATGGACTTCTTCTAAATTTGAATGAAATGTCAGATAGACCCTGTTAATTCTCGGTCGACGATATGCCAATACATTTGCCTCTTTTTACGAAGTCATACAACTTTCCAAGTGCAAGCAAAACACTATCAAAGTGGACAGGAACATTCTACAAAGGCTCATAACAGCTTATAGAGCAGGGCGTGGTGTAAACCTAGAAAACATCCTCAAGCATGAACTCATGACCGTCCCACTATCTTTGGCCACAACTAGTGGAAGTCTACATTCCACCAACAAGTCTGTGTTAGCAAACATACTGACGCAACAAGTCCAAACTCCTGCAAATGTTACACTCGATGAACCCAGCTGCCTGCTCATTGATGGCCAAGCACTCGTGATGGCACTTGGAAAGCCACCCGACATTGGAACGTTTGGTGACTATGCCAACACATTTGCTAACAATGTGTTGAAGATGGGAGCAAAATACCAGAGGATCGACGTAGTCTTCGACAGGTATCAAGGCGAATCAATCAAAGCAGGTACCAGGACCAAACACAAGCAGCACCACCGACCGGTACGTCGTCAAATAGACAACGAGCTATCAGTTCCTCTCCCATCAGACTGCTCTAGCTTTATGGCACTCGAGGAAAATAAAGCAGGTCTCGCTTTACTACTTTCAAACCATCTGATTGAACACAGCCTGAGAGATGGACCAGTGATTGTAGTAGCAGGGGGGTTCGCCAAAGCGACCACTGTCAAGTCATCTGATCCAGATCTCGAAGTCTCCTCTCTGAGGGCTGACCACGAAGAAGCTGATACCCGGCTGATTTTGCACTGCATCCATGCTGATATGGAAACGATAGTTGTGTCAGTATGTGATACAGATGTGCTTCTTCTACTTCTAGCACACTATGACAGAATGAAATGTACACGTCTCTACATGAAAGCTGGGATGTCGAAGACTCCAAAGTATTTCCCAGTACATGAAATTCGCATGTTGCTATCTGCTGGTCAAGTGGACACACTACTTGCCTTCCATGCCTTAACCGGCTGTGATAGTGTGTCTCAGTTCAGTTGCCACGGAAAGAAAACAGCCTGACAGGTGTTCCAGCAACATCATACTGATCTGATTGGCCTAGGCAAGGGCCCTCTCACTGAAAACAAAGCTATATCAACAGAGAAATTCATCTGTAAGATATATGGCATGCCCGAGTTCGATGCATGCAACAAAGCACGACTCAAGTTGTTTTGTATTGGTCGTGCACAAGAGACTCTGCCACCAACCTCAGATGCAGCAAAGTTTCACATCATGTGTTCACACTATCAAGCAAGTATCTGGAACCAAGTACACTCACCATATCCTGCTCTTCCTCCAGTGACCGAAATGGGATGGATGCACCTGGACGGTCAGTTAGTGCCACGGCTACTCTCTCTGCCACCTATCCCGAAAGCATGCAGGGAGATCACCTCATGTGGTTGTATGAAGGGGTGCCTCAGCCAACGCTGCAGTTAAATTCGCATGGAATGCATCGAGGCATGCAACTGCAGGAAACTTGACGACAATTGCCAGAACAGTCATGATGACCAGGAATAAGTTCATGTGTGCACATCTACCTGTACACACAATGAAGGACTGTATATAACGCAACTTGGCGACAACTGCCGGAACAGTCATGATGACCGGAAACAAGTTCTTCTGTGCACATCTACCTGTACACACAATGAAGGACTGTATATAACGCTCTGACAGCAAATATGATAAACTCATGCAATTCATGCACAATTAAATCCAAAATTCTTGTCATTGTTCTCGTGTTACAAATAAACAAATTGCTTGTCAAATGTTGGTTTACGTCGAAGCGCGTCAGTGTTATTTGGGGGTACCTTACTTTGCGAAGCCAAAATGGGTATTGCATCCCTAATATGTTTCCTGCTAACATTTAAATCATATGTAGTGCCTCTGGGCTTTAAAAAATGGGTGGTCTGCGTTCCTGGTGGGGAGGGAGAGGGATGGGGCTTGTGGATCTTATCTGGTGGACGAATTATTCATCTTCAAAAAAGACAATTTTTGCAATAAATATGACTTTCAATCAGTTTCTTCACATTTTGTATCAAAACTGAATATGGCATTGGATTCTCCATATATGAAAAATTTCCAAAGGAACATTTCATTCAAGTTTCTACCTTGTTTAGTCAAAAAGATATGAACATAAATACATTTCAGCCCGTCGTTGGCAGCCATCTTGGATCTCTCAATTTTAAGGCATTATCGGCCATTTTTGAGCTTGCTATACGTCAGATTTGAGTTCAGCACCCCCTCAATACCCCTAAGTACCTTGTTTGCCATAAATCAACACCATTTGCCTTCGGGATTAAGATTTTTGGAAAATTGACCTAGTCTACAATATTGCATTGTTCAAAATGTTGTTCTTTAGCCTCTCCAGGCTCTGCTAGGTTTGATAATTATTGAATACGTGAAATGTATTTATCGGCGAATGATTTTAGATCTGGCGATCACATCAAAGTGATGTCAATACCACTCAAGACAGTTTCCATGGCATCAGTGGATCAATTGCAGAGTTCATCTGGTCTTCTAGACTTGAAAACAAACTTATTCAACCTGTTTCTCACGATATGATCCACTATCACAACCCCGATTATCTTTAGCAATGGATAACGACTCAATGAGTTTATGTTGACGAGGGGATCTGATGGATAACAACTCAACGAGTCTATGTTGACAAGGGGATCTGAAAAGAGATGATTACGAGGGAATCTGATATAGACATTGAAGTTAATGAAGGGTATAAGTAAGTGTCTAAGACAAAATAAGTGTCGAGGTTTTTCAGCAGAATGGACAATGACAGGGCCAATGGTCATAGTCTGAGAGTAAAGAATAGGCGAGTTACAGAACGGTATTTAGGCAAGAGTCATTCACTGAAATAGTAGTTAATGTATGAAATAGTCTCCATGAAAAGGTAGTGGCAACAGTAACAGGAGATCGTGTTAAAATGGAATTATATCTAGGTACTTCGAAGCATTGGGAATAAAGGGGTACATGGATATTGTCAGGAATGGTTGGTAGCTGAGGTATGGAAGTGTGGTTGCATACTTGTGTAATGATTATGATGTCTATGGGTAAGGTCTTGTCAAAAGGTGAATGAGCTGCTTGTGTTTGTTCCTTCCTCATTTTTCAACGGTCTTCCCCCCCCCCAGCCCCCCATGACACAAATAATTTATTTGCACATACAGCAGAGATAAAGCACCCTGGTGATGTTTATGCCTGTACCACTGTTCTCATCCCCATTCATCCATCCAAAATCTCCCCGAAAACCACCACCACATCCACCCCCCGAGTGAATGCAAGTCAATAAACTGATAGATTGAGTGAATATTATGTCATGGAAAATTTTTACACTCGATGATTTCTAATGGATTGATTAAATGTGCCATGGTATTTACATTTTGATTTTATGAACCAGACCTATGTATCTGTAATGGTACTGAACGTATGTATGTATATATATATATATATATATATATATATATATATATATATATATATATATATATATATATATATATATCAAGTGCCATCGAGTGGAGATGTAGGCCAAAATGTGTGAAGCGTGATGAAACGCTCCCACCCGATCTCAAACGGACGTGGATCCCGTACATATGCTGACCAAAGCCTTCTGGGTTTTTTTTTGAACTTTCCATCAACAAGGACACTGTCTGGAGCATCATCACTGAAAATCTTGAAATGCGCAAGGTGTGTGGAAAGATGGTCCCCAAGCTGTTGTCCAAGGACCAGAAACAGCAAAGAGTCACTGTCTGTCAAGACATTATCGAGCGCCTCGAGGACGATCCAGACCTGCTCGGGAGAGTCATTACTGGCGATGAATCGTGGATATTCGAATACGATCCCGAGACCAAACGGCAGAGTCGTCAGTGGAAAAGTCCAGCATCACCAAGACCAAAGAGAGCAAGGATGTCAAAGTCGAAGCTCAAGGTGATGCTCATCGCGTTTTTTGACATCAAGGGCATCATCCACTTCGGGTTTCTACCACAGTGTCAAACAGTGAACCAATACGTGAACAAGCAGGCGCCTCATGATATCAGTCCAGGACAAGAGGAGGAGAGACCTGTGGGAGAACAACACAATGCCTGGGTGCTCCATCATGACAATGCCGTTGCTCACCGTGCATCTGATGGAGAGGTGGAGAGAGGTGGAGTTTCTGGTGGAGAGGAAGGTGCCAACTCTGGAGCAACCCCCGTATTCACCAGACTTGGCCCCTTGTGATTTTTTCCTGTTCCCCAAGCTCAAGGGGGTGATCAAGGGGACCTGATTTCCTGATGTGGAGGCCATCAAAAGGGCCGTGACGACGGAGCTCCGGAGGATTCCAGAAGAAGCCTTTCGGGGGTGCATCGAAGCATGGAAAAAAAGAGGATGGACAAGTGTGTGAAACTGGAGGGAAACTATTTTGAAGGGGACAAGCTGTGATTTCAATATATTTTTTGGAATAAAATTTCTGTGAAGTCAGTCCCGTGACTTTTTAGTCGGACCTCGAATATATACATACATACAGACATACATACATATATATTGTTGTGAATTCGCGCCCGCCGGCGTGCGAACGGCCGCGTCACTCCAATCGCGACCGCATCGCCCACCGGACGGACAATTCAGTCGTGACCCTCTTGGAACAACGCCGGGAGCTAGTCACGGGTGGGGGGTTAACCCCACCACGACCGTGCCAATTGCCCACCCGCGCAGGATAGGGTTGCTCGCCAAATTCGATCTACCTAAGTACCTGCGCGGATGGTCGACCGGGCGATCGTACCACGCCACAGGCCGACTCCGGACACGAACCGCTTAAGCGGTCCGTTCCGTGCTACAGTGATAACCGAGCGGTGTTATCGTCGGCCTCGACGGTTCCGATTATTTACCGGGCGTTTTGCACCCACTACGAACCCTTTACGTGAAGCAGGATGGAGGGTCAATAAAGAAAAGACGAAGCGAAACAGGAAAACAGTTCACACAAAGCACATTTATTACGCGACACACGGAAAGCACACATATACAGCCAAACAGTCAAAATGCACATATAGCAATCAAAACAAAAGCAACGACAACGCAGAGTTACTACCGACTACGCGCACACACGGCAACACTTATACAGTTCTACTTTACAGACGGCGCCAACACACATTTACTCAAAAGCAAAGGAAAGAAGCCACCCTCATAGACAAGGGGGCAGACGGGCCTGGAGGCCAATATGCGCGCGTGACCTAAAGGAGCGGGCGGCCAGGCCCGCGAGACCGGGGGGTCCTACCCCCGTCCTCGTGACGCGTTGGCGGACAAGCCGCAGATGTGGCCGCGTGGCTGTGCCCCAACTCCGTGCTCCTTGGTGGGTTTCGTTGGCACGAAGTTTGGAATGGAGTGGGAACGGGGCCCCCTTGTTGCACTGTCTCAGCGCAGGGGAAAGGGGGAATTGTTGATGCCCTGGGGGAGGGAGAATGGCTGGCTGCCTTGGGTCCCGCGACGAGCGATCCCACACCGCGACCTCGTCGCCGACCGCCGTCCTTCTCGCCTCGGACCCGAGCTCCTTGCCTCTTCCCGCAACTCTTCTCAGCCGACTCCAGAACCCAACTCGATGACACTCCGATGACTTCGCCACCCGACTCGACTCTTCCTGCCACACCGATCACTTCACCTCACTCTTTCTGCCACACCGATGACTCGACTCACTCTTTCTGCCCTGATTCACCTTGCGCTCGCCATTTTATAGGCTGACAGGAGCAGCTAATATGCAAATATCCGGATCAGGATGACCTCGGGGGCGGAGCCACGCTCGCCAATTGGTCGGAGGAAAGGGGACGTGAATCTCCCCTGATCCTAGAATTTGCATATATCGATTTCCTGCAGACGCGCCTGGAGGCGGGGCCAAGCCGCTCCACGCTTGCTAATTGGACGGAGCAAAAGTGGGCGTGTAGTGTTCCTGATCCGAATTTTCCTCGGAAAGGCCGCTATTTGCGCTCGCGGCTCGGTGCGTATCGCTGAACGGGCCCAAGACAGCCCGATGCTCAGTGTTCACAGGTGGTGCGGGAATGGCCGTAGAAGGAGAGAGGTGAAGGTGGTGGAGGGTTTTCGGTGGTGGTTTGATGGTTATGGTGCCGTTTGGGATTGGCGGTGATGCGATGATGTGAGATTGAGTTGTGAAGGTAAAGGTCGTGGCTGTTGGTGTTGTTGTTGTTGTTGTCCGAGGGTTGGAGCGTGGTTGCAGTTGGTGACGATGGCTGGCGTGGTTGTTGTTGTGTGATGGTGGTTGAGACGTGGTTGGTTCAAAATAAAGAGAGAACAGAAAAACGGCTATCTCAAAGCGTCGCAGCCCGGATGAATCACATAAATTCCCTCTGTATAACGGGTTTGGGGCTAACTACACATGTACTTACAGAGATATCTCACCTACGGGACCTGAATGGTGGTTTGCGAATTTCCACAGCCATAACACTACCCTCTCCCCTTTTGACAGACTCGCCCCGAGTCGTCAAATTCTCGTGTGCCATCATGTGTAGTTCTCCCCTAGTATGTATATATATATATATATATTTATATATATATATATATATATATATATATATATATATATATATATATATATATATATTCATATATATGTATACTGTTACGGATTTCAGAATCCGGTCTGATGAATGCATCCACACATCCAGGTCCTCAGACAGTTATTTCCTTAAATGCATGTTCAGATTAGCCCCATCCCCATGTCTAATGGGATCTTAAATGTGATGCATTGAGAAGGGTAAAAGATAGATCCCCTCTCTTATGGGAAGCTTTTTTTTCTTTACGACAGACACGTTTACACACATGTCTTTCGCGAGCGCCGGCGCTCGCCTTATTTTTCCTCAGCAACGTTTATGCACATATTTCTTTCGCGAGCGCCGACGCCCGCATTTTTTTTGAACGCATGGGTTTTCATGGTAACGGTGCACAAGTGCGGCAGGATGAGCTTGGGGGGACTCTGCGCCCACCGAGACGGGCCGCAGATATAAAAAAGAATTGGAGGTCCGTTCTAGAGAGAAAGAAAGCCAGAGAAGAGAGAGAAAGAAAGCGAGTGTGTAAGCACACGAGGGAAAGAAAAAAGGAGAAAAGAAAGCGAGAGTTGAAGCGCATGAGGGAAGAAGCGAGCCAGAGAGGAAGCGCGCACGAGAGGAAGCGTGTAAGCGAGGAAGCGAGGGAGTGAGCGTCTGACCAGCGCCAACGAGACAATTCGTCCTTTCCAGTGCTTGATCGAGCGTTTGGTGCGCGTGTGGGTGTGAGCAGCGCCGACAATGAGTGAGGCACGGGTCGGTCACAATGTGTGAAGCGCGGGTCAGTCACCAATGGACAGTGTGGGTCACTGGACGTCACCAGTTTCATGAAGTGTGAGGAGCTGCCCGTGTCGCAGCACCAGGGTTTAAACCCGCGACAGACGATCTCGGTGCCCCCCAGATGTCGACTGGCATTCAAGGCTGTTGGCGAGTGGGTGTACGGCAAGGCTGGGTGCTGGCGTCTGTGTTTAATTGTAAGTCTACCCCCGATAAGCATCTGCTCTCTCATGAGCCGAAACGATGGAGGCGGTTTATTCATCTATAACCCAAACATGGCGGTTCTAATCGCTCTACCGCAAACGGGACGAGGAAGGTGGCACGAGTCGCTTTTCACTGAGTTGATGATGTTTATTTGTTTTTATTATTAACCAGAAATAACAAGACTCGGCAAGAAGAGGGATCCGGGGCGATTCGACGGGATGGTGTGGGATCGGGCGTGAGGAAAACACAGACAATTCCAATGAATATGTAGATCTCAAACCCTCTAAGGCGCCAAGTACACACACACACACACACACACACACACACACACACACACACACACACACACACACACACACACACACACACACACACACACACAAACACACACACAACGTAGCCACTTCTGGTGGTCAGGCTGGACCGTGGTGTGGACGCAACCGTCCCTGGACTGGCGTCGGACGAGCTAGCCCCGCTCTCGTCAGGGGGGCAGGAGAAACCGCGGTGCTGTCGACCTCCTGGTCTTGGCCCAAGTCCGCCCACAGCCGCCAGGGAACCAGTTCTGGTGCCAAATTGCGAGCAGGAGAGGGAGGCAGGTCCGCCCGCCGTTCGACCCCGTACTCCGAGTCAGCAGAACCCCAGAGCCAACCAAGGTGAGGCACGAGGCTCAGCAAGGCTCCAAGACACGATGAAGAACACGATCGAATCAGCACAACAACAAGTATGCTCTCCGCGCAACAGCCTCCACACCAAAAAAACATGATCTTTTTGTCCCGATCTTCTTCCTCTTCCTTTTCGACCCCGAACAGAACCTTTTTATCCTCCCGTCCTCGTCACTTCCAATCGAGCCGTTTTATTGGCCCACCGCCGTCGCCTTCCGCCAATCTTGATCACGGGGCGGAGCCATCCGCAGCCCTGTCCTGTGACGTCACGGCCAGCCTCCAGGGACTACGAAAAGGGGTTTACGCAGACACACTTACCCTATCCCGTGTCCCTATCTAATTACGTGACAATTATCATTTCCCCCTTGAAGAAATGAACATTTACTAGACAACTTATCACCACTGAATTACTACTTATTACATCGAGATCCTGGTAAACTCGAACAGCATGGCATACCTAATTAAACATCCTAATTACCCTTTGAATGCATACCCCCCCCTCAAACGTAACAAAATATATATATATATATATATATATATATATATATATATATATATATATTATATAAGACATTCAATTTGTTAACAAACATGAACACAACAAACCTGAAAAAGTATCACTAACTCACCTTGCAAGGCATTTCCAAAAACAGGTGGGAATAGAAGTTAACACACAGGAAAATGAAGCAGTAACAAATACAGCCCCAACAAATGCAAAAAAAGACAAAAGAAATATGTAAAAATAAATATTAACAAATATACTATATACCAACAACTGGGAGAATGAAAAAAAGAGCAGGAAAATGCAAAATAAAAAATTGGACTGAGTTGGGATCGACAAAGAAGGCTCATTGGAATGGCTAAGAAGAGGTCAGCTCATCTGGGATGGAGAACGAATAATAATAAATGCCCAAGATCAAGAACACTGCACTAATGGATGTTAAAATATGGCAGGACCGAAGAAGATGGACAACTGCAGGTTCTCCAAGACAGAAACAGAAATTACGAGTCACCTACTTTCAGGATGCAAAATACTATTATCAGAACAACTTCACACACAACAGCACAACAAAGTATACAAAGTGATTCATTGGCATATCTGGAAAAAATATCAACATCCCAGTTCCCAGTTCCAGTTCCAGAAAACTCATGGAAACACGAACCAAGAACAATCATTGAAAATAATGATGTCATGCTCACGTAAAACATGATGATCCCATCCAGCATGAACATCGAAAACAAAGCCTTGCGACTGGACATCGTTCTCAGGAACAATAAGGAAAAGACAGTGTTTCTGATTGAGATATCATTACCCAGTGATTTTGGCTGCAATCATGCAGAAATCAAGAAAATGTCCAAATACCAGGAGTTATATATCATATATATATATATATATATATATATATATATATATATATATATATATATATATATATATATATATATATATATATATATATATATATTATGTAGACACAACTTTTTCCATAAAGATGTTACTCACAAGTAATTGATATGGTTTATTGAATAGTGTACACATACAACAATTCCAACAATGGCAACACACACACACACACACACACACACACACACACACACACACACACACACACACACACACACACACACACACACACACACACACACACACACACACAAACACTGCAGTACAAAAGTAATGCATCTCATTGTATTTCTTCTGACCCATTCAAAAGCAGCAAATTTGTTCCTGAAACTACTATTTCCTGACGTTCTATCCCAAATGGCACTGCAATTGGTCATGTGACAACACAACATACCTAATATGGCAGCTGCTTTGAAGTATGCGTGCGAAGCAGAGAGCTGGGGTTAAACTTTAACCTGCAGAGACTGTACACTGTACATCCATTCATCTGTATCTGAAACAATGTGTGTGGTCACTCTACCATTGATGTCAGCATAGTTCGATGGTGAGCAAAGCATTTTTAAAGAGCGGAGAACCCGACCTCAAAGAAAAGGCATTCACCAGCACTTCAACTGTGACAGTGACACCAGAACACAAGCGTCGATTGAATGACTTCATTCAGAACGATCAACACATCACTGCACAAGGTTTTTGTGAAGCAGCAGATATCGCAAAGCCAGCGCACTCAAACATTCTTGAGAATCTTGAGTATTCTGAGGTCTGTGCTTGGAAAGGTGTTTCATGACGAATGATGTCCACAAAGACAATTTGAAGGCAATCTGTTCTGAATTCTTCGAACATTTTAAAGCTAAATGTTTGAAATTTCTCTCACACATAATCACAGAAGATGAGACATGGGTGCTCCATTTCCAACCAGACACAGCGTCAATCACTGACATAGATAGCATCATAGACGATCACCGGGAAAGAAGTTCAATACTCAACCCTCAGCCAGAAAAGTGATGATCACTGTGTTCTGGGGACAGGGGAGGTGTTCTCTTTATCGACTTTATGCCATTGCATGCCACAATAAACTCTGATGTGTACATTGAAACATTAAAGAAACTGAAACGATGGATGCACACATCGAGCCCACACCAGGGCATGTCCGACCAAGATACTGCTCTCGCACGACATTGCCAGGCCACACAACAGCCTATACACCACCGAGGCAACTACAGAGTTTACAGAACACCTGACCCCATGCAGTGTTTAAGTGAATAATTAAATTCAAATAAAATAATGACTTTGTGGGTCGTATTAAAAAAAAAATCCAGAAGTTTACCACCATGGAAACAGTCTTTTACCCCACCCCCATTTAACATGTCCAAGTACTGCAATGCAAAAGTGGAGGTTTTTGGAAGCAGAAAGAAAGCGATTTGTGTTATACAGTGTAGAAATATACAATTAAATTTAAATAAAATTAAGATTGTAAAGTTTGCATAAAAAAATTAATTCCAGAAGCTTACCACCATTGATGCAGTGTCTATTACACCACCTTATTTAACACATTACATTAGTACTTCATGCCTGTTGTTTGTGTCCTTAATGATGTCCTTAAAAACAGTAAGTTTCCTGGTTGGAATTGCTTTTCAATTTTTCTCAATTGCCAGCCAGGCAGAGAGAGTAAAAAATTTTTTAACTCACTCCTCTCTGTGCATATGTGATCAGGAAGAATTCAGAGCCAAAGTACTGTTAAACAACAGGTTATTTTTCCGACTTATGTTCAAAATAAAACATCCAATTGAAATGAAGTTGTTCCTCAATCATAAACTGACATTTATGTACGGATGGACAGAAGTGAACCAATTGCTTAACCCCACTTTTCGCTTCGTGTGCGCGGGGTAAAAACATCCTTTGGATGCCCCCAACGAAAATACAGCCCAAATCTTGTAGCTTCGGACTACTGTCTCTGCGGCTGATGAAATGACGCATTGAGTGGACACTACTTTAAAGAAAACAATGACATTAAAGACGTTGTCCTTAACTTGGCTAACCATGTGTGACAAGATGTACATCGTGCAGGTAAACATTTTCTTGTTCAACAGTGGCAAATGTGTATTGATGGTGATGGGGACTACGATGAAAAATAACCAGGTATTCAAACAAGCAATTTCCAAGGAATTTTCATAAAATTTGAGGTGATATTTAACCAGAAATAAAAGAGGCATTACTTTTGTATCGACCTTCATGTATATGTATGTATGCACACACAAAAGCACACACAAACCTTTTTATACAATTGCATTGTGGAATTCATAATTGGTTCAAACCTGTCAAGAAATTCACGGAAGGAAAGGCGAACAGCATAACCATGGAGACGTTGCTTTGCCATTGCTACCACAGCAAGTGCCTGCAGCTGGGCGCAGACAACTTCAGGGTCAAAGATGGAAGGCACTGCATTTCGGTTGGGATTTACGCAGAACAGGAAGTGAGATGTGCACCGCTGTAGCCTCGATTGGATGTCCTCCAAGGAATGCTGAGAAATAATGTCAAACAAGTGACCTAGTCGACAATCTCAGGAGATTGTGAATGGTTTCTGGAATGTTAAATTATGATATTAATCTGCTGGAACAAAAGACATTTATAAAATATGCAAACATGCTCAAAATCAATTTCAGGATTTCCATTGAAACACTTTAGAGGGCCATCTACAAAAGGTGTCAACGTAAATGGAGAAATACATAAAACGGAATTTAATTTCTTAATCTATGTATGAACGTCCAAACATAAACATGACATGTATTTTCCACAAAATGTGCTCCACGAATCCACAAATATGTATTTCAATTCTGGTGGGTTAATGAAGGTATCATTTTTCTTTTGAACATTACTCGTACAGTGTAGCATTTATTAAGATTGTAAAAAGCATACAATTTTGTAACAACAGTGATCTCACAATGCTAGTTATGGTGGAATTGGTCGAAAACAAATTTGGTTGGTCGAGACGATGTACGATTTTGCCAAGTACTGCAAAACTAATATATTGTTATGTTTGTGGGGTAGATGGAGGAATTTCATAGTAAAGGTAGGATTGTATAGTGTAGCATGATCCATGGACGAGCAGGAGACATCTCAATGAAATTTAAACATGAAAACCGTCAGCTTAAGATTTCTACGTGTCACCGCATGGAGGGGGGGGCAGTGCTGTGTTAATTAGGTCGGGATTAAGGCTAATTTCTCCCAGTATGTGATTGCCCCCTGTGAACTTTTCCTATGTTTTTGCATTTACAAAAGCGGCGATAAAAGAATCACGCTTTCAACAACAACAACAACAACAACAACAACAACAACAACAACAGGGCCGAACATTTCCCCGCAGGTAAGAAACCCCGTCTTCTCGGCTTCGGGCCAATAGGCCACACCCCAAGGCTTAGGATTGGTCGTTGTGATGTGAGAGAAAGGGGACATGTTCATGAGAGAGGAGATAATTGGGTGAGGTATGCGATGGAGATGGAAGGCTCTCACTCGCTGTCTACTTCTCGACACACCGAAGAAGGTTGCACAATTCCCGCATTCATGCTGATGTGAATTTGTGTGCTGGAACAGGACGCTAGCCATTACTGTTCGGCTGAGTCACAAAGTGTTCGTTTCTGAGGAGAGCAGAAGAGAAGACAAGCGCGCCTCGTGGCCTTATCTTGGGGCCTCAGAAATCGTCCCGTCGTATGGTCAAGGAGAAAGGCAGCGACCTGAGTGGACCTGGTGTAAGAGACGAGCGGGGTCGGCACATTTGTTCGTGAGAAGAAACTGTACGAAGGGTTGTGGGCCCTTAACGAAGGAGGGCCACCCGCGTGAATTACCACAAACGTTTCCCGCCCAGAGAGCGGCCTGGCACCATTTTGGGTGTGGTTTCCCATGCAGGACGACGCAGCTCGATCCCCAAGCTCCTCAAAGATCATCTCTGGACACCCAGCTAAGTGCCAGAATAAAAGAAGGGATTTTCTTTCATTTTATCTTTCCCCTTGTCTGTTTTTGTAACTGTGTGGACACGTCTCAACTTTAGGCATTAAATTGAGTTCACGTTTTATCACGTCACGCTTTGATTTGTTTCCATTATAAATATTTCATTTCTGTTCATTAAACCCCTATTTATTAAAGATTGATTGTGTCTGCCTCTTTGTTGTGGGTTTGAGTGTAAATCCATGTGCCTCCGTCTGCTATGCGTCCTTGCCGCCCTCCATCCCGCACGCGCCAAAATCTTCAAGGAAACTCAGCTGTTTGCATCCAAGGTAGACCTGTTCGACTATCCATCCAGGTTAGTCTTAACCCAACATGGACACAACAACATCCTTGGATGTGCAAACAAAGCGATTTGTGCTCCACAGTGTTCAAATGTGTAATTAAATTGAAATAAAATAATTTCTGGTGGTGGTATCCTGCGTCGGAGTGGCGACCCGTCCAGGATTGTGCCCAATAGCAAAGGAGACTGCTTAGGCAGCACCAACGCTCTGCACAGAGTATGGTCCCGATGAATGGATGGATGGATGGATGGAATTCATGCGAGTGACTCCTTGTCACAATTCTTTTCCTGCTCTCATTTTTTCCAATCTCACATGTGTTGTGTAAAAGGTGCATCATTCTAAAAACAACCCATGGATATCAATTATCAACACTAATCTCATCACCACCGATACGTGGCAGTACCATTGAATAGTAAACCCCTTAAGACTGAAGAGCTTGTGCAAACGACAAAAATACAACACAGAAGCAAAACATTCTTTTCTTGCCTTGCCTGGTTTGGAAAGGGAACAGCACATAATAATTAACAAATTAATTTTTTGCAACAACTTTGCAGCAAAAGAATGGGGTGCTTGATGTCATTCTTGAAGGTGAAACAACTCATCAGGAAGCCACACGAGGTATGGGATGGTTAATTTTCGCTGCATTTTTAGTACGAGGGATTGGCAAATTTAGGTTTTCATTCATTCGTTGTCGTCTCAATTCAAAGGAGGAATAAACTGGTTGTGGAAGAGCTTTACCACTACAAATTATTTAAAGGTGGCAGGTATTTGTAATTTGTTCAAGGTACTGAATATGGCTCACTTACTCTTCACAAAAGATACCGTGGTATATTTGATGTACGTTAAATAAAGTTCACCGAAAGGAAATGCTCGGTTTATTGTCCATCTGAGGGACGGTGCGTTTTGTGATGCTATGCCCGTCGTATGAAGCACCGATCTGACAGTTTACGATCAAGTCGGGAATCGAACCCAGATGAGATAGGGAGCATACATACCTTTGGGCTGTCGGAATACTGTAGATTTTGTCGATGACAGATTCGGATTTCTACAGATTCGGATAAGTACAGATTCAGACATTTAATACAGATCTAGACGATTACAGATTCGGATAAGTACAGATTCAGACTAATACAGATCAAGACTATAACAGATTCAGATTCATACAGATTCAGAATAATACAGATCAAGACTATTACAGATTCAGATTCATACAGATTCAGAATAATACAGATCAAGACTATTACAGATTCAGATTCATATCGATTCAGAATAATACAGATCAAGACTATTACAGATTCAGATTCATACCGATCAGAATAATACAGATAAAGACTATTACAGATTCAGATTCATACAGATTCAGAATAATACAGATCAAGACAATTACAGATTCAGATTCATACAGATTCAGACAAATACAGATCAAAACTATTACAGATTCAGAATACTACAGATCTAGACTATTACAGATTCAGATTCATACCGATCAGAATAATACAGATAAAGACTATTACAGATTCAGATTCATACAGATTCAGAATAATACAGATCAAGACAATTACAGATTCAGATTCATACAGATTCAGACAAATACAGATCAAAACTATTACAGATTCAGAATACTACAGATCTAGACTATTACAGATTCGGATTAATGCAGATTCAGAATAATACAGATCTAGACTATTACAGCTTTGGATTTATACAGATTCAGACGAAAACAGATCTCGACGATTACAGATTCGGATTAATACAGATTCAGACAAACACAGATTCAGACAAATACAGATCAAAACTATTAGAGATTCAGAATATAACAGATCTAGACTATTACAGATTCGGATTAATGCAGATTCAGACAAATACAGATTCAGACAAATACAGATTCAGACAAATACAGATCAAAACTATTACAGATTCAGAATACTACAGATCTAGACTATTACAGATTCAGATTAATACAGATTCAGACTAATACAGATCTAGACTATTACAGATTTGGATTAATGCAGATTCAGACAAATACAGATCAAGACTATTACAGATTCAGATTAATACAGATTCAGACAAATACAGATCAAGACTATTACAGATTAAGAATAATAGAGATTCAGACAAATACAGCTCAAGACTATTTCAGATTCGGATTAATACAGATTCAGAATAATACAGATCAAGACTATGACAGATTCAGATTCATACAGATTCAGACAAATACAGATCAAGACTATAACAGATTCGGATGAATATAGATTCAGACCATTCCAGATCTAGACTACTACACATTTGGATTAATACAGATTCAGAGAAATACAGATCAAGACTATTACAGATTCAGATTCATACAGATTCAGACAAATTCCGATCTAGACTATTACAGATTCAGATTAATACAGATTCAGACAAATACAGATCAAGACTATTACAGATTTGGATTAATACAGATTCAGACTGATACAGATCAGGACTATTACAGATTCAGACTTATACAGATCTGGACTATTGCAGATTCGGATTAATACAGATTCAGACTATTCCAGATCTAGACGATTACAGATTCGGATTAATACAGATTCAGACAAATACAGATCAAGACTATTACAGATTTGGATTAATACAGATTCAGAATAATACAGATCTCGACGATTGCAGATTTGGATTCATACAGATTCAGACAAATACAGATCAAGACTATTACAGATTCAGATTCATACATATTCAGAATAATACAGATCAAGACTATTACAGATTCAGATTCATACAGATTCAGAATAATACAGATCAAGAGTATTACAGATTCAGATTCATACAGATTCAGAATAATACAGATCAAGACTATTACAGATTCAGATTCATACAGATTCAGGCAAATACAGATTCAGATTCATACAGATTCAGAATAATACAGATCAAGACTATTACAAATTCAGGTTCATACAGATTCAGACAAATACAGATCAAAACTATTACAGATTCAGAATACTACAGATCTAGACTATTACAGATTCGGATTAATGCAGATTCAGAATTATACAGATCTAGACTATTACAGATTTGTATTTATACAGACTCAGACAAATACAGTTCTCGACTATTACAGATTCGGATTAATACAGATTCAGACAAATACAGATCAAAACTATTACAGATTCAGAATACTACAGATCTAGACTATTACAGATTCGGATTAATGCAGATTCAGACAAATACAGATCAAGACTATTACAGATTCAGATTCATACAGATTCAGACAAATACAGATCAAAACTCTTACAGATGCAGAATGCTACAGATCTAGACTATTACAGATTCAGATTAATACAGATCAAGACTACTACAGATTCAGATTAATACAGATTCAGACAAATACAGATCAAGACTATTACAGATTCAGATTAATACAGATTCAGACTAATACAGATAAAGACTATTACAGATTCAGATTAATACAGATTCAGACAAATACAGATCAAGACTATTACAGATTCGGATTAATGCAGATTCAGAATAATACAGATCTAGACTATTACAGATTCAGATTCATACAGATTCAGACAAATACAGATCAAAACTATTACAGATTCAGAATACTACAGATCTAGACTATTACAGATTCGGATTAATGCAGATTCAGACAAATACAGATCAAGACTATTACAGATTCAGATTAATACAGATTCAGACAAATACAGATCAAGACTATTACAGATTCAGAATAATACAGATCAAGACAATTACAGATTCAGATTCATACAGATCAAAACTATTACAGATTCAGAATACTACAGATCTAGACTATTACAGATTCGGATTAATGCAGATTCAGACAAATACAGATCAAGACTATTACAGATTCAGATTAATACAGATTCAGACAAATACAGATCAAGACTATTACAGATTCAGAATAATACAGATCTAAATGATTACAGATTTGGATTTATACAGATTCAGACAAATACAGATCTAGACTATTACAGATTCGAATTAATACAGATCTAAATGATTACAGATTTGGATTTATACAGATTCAGAATAATAAGGATCTAGACTATTACAGATTCAGATTAATACAGATTCAGATTAATACAGATTCAGACTTCTACATATCTAGACTATTACAGATTCGGATTAATACAGATTCAGACTTATACAGATCAAGACTATTACAGATTCGGATTAATACAGATTCAGAATAATACAGATCAAGACTATTACAGATTCGGATTAATACAGATTCAGACTTATACAGATCAAGACTATTACAGATTCAGATTAATACAGATCAAGACTATTACAGATTCAGATTAATACAGATCAAGACTATTACAGATTCGGATTAATACAGATTCAGACTTATACAGATCAAGACTATTACAGATTCGGATTAATACAGATTCAGACAAATACAGATCAAAACTATTACAGATTCAGAATACTACAGATCTAGACTATTACAGATTCAAATTAATGCAGATTCAGAATACTACAGATCTAGACTATTACAGATTCGGATTAATACAGATGCAGACAAATACAGATCAAGACTATTACAGATTCAGAATAATACAGATCTAAATGATTACAGATTTGGATTTATACAGATTCAGACTATGACAGATCTAGACTATTACAGATTCGGATTAATACAGATTCAGAATAATAAGGATCTAGACCATTACAGATTCAGATTAATACAGATTCAGACTTCTACATATCTAGACTATTACAGATTCGGATTAATACAGATTCAGATTAATACAGATCAAGACTATTACAGTTTCGGATTAATACAGATTCAGAATAATACAGATCAAGACTATTACAGATTCAGATTAATACAGATCTAGATTATTACAGATTCGGATTAATATAGATCTAGACTATTACAGATTTGGATTAATACAGATTCAGACTTATACAGATCAAGACTATTACAGATCAAGACTATTACAGATTCGGATTAATACAGATTCAGACTTATACAGATCAAGACTATTACAGATTCGGATTAATACAGATTCAGAATAATACAGATCAAGACTATTACAGATTCGGATTAATACAGATTCAGACTTATACAGATCAAGACTATTACAGATTCAGATTAATACAGATCAAGACTATTACAGATTCAGATTAATACAGATCAAGACTATTACAGATTCGGATTAATACAGATTCAGACTTATACAGATCAAGACTATTACAGATTCGGATTAATACAGATTCAGACAAATACAGATCAAAACTATTACAGATTCAGAATACTACAGATCTAGACTATTACAGATTCAAATTAATGCAGATTCAGAATACTACAGATCTAGACTATTACAGATTCGGATTAATACAGATTCAGACAAATACAGATCAAGACTATTACAGATTCAGAATAATACAGATCTAAATGATTACAGATTTGGATTTATACAGATTCAGACTATGACAGATCTAGACTATTACAGATTCAGATTAATACAGATTCAGCCTTCTACATATCTAGACTATTACAGATTCGGATTAATACAGATTCAGATTAATACAGATCAAGACTATTACAGATTCGGATTAATACAGATTCAGAATAATACAGATCAAGACTATTACAGATTCGGATTAATACAGATTCAGACTTATACAGATCAAGACTATTACAGATCAAGACTATTACAGATTCGGATTAATACAGATTCAGACTTATACAGATCAAGACTATTACAGATTCGGATTAATACAGATTCAGACAAATACAGATCAAAACTATTACAGATTCAGAATACTACAGATCTAGACTATTACAGATTCAGATTAATGCAGATTCAGAATACTACAGATCTAGACTATTACAGATTCGGATTAATACAGATTCAGACTTATACAGATCAAGACTATTACAGATTCGGATTAATACAGATTCAGACAAATACAGATCAAAACTATTACAGATTCAGAATACTACAGATCTAGACTATTACAGATTCAAATTAATGCAGATTCAGAATACTACAGATCTAGACTATTACAGATTCAGATTAATACAGATTCAGACAAATACAGATCAAGACTATTACAGATTCAGAATAATACAGATTCAGCCTTCTACATATCTAGACTATTACAGATTTGGATTTATACAGATTCAGACTAGGACAGATCTAGACTATTACAGATTCGGATTAATACAGATTCAGAATAATAAGGATCTAGACCATTACAGATTCAGATTAATACAGATTCAGACTTCTACATATCTAGACTATTACAGATTCGGATTAATACAGATTCAGATTAATACAGATCAAGACTATTACAGATTCGGATTAATACAGATTCAGAATAATACAGATCAAGACTATTACAGATTCGGATTAATACAGATTCAGACTTATACAGATCAAGACTATTACAGATCAAGACTATTACAGATTCGGATTAATACAGATTCAGACAAATACAGATCAAAACTATTACAGATTCAGAATACTACAGATCTAGACTATTACAGATTCAGATTAATGCAGATTCAGAATACTACAGATCTAGACTATTACAGATTCGGATTAATACAGATTCAGACTTATACAGATCAAGACTATTACAGATTCGGATTAATACAGATTCAGAATAATACAGATCAAGACTATTACAGATTCAGATTAATACAGATCTAGATTATTACAGATTCGGATTAATATAGATCTAGACTATTACAGATTCGGATTCATACAGATTCAGACCAATACAGATCAAGACTATTACAGATTTGGATTTATACAGATTCAGACAAATACAGATCAAGACTATTACAGATTCGGATAAGTACAGATTCAGACAAATATAGATCTAGACTATTACAGATTCAGATTATTACAGATTCAGACGAATACAGATCTGGACTATTGCAGATTTGGATTAATACAGATTCAGACTTTTACAGATCTGGACTATTGCAGATTTGGACTAATACAGATCTCGACTCTTTCAGATTTGGATTAATCCAGATTCAGACTTACACAGATCAAGACTGACAGATTTGGATTAATACAGATTCAGACAAATACAGATCTGGACTATTACAGATTTGGATTAATACAGATTCAGACTTTTCCAGATTCAGACTAATACACATCTCGACTATTGCATATTCGGATTAATACAGATTCAACCTAATACAGATCGAGACTACGACAGATCCAAACTCGTACAGATTCGGATTAATACAGAGTCATCCTAATACTGTACCGTTCTCAACAACTACAGAGCATAGCCGTTGGAAAGGAATTGGTTCACCGTTGTGTTGGCATGCACCCATCTGTCCCATTTCAATCACTCATTTTTAGAAATTAATAACACTGAGAATGAGATCAAAAGAAAATAATTCTATCTTATGGAACATACTTGGTGAATATATAAATGGAACAGCGACCAATTTTATTCTATTTTTCATTCCTTAGTTATTCGTCATATCTCATATAGATGTAGGGAAATGATGTCAGTGTTTCTCTTTTTATAATCTCTGCAGCCACCACCTGATCAAATGCTACTATATGTGCATTTTGTTTGAATATCACGGTGAGAATGTGGAACAGGCTTTATAGGCCAAGTTATCCTGTGTTTGAACAATGGGACCAAGACAGAAAGTGCGGCGAATGGGAAATAGGAAGATAATAGCAAACAAACAGCACAGCATGCGTAATGGAGTTGCGGATGACATGGATACAAGAGCTTGAGACAACATACTCGGAAGGATGGCTCCCCGTGCCAAAGAAATGAAGTTGAACATTAACCCTAGACTTGGAAAGGGTAATTTGGAGAGGTAAGGGAAGGTTTTCAGGTAGAAGCTCACAAATACAAATGGCAGTTACAACCAAACATCACGAAACATACCAGCAGTTTAAACACGCTTCAGCTGGATTTTGTACGTGAGTTATTTGCTGAATAAAGTATAGTATATGCTGTATTGCAAAAAAACCTAATGGTTTTCCTTGCAAGAGGCAGGGAATTCCAGGATGGAACTCGTATGAAACACGCGCCCCCCCCCCCAATGGGAGAGTACTACCCACTCCCTCTGGCGAGGGTCAGTAAAGTACTTGCATTATACCACGTGTAAAGTGGAAAATTTCAAGTCATCTCCACAGCTGACTTGTAATACCCACTCCCACCACCACCTTATGCTGTACGCTACAAAATGGAGTTGATGACAAACAAACAACGTGTTTTTCAGATTTATGATACAGATCTCTGTAATGCAAAGTCAAGTCAACAAAATGGATTGTACACCTCTTCATAACGACATTTTTGCGATGCTTTTAATGTGCTGACCATTAAAAGGCACAGTTACAAAGTGAACAAGAAAAAGAGCAATCAGAGATTGCAGACCCTCGCCAGGACTTGTTTTGTGTGGTGTTTGGGTCGTTTTGTGTGGTGTTTGTGTCCTGGTGTGTTATGTCATCAATAAGAGAAATAATTAGAACTGCCACTTTATAACTGCTGGCAGGGATGACCGAGTATCAAGACGTCCCGCTTTGATCGGACACCTGACCCTGACCAATGACGTTTCTTATTATTATTCAATTGAATTTAGAATGGGATTAAAATTAATTCAATTCAAATCAAATGGAACACCAAATCGGTAGAGTCCTGCATTGGAGTAATCAGAAGGAACCCGAACAAGCAAAAAGCAAAGATGGAGTCATCAGGAGGAACCTGGATAGGATTCACATTTCAGCTGCTACTCCTCTACCCACAAACCCATCCAGGCACAGCCAAATTAGCCTTTTTCAGAAAAAATAATTTAAAAAATAAATAAAACCAGATTCAAAAAATTAAATATTTCTGGCTGCCACACTATGCATCCAGTCAAGTTGAAATTTAAAACATATATTCCCCATCTCTACTAGATCATAAGTGTGCAGTTTCACAGCAATTGATTAAGTGGTTTAAGAGAAATAACCTTATAAATTTTTTGCTCAATCCAATATGGCTGCCAGTCCATGTGACATCAATTATTCGAGAAAAGCACTTGAGGAACATTTGTGTGAATTTTCCCATCGATCGATCCAACCGTTTTGGAGAAGATGATTTTTATAGATTTTAGGGTAAATCCAATATGGCTGCCAAACCATGTGACCTATGATGTCATATGTGTGAACCTTTTGTACGTGTAAAGTTTCGCCTCTATCTGTTCAGCTATTCCAGAGAAGATGATTTTTCTTTTACAATATGGCTGCCGAATCACCTGACTGATGATGTCATCAAAAATTTTCTGTGGACCATTTTACCCCAAGATGACCCTCAAAAATGTTCATACTAATCAGATGTCATGTTCATACTAATCAGATCCAAAGTTTTTCTGTTTTTCTTTTTAATATGGCTGCCACACCACATGGCCGATGACGTCATAATTATCAATAAAACATTCCACATGAGTAGTAACTCCTCCAGTGAAAATTTCGTGTCAATCTGACAAGCAGTTGCGGCGAAAAACACTAAAGTTCTGTGTGGACAAACAAACAGACAGACCCAAATGCAATACCCTCTCCTTTGGCGAGGGTAACTAGAACAGCACTCTGGAGAGAGCATACCTGGGCCAGGTTGAACAGTTTACGTTTTGTATCCCACTGTTATCACCTATCTGGATCCGGACCTCAACAAAAATCGAATTGGCTTGAAATGTCACCGAACCAACTCATCCACCAAGTTTTGTCAAAGCTCGTCCACAATTTTTTTTGACATATCGTGCGATATATCGTTTTTCGTCCTATCTCTCAATGGTGTTTAAACACTTAATAATAAAAAAGATTAAAATTCTCGTATCCGGATTCAGATCTTCACCAAAATCCAATACATTATTCCTTGTCACACACCCAACCTGCCCACCAGGTTTCGTCCAATCTGTCCATAACGTTTTGAGATATCGTGTTATATATATATATATATATATATATATATATATATATATATATATATATATATATATATATATATATATATATATATATATATATATATATGTACTTTTTGGCCCTATCTCTCAATGGTGAAAAATCACTTTAGAAATTATAACATCTGGACCTGGATCTTCACCAAAATCGAATCAATTTGTCCTTGGCACACACCCAACCTGTCCACCAAATTTTGTCTGAATCCATCGAAAAGGTTGCTGGACTTGCTGATTTGCACTACCCTAGTCCGATAAGTGTTTTGTATCTCTCTTTATAGTGTCACATGGCCATCAATCTACTCTGCAAAAGCTGCCTACACTTGGTATGCACGATCCATAGAGATACGCTGCGAGCAGAGTTGAGACTCAAGTCAATAACTGAGAGAGACTCGAGAAGTTGATAATCAAATGATGTGTCCTGCAAATTGAGGTTTTTTTTGTTTTGTTTTGTTATTTTCATTTTTGAGGGAATCAGTTTGTAAACTTTATCAACCGGCATAATAAGTGAACAATCGTAGACTTCATGTAGTCTGTGTATAAAACAAGAAGATACAACACTTGAGTGAGCAAACCGACATTCAACTACCGACAGGGCGTATGGCCGAGTTTGAATGATGTTCTTGCAGTGTTGCAGAGGCTGATGGGAATGAATCCAGAGCTTGCAGGTAACAGTTAGGCAGGTAACAGTTGCAGTGCCCGATTACGGTAACATTTTGCTTTGAAACTCACAAGAAACAACATGACCATTCCAGAGCACATCTGATTCATATACCAACGCCCATTTCCAGACACCCGTGTTTGTAAAATCTGCGAGAACTCAAAATCGCTCTCCTGAATTAATTTACAAATCGAAAATCTGTAGATGGTAGCCAAAGTGGAAAAGGGCGGTTTTCTGCTCCAACTTTCAGTGATAAACGTGACCAACATCCACAATTTTAACGAGTTTTTTTTCCAAACACAGGAATACGCAGTTCCACAAATACATTCACAGGCACATGATCGATAATTAATGCTCCCAGACAAAGAATGATGAGCGCGATGGCATGCGAGCTTGGAACTCGGCTCGGATACAGCACTAAAATGATGGTACAGGTGACTGGGGTGAGTCGATAGAGATGTTTGATTGTATTGGGTGTGCCCATGCTCATAATGGATGGATGTACAATGTACATACCCTCCTCATGTGCTGCCCTTGCCAGACCGAGTCCTCCTTAGCCCTGCCCTTTTTGTCAAGTTTGCCTTTCTAGAACTATCTATCAGCTTTCCCTTCAACTCTTTTGTCACGAAATTCATGCGCACGCACATCGCTGCTGACGGGCAATATGGTTGTATTGTTCTCGGCTGATCCATAATAATTGCTCTATAAACCAAATGATACATGCCAGGATATTTG
The DNA here is from genome assembly GCF_056783735.1 of Eptatretus burgeri. Taxonomy (NCBI): domain Eukaryota; kingdom Metazoa; phylum Chordata; class Myxini; order Myxiniformes; family Myxinidae; genus Eptatretus; species Eptatretus burgeri. The sequence continues at coordinate 72,492,195 of NC_140974.1, read as the reverse complement.
ATTCTCGTGTTGGAGTGTAAATGCAAGGTGGAAATAAAGCACAGGCTAGACGTGTAGAATTACATTTTTTTTGTGTGTGTGACTTTTCTTGTGTGTCTTTACAAATAGTTTGTCGAAGCTTACGCATAAAAGGCATAACTTCCTACTGCAATTCCTTTTCATGTATCCATCAAGGTCGTGAAACCCGGTGTAAAAAAAACAATTATAGGCAACAAATTGAATCATGACAAATGCCCAATGAATTCATAATTCCACTGTAATAACATATAAAAGGTCAAAAGAGATATAATGTTAACATGTTAAAAGGCCAAAGGTTGTTGAGCAACTTACTTGCGTATTAACCAAAACTTTTGAATTTCTAATGATTTGAACATCGTAAAGTTAAAGATCAAGAAAATTATGCGAGTCAGTCCATTACTGACCTTTCATCCTTCATACTCTCTTTTCTTACCCGAAGCTGGGAAGCCAATGTGATGTCTCTTCTTTCACTCAACATCCGCAGCAGGGCAGCTCTATCTCCCATATCTTGAGGCTGCCCATTGAGAGAGCCAAACAAGAATAGAATAAGTTTTAAATAAAAATGATGATTATGTGACGGTCCTTGCTCCAAATCCTTTCAATACTGCTGCACGTTATAGAAACTTATAGATCTGGACTACGACACCTGATATTTTCATCTCAAAAAACCCGCTCATCACCCACCTCCTTGGACCCACTGAGTCTTTGCGTTGACAAATCGGTGCTTCGCAGGTGACCCCCCAAATGGAAGTTGTTAACCAGCAATTTGTTGGTAGGATGCCATGGCAGAGACGTATTATGGGAAGAGCGTGAAGGAGGTGGCCATAGATGAAGAGGTGCCCGGAAGGTTGGTGGAGGGGTTACTTCCCCAGTTGTGGAGAGTCGAGCACAAAATAAATGAGCGATCAAAGGATTTTTACTCACTGTGAAGAAGAACAGAAGTCACAGTTTCATTAAAAGTATGGCAGAGCTCCTCTATAACCCTCCTACAGAATAATGACCACTTCCTGATAACATCCATTAGAGTGTGATAAGTTGTTTTTTTGTTCTCTAAACATGTATATTTATCAAGTTTTGGAAACAATTGTTTTTAATCACCAAGTGCGATTGAAAAGTTTTCATTTTGCTTTCCAGTGTTGCAGTGCATGAGTTAGCGGAAGTGAGGTTGACCTTTCATGACTGACAGCACGTGTGGTGGCAGCGATACTCGGTTGCTTCTCACTATCCCTCGCAAGTCATAAGTCACCTGGAACAGAAACACATGGTTGCACACTTCATGTATCTTGTCTTATTTTTAGCAAAATGGATAACTGCATATGAGGACACAGAGTAAGAAAATAATTTAAGATTACCAAACATTTGGCTATAATAGTGTTGTGAAAAATTACAGAATATTGAGCACAAAGGCAAAAAAGGGAAATACTGTAACATGGAAATGCCACCCCTTGATATTATGAAAATAAACTGCCGTAGGGTACAGTCAAGTAATGAACATTTGCACTGATATTATTTATGGGTGATCTTTCTCCAATCAAGTCAGGTCAGGTCAGGTATGGGAGCATGCACCAGAGCAGCGCGTTTCTCCAATGAAGGGTTAACATCCGAAATGTCAGCTTCTCCTCGTTTGCCACCACAGTTACAATACTGTCAGACTGCGACATTCACGGCTCCACATATTCATTGTTCATAAAATGTAACCTGCTTCGACATTCGCGGCCCTGCGCTTCACTCTTCGCAGTTTTTCCAACCTGTATTGGCAGTTTTTTACGGGCATATTCGCAGTTTTTCTCACCTGCTTCTACATTCGCGGCCCTGTGCTTCACTATTCGCGGTTTTTCCGACCTGCTTCGACATTCGCTGTCCTGCGCTTCACTATTCGCAGTTTTTCCAACCTGCTTCGACATCCGTGGCCCTGTGCTTCACGTATTCGCGGTTTTTTATGGGCATATTCACAGTTTTTCTGACCTGATTCAACATCCGCGGTCCTCTGTTTAATGTATTGGCGGTTTTTATGGGCATATTCAGAGTTTTTCTGACCTGCTTTGACATTTGTGGCCCTGTGCTTCATTATTTGCGGGTTTTTTTATTGCATATTCACGGTTTTTCGCAGGAATATTCACGGTGTTCCCAACCTGCTTCTACATTTGTGGCCCTGTGCTTCACATATTCATGGGTGTATGCGCAGTTTTTCTGACCTGATTCTACATTCGTGGCCCTGTATATTCGTGGTTTGCCATTGCCTTCCCAGCAGTAGCTCGGACAGGAGTTTGTAATTTGTTCACATTGTTGGCGATAGCTCACCTACTCTTCGCAAATGACACCGTGGGATCCTTAACATCCACCAACACAATGTCGGTCAATGTGAAACCAAGGTTAACATTCACCAGAGAGCCGGCACATGCATTGATGAATCATCCTGCCTATGAAACACCGGGACTACACTTTATAGCTGGGTCGGGATTCGAACCCAGGCTAGGCGGCTTAAAGACGAGTGCGTGTACCTCCAGGTCATCCTGCCAGACTACATTTTCGTTGTGTGGTTTAATTTGCTGCACAAATTTGTTTGTTTCTTTGATGTCCCACATTGTGCTGCTGTTTTCAGCCTCATAATTATTGAAGACTCCAGTTGTAAGGAATCCATTAAAATAAATTCTGGAGCAATAGCCAGGGAGTTTGAGCTATCTTTGAGTATTTTCTCATGGTTTAAAAAGTATATAACTGCTTGAGTTCCAAAGGATCACATGTGTATGTGAAGTAATAGATGTTTGATTAGCTGTTAGGGTTAGTTAGCTGTTACTGCTGTGTTGGAGCAGTATTCCATCAAACAGGGAAGAAAAGATATCATCTGATATGTCACAGTTTACTAATGTTCAATACTCGATGTGCAGAGTGCTTGTGCAGTAACTATTTTTCTGTTGCTTTGTCATGATGTTGTACTGCATATGAAATACTTGTGTTACAGCCTGTATGCTGAATTTGAATGTTTTTTTCTACTCCGTGCACGTGAAGCAGAGAGCAGGGTTAAGCAATTGGTTCAATCTGTCTGTCTCTCTGCTTGTCTGTCTACAGACGTCAGTTTATGATTGAGGAACAGGAGGAACAACGTAATTTCAATTGAACGTTATATTTTGAACATGAATCTGAAAACAAAACTGCAGTTTAACAGTACTTTGGTTCTGAATTTGGCAAATTGTACGTAATCCTGTCCCAAGCACGCAAGTGCAAAGAGAGGAGCAAGATAATTTTTTCAGTCTGTCTACCTGTCTGGCAATGAAACAAAATTTAAAATCATTTCACACTGGAAGCATATTGTTTGGGATGTCATAAAAAAAACTCAAACAACAGACACAAATAATTTAAAGTGTGAGATAAGGTGGTGTAAACGGCATCAACGGCAGTAAACCTCCAAATTATTTTTTTCCTGCAACCATAAAATCTTTATTTTATTTCAATTGAATTATATACTTTAATATTATACAACACAAATAGCCTTCTTGGCAATTTCAAAAACCTGTAGTTTAGCAGTACTGGTACTTGGACAAAATATTACCCCATCTTGACCAATCAAATTTGCTGCTCGCGCTCTTAGGTGGGGGATTATCGTGATTCAGACAAAACGTCGGCTCCTTGGAAATATAGATCATGATCGGAAACATAAAGCAAAAGTTTGAAAGACCCTTCCCATGTCCTTTTTCTTAAGGCTGCATGGGGTAAGGTGTTTGATGAACTCTAGTTCTCTCTGCATCTTCTCAATTGTCATCGATGGTGGCTTGCTCATTGGTCATCAGACAAAGTTCACTTAATGACCCAATGTATGTGAATATAGGGCCTAATGTGGATCTCAGCTGCCCTTCTGCTCATATTATTCTAAATGGATGTTTTGCTATGGGTTGTGAAGTACAACTTGAATTGAACATCCATTTTCTCATCGATTTCAAGGTGCTCCTTGCATATTTAGCATACCAAGCAAACCAAGATCATTTTCATCAATGATCTCACCGACTCTCTGGAAAATCCTCTTTATCTATTTGCTGATGGCTCCTCCCTCTGCCGTACCATCTGTCATCCCTCAGACCGGCAAGCAGCAGCTTCTTCTCTCTCTGCAGAACTGGATAAAATCACAAAATGGTGCAACATGTGGAACATGTCTTTCAACACTGACAAATCTCACACTCTCACTATGTCTCTCCGAAAGGACCATTTGAACCCCCCTACCACTCCCCCCCATCTACTTTCTGAACAATCTTCTGGAAGAAGTCCTTTCTTTCAAGCTTCTGGGTCTCACTATCTGCCATGACCTTTCCTGTGAAAGCCACATTTCCAACCTGGCCTCTAAAACCAGTCGCCGACTGGGAATCCTCCGTTGTGCAAAGTCCTTTCTTGGCCCACGTGAGCTTCTGACCACATACAAAGCTTTCATCCACAGTCTCATGGAGTGCTGCTCTCCCCTCGGGGCTGGTGCTCCTGCCTCTCACCTTTCTTGGCTTCACACAGTGGAAACCAAGGCATTTCGGATCATTGGTATCTGGCATTTGGAGGCCCTTGAGGTGCTGAATGAGGAGTCAGAGCTGCTGGCATTACGGGTTTCCTGGGTCAAAACTAAGATCCAGTCTTTCAGTGACATCTTGGACGCAGCTATCTTGTCTGTACCTGTTTGTGGTGAGGATGTTGAGGTCGCAGAGAGATTCACTTACCTTGGCAGTGATATTCATGTCTCTGCTGGCTGTGAGTCAGAGGTCAATTGAGGTCTGGTTCGGGCCTGGGGAGTCATGGATTCACTGGATCATGGGGTGTGGCACTGTCGGTACCTGTGTAGGAGGATGAAAATCCAAGTCTTCAGGTGCTTGGTGCTTCCAGTCTTGCTCTCTGGATGTGAGACTTGGACTCTGACCAGGGATCTGAGACAGAGACTTAATTCCTTTGGTACCAGGTCTCTCCGGAGAATCCTTGGCTATCGCTGGTCGGACTTTGTGTCCAACGAGCGGTTGCTGAGAGAGACTCAAATGAGATTTGTTACCTGCATAGTCCGTGAGCATCAGCTGCGGCTGTATGGACATGTGGCTCGTTTTCCTGACGCTGATCCTGCTCACGAGATTGTCTCAGCGAGGGAGTCTCGTGAGTGGAAGCGGCCAATGGGCCAACCATGTTCCCCGTAGTTGCAGCAGATTGATCAGCATCTCAAGGAGATGGGGATGGGCCAGGCATCACTGCTCCGGTGCATGCTCCCATACCTGACCTGACCTGACTTTTACTCAATCCTTCTGCTCACCTCAGGGAAACAAAAAACAAAACAAAAAAAAACCCCTAATTCTCACAAAGTTATATTTTTACGAATTCAAATAATATCTGAAACTAATCTATTCAAATTTGTGAGTCAACTGTAGATGTTATCTGAAGAAAGAAATTTCACCATCAAGGAAGTAATGACCATGATTCCTTTGCAAGGAAATACTCGTCTTAAAATTAAAGACAGTGAAAGTGAGTTGAGTGAGAAAAAAAAAGTTTTTTTTTAAAGAATGGAAGTTAAGAAATATTTATGAACATTAAACAGAAAAACTATTACCGGTCCTCCAAAATGATGAACAACGAAAGCCCCTCCGGGAGCATTCCCATTGCCATCACGAGATGCGACAGGAACCTCAAGGCTGGAAGTTGAGGAATGTAGAGGAAGGCATAACTTCTGCAGCAGCGTAACGTCAGACTCCTCAGAAGGCATTTCAGATCGGCATGCATCATCCAACAAGGAGAGGAAACCATGTGGAGCCTTCATTTGTGAAGAAAAGAAAAAAGGGGGGAAATAAGCAGACTTCATGAATATGACACATCATTTCATTTATATTTTGCCTGCGCAACCTATCACCTGGAAGAAGTACTCAATAAGGAAGTCATTTCCAGGAGGTGGGGTTGTATCTTGGACAATACCCTCCTGCCAGCACTCGGCCTGTTCAATGGTGAATATAGCATCACGGGAAAATTGTAGAAGTCGTTCAGCCATGAGATTGAGACAGAGCTGCAGAAAAACAGAGATAAGAGGGGTCATGAAGATGTGCTCATTCTGCCACTAATGTCGTTAGCACTCTTTACGTCACCACAACCGCATGCACTCGCATCTCATACGACACTGTGATGCAATCCCCACTACACGATTCACCTCAATTTTGTCTTTTCCATTATTTTCTTTTTGACATGATCTTAAACAGTCCAAATTTTTTTTTTGTATGCAAAGTCAAGGCTCGTGGAAGAGCTATAATACAAAGCAGGTCACGATACAACAGATCAAAAGGAACAGTGGAAAGAAAAGGGGGGAATGAACAGCAGGGTTGGGAGACAAAATAGTGAGATGGGCAAACAAGGGATGTGGGGAAGAATGAGGTGTAGGGGAGGACACACATGGTGGACAACATGGATACAGAAATAAACTCTCAGGAAGGATAAAAATGGAAATTTGCAAAGAGGTAGGCTTGGGGAGTGGTGAGGAGGGTTAACAGGGAAGAAAAGATCATCATTTTTGAATAGGGGGATGATATGAGATGGTGGTGAACAGCTGTCTTGAAGACCTGGAGGGAGGAATGAGATTGAAGAGAAAGTGCGTTTTCTTTCCACAGGCAGAAAAAAAAAAGAGGAACTAACAAGTGGAGATGAGGAGTGATCCTCGATTTTTGGAGTTTCACCAAATATGATGAAACTCCCAAAATCTGGTGGACCTGGTGGACTCCATGCGCCTCGCAGATGCCTGGGGGGATGGGGGCAAAAGACGGAAAGAACAGGAGGTGCAAGACCAGGAAGGACGCAGTGGAAGACAGAGACCACTGACCTGGCTGCAATGGGAAAGTGATAGGCCCATCAACGTAGCTTCTTCACGGGAGATTCTAATGATCTTGAAGGCCTTGGTTTCCACGGCATCAAGTTGGGCAAAGTGTGAGGCAGGGGAGCCAGCCCAGAGGGGAGAGCAGTATTCCATCAAGCTGTGGATGAAGACCTTGTAGGTGGATGAGAGTCCAGGTGTGCCAAGGAGGGACTTTGTCCAATGTAGGATGGCCAGTTGGTGGCTGGCTTTGGAGGCCAATTTTGAAATGTGCTTTGCCTAAGAAAGATCATGGCTAATAGCAAATCACAGGAGTTTGAATGACTGAACTTCCTCAAGAGGATTGTTAAGAAAGTATATTGGGGGAGGGGGGGGGAGGGTTGCCAGATGGTCCTTTCGGAGAGAGATAATGAAAGAGTGATATTTCTCAGGATGGAAAGACATATTCCAAGTGTTTGACCAACCTGTGATTTGAAGAGAGGGAAGAGGCTACAGCCTGCTGATGTGAACGATGAGGAATGTCACAGTAGAGGGTGGAGTTATCCGCAAGGAGATAAAAAGGTTTTGTTTTTTTCCAGTCACAGAGATCGTTGTTGAAGATCAGGAATCTGTTTGGGCCTTGGGGCACTCCAGCCTTGACAGGAAGAGGAGATGAAAGGATTCCGTTGAGTGCCACACGTTGGCTACGAGAGTAGAGAAGTCTGTGAGCCATGTGTGAAATTGGTCTTGGATGCCATAGGTAGAGTTTGGAGAGCAAGGCAGGATGCCAGACTGTATCAAAAACACAAGATACGTTCAGAGAGACGGTCCTGATTTCATGTCTGACAGTGAGGGCCTCCATACATTGTTGGGAGAGTAGAATCAGCATGTCTAAGGTGGGTTGACCTAGTCTGAATCCAAAGTGGTGTTCTGAGATGAGGGTATTGGAAAAAAGGAAGGATTTCATATCAACTGAGATGATGGTGATTTTGCTAATGATTGGAAATATGCTGTTAGTTCTGTAGTTAAGGGGATCTGTTTTCTTACCTTGCTGCCTGATAATGGAGTGATGTTGGCTGATTTCCAAGCAGATGGGAGATGACCTTAGGCAAATTATGGGGTGAAAAGAGCAGAGAGGAAGTGAAAGAGCAGCCGAGCAGGTTTTTAGGATACGTGAGCTGATGCCGTCCAGTCAAGTAGCAGAATGAAAGTCGAGGGTTGACAGAAACCTTCTCAGGTGCAAAAGACACAGAGTCTCGGAGCAGTTTTGATTTAATACCATAGATAGGAGTTTTGATTTGGGAGGTACTTGTACCCAAGGTACGTGATTTTTTAAAGCACGCTCATTGGTTACGAGACAATTTCTGGTTCAGGAAAGAAAAGAAAACTCTTAGCATCTTTACTTCTTAAAAAAACAACAAAAAGGATGTAACTTGGGCCACAGTAGTGTGCTGACTGGGTCGCATGTGGCCCACAGGCAGGTTAAGAACCACTGATCTATTGATCAGAAATAATTCTCTGCTTCCAATGGCAAACTAGACATCATTATTGTTTTAATATTACAATATCTGCAATTCCTCATTTTGGCACTGCATAAAACACATCATTCAAATCAGTCTCACCTGCTCAAATGTGTTTTGCTGAAAGTTCTGGAGTCCTGGCATGTCCAGAATTCCAATGTCTGTTAAAAGGTCACTAAGTGGTAAAAGGAAACAGAGCACAAAGATATGAGCAGCCAGACATGAACCTTTGCATTTCTACAAGACCTCTCCACTCAGGCCAAAAATGTCATTTCATCAACATTTCCTACATCTCATTCTGAGAGGAAGGATTATTGTGATGTGCGTGATCTGCAAAGAAGGTTAAGGATGTAGTGGATCATCAGGTAAAAGAAACAGCAAGAAAACGACGTAAAGCTTTCCTTTAGTTGTGCCTGCATGATAGACCATAGAGTCAACCTTACCTGTCATGTGCCGGCTGGAGCAACGTGTTCATGGTATTTACAAGGTGAGAGAAGACACGGAAATACAGTGCTTGGGTGAGGAGATCACGAGACCGGCGTGCATCGGACAAACACAATGGGCTTGCCAACCATTCTCCTGCACATAATGATAGATGATCCAAATAAACCATAAACCTCATGAACAAAATGTGGATCATATTATGATCACAACACTGCAACAACAACAACAACAACAACAACAACAACAACAACAACAACAAACATTCTGAGGTTCTGAGCTATAACATTTGCTCATCATGTTCAGGTTGAATGGTTTGTATTAGCAGGAACAATTGTTTGGGTGGCAGATGGATGCTTGTTCTGTGCAGATTATGCGGTTGTACCGTGTGAGACATAATCCGAGGCGATGCTCACCATAACAGTCAGGAGGTGAGTCTGATGTATAAACGATGAATGTGGTCATCATTGGTTAGATATTTATCGGTATGCCATCCTGATGAGGGAAAATAAGCCCGAAATCCAGATCGGTGGCTCCGTTTGATGTTTAACTGATGTTGATCATATAATCTTTGTCTGTATGACAGAGTCACTGGGCCGATGCCTCTGTGTTGGAAGTGACGCTTAGGTTTAGGACTGTATCCAATGGCGATTGGTGTAGTGCTCGTCACACTCCACATGCTTTGATTATATACATATATATATATATATATATATATATATATATATATATATATATATATATATATATATATATATATATATATATATATATATATATACATACGCTGTGATGTTGGTGGGAAAATGGTGGCAATTTTTTTAAGATAGCCACCAAAAACGGTATTTAGCTGGGAATGTGAAACGTCCATCACATGATCCCATGGAGTTTCAGCATCAGGTTAACTGAAAATAGCAGTGGCATTTTTACCCTCCATGTCCTGGTGAAATCTTGGCTGGCTCATGAACCAAGATATCTCCACATCCTGGTTTTTATTTTTCTCTGCATGATGTTCTTGAGCAACCAAAGTGCTATCTATTGGGCCACAATGTATGAAGGAGTGGTTGATGAAAAAAGCTGAAATGCTCCATAAGTGATGATATTATTGCAGTGGTCGCGTCGGCCAATCAGCCTAGATGCACCGAGCCAGAATTGAGAGTCTATGTGCACCTTTACCTAGGTTAATTTGGTACATCCAGGGTCAATTGAGCAACATGCCAGTCATCTCGCCATACAAAATGGTTACGAGAGCAGTTTGTCGTGCCCAATGGGGGAGAGTTTGAATTGGACGCTAATCATCCCACCACCCGACTTTAGAGGACTTATAATTTTTGTAGGTATTTAATGGAATGGGAAGGGAACACAAGGGACACGACTGCATTTTATATAACAGTGCTGTAAGTATCTTACATGTGGAAGATCCTTATCAAATTAAGCCTCATCGAGCCCCAATAACACCACAGGAGAAAGACCAGGGAGATATCAACAAGACAATGACAACCAGGGTGCCAGCCGCAACCCAGGCGTGGGTCACGTGACCAACCAGAGCAAGCCCAAAAACACGAGCTGTCGTGTGGCTTAAATGGCGGTTATCGAGCATGTGTTTCTGCGGCAGCAGGTAGGGAGATCAGCAGCTCCTTCTGGCGTCGCCTGACTCCTGCTTTCACCCTGTCTGACCAACAGCTGAACTGGCAATGAACGACCCGCGGAATGGACCATGAACCAAAGAAGAGGGTAACCCAGCACCTGAACCCAGCTGGTTGAGCACACAGGCTTTTATGGCCTTTCGTGATGCTTTGTTCCATGACATAGCCCTGCTCCGTCTGTCCCACACAAATTGGCAGTTCGGTGGTTCATCAAAGGGAATCCCTTCCCTGAGACTCAACTGTTTGGGGAAAATGTCTGGGGAACCCTTTTCACCAACACCCCAAAACTTGTGCCTTGGCAGCGTTGCTATGCCAAATCTCCCCAATAAAAGCACATATAAAGGTGCTGTCACACCTTGACGATTTAGCCAGCGTATGCCGACTTATGAAAAATTTGTCTAACACGCTGGCACACGTCGAATACGTTATGGGTAAGTTTTGTATACATTAAGAGCACGCTGAAAAACACTGCCATACGTCGTAGTACGTTGGCTTTCATCGTTGTACTTTGCGGTTGTCCTCAAATTTTAGCATGCTTGAAATTGTACGACGTATGCCAGCGTATGACTCACACGTTCCGCATACGCTGGCCACAAGTTGTAGACACGTTATGCGATGGTTGACACACGTCGACACACGTTACTTGTAAGTTACTCATAAGTCGAAACACGTCGAGGTAATGATTAGCGTACCCAAAACTTATTTATAACCTATGAGTAACGTGTTGTAGGCACGTTACACGATCGTTGCACACACGTCGAGGCACGTTATGCGATCGTTGACACACGTCGAGGCACGTTACTTGTAAGTTACTCATAAGTCGAAACACGTCGAGGTAATGCTTAGCGTACCCAAAACTGATTTCTAACCTATGAGTAACTTGCTTTGAACCTATGTGTAACGTACCTACAACGCATATTGACGTATGTAGACGTATTTGATTGACGTCTTCCGGACGACCACAGAACTTACTGAACGTGTTTCTAATTTACAGCTACCGTATAATGGCGATTTGGCAGCGTTTAAAAAACAACAACAATAACTTCCGATATTTCGTCATGTGCCGTTACGTCACATCCGATTGCCTCTTCAGTTTGCTCGTCTTATTCTTCGTTCCTCCTCTGTGAATATTTTCTGATTGAGGATATTGTCACGTCGACGTCGAAACTTAAAAGCAAATGTCAGAATATATTTTAAAATTCGTGATAGACTAAAAAAAATTTAATAATAAAAAACAACAACAACAACAACAACAACAACAACTTCAGATATTTAGTCACGTGCCTTCACGGAGCCAAGGAGAAAAAAAAAATGTGCCTTGACGGAGAAAATAAGTTTCGGGTATGCTCAACACTACCTCGACGTGTTTCGACTTATGAGTAACTTACAAGGAACTTGTGTCGACGTGTGTCAACGATCGCATATCGTGCCTACAACTTATGGCCAGCATAGCGGAATGTGTGAGCCATACGGCGAGTACGTCGTAAAATTTTCAGCATGCTCGAAATTTCACGACGTACGAGACGTACTACGAAATACGACAGCATACTTCATCATTTTTCAGCGTGCTCGTAACGTATACACAACTTACCCATAACGTATTTGACGTGTGCCAGCTTGGTTCGGCAAATTTTTCATAGGTCGGCATACGCTGGCTAAATCGTCAAGGTGTGACTGCGTGGTTGACACTTTCAATTTTCAGGCGGTTATGATTTAAATCGGCGTGCGGCAGGTTTTTAACAGGCTACGCCACGAGTTCGTCGGCGATACGTGCAGCGCACTCTGCCTAAGTTAAACTATCGTTGGGCATAGGTTGTGAACGCCGACAACAGGCTAAGCATTCGTTGGTATAAGTTATCTATAAGACAACGAAACGTTCTGTGCCCGTTACTAATATGTTATGCATACGACCAACACGTTATGAATACGACCAAAACTTAAAAAAAAAACATCAAAATTTCAGCGTACGCCAACGTTTTACATACATTTTTATACGTTGCCATTGCTGGCTAAATCGTCAAGGTGTGACAGCGCCTTAAGACAGGTTGCAAAGGAAAGAACACTACGAGGGGATTTAAGGGAAAAGCGGTTTTATTCACAGACATTAGGAAGGGAAGACAACAGCTTTCTATACAAATATCAACGCGTAATCCTTTATCACAATTAAATTACATCACGCTTACGCTAAACATGCAACCTGGAAATAACTATTGCTAAGCTATGGAATCCGAGAAGCCAGTTCTACAACAATATGTGTCTCAGGGTGTGTTATTACAAGTGAAAGAGCTTGATTGAGTACAGATGTTGCTGTAAATGGAGGTGTGAATGTTACCTCAAAAACAGTGCGATACTCATTTGCACAAAGTGGTCTCAAACTCAAAGGATGCTCAAACACCACTGGTGAGAAGAGCTAGCCAAACCAAAAGGATGACATGGGCATTGGAACACAAACTGGGATAAGCAAAGCTGGAGCCACCATCGATCAAGCCAAGTTTAAAACGTTCTCCGTCGATCACCGTCGGTTTTCTTGACCACCAAAAAATAACGGTACCTAGTCAAAATAAATCTGTGGTGCATTGTGGAGGATCAGGACAACTTTGGGGTGTAAATTTAAACTGAATGGCGAAATATAAACAAGGTGTAATACTCTGCGTAAGGCAATAGGGGTCGCATGCAAAATACGAGACTGTGCCAGGTTGAGCAGTTTACGTTTTGAATCCACTGACAGGTCGGATCTGAATCCAGACCTGAACCAAAATCGAATCGGCTTGTTCTCATCACCTAACCAACTCATCTACCTCGTTTTGTCACAACTCGTCCACAACTTTTTCAAATATAATGCTATACATTGTTTTTGGCACGAACTCTTAATGGTGAAGATCACTTTAAAAGTCGAGAATCCGGATCTGGATCCGGATCTTCACCAAAATGAAATTGATTTGTCCTTGTGACGCACCTAACCTGTCCATCAAGTTTCGTCCGAATCCAAACACAAGCTTTTTGACATATTGTATGATATATCGTTTTTAGCCCCATTACTCCAAGGTGAAGAATCGCTTTAAAAATCATCGGATCTGAATTTGGATCTTCACCAAAATCAAATCAATTTGGCCTCGGCATACCCCCAACCTCTCCACCAAATTTAGTCCGAATGTATGCACAACCTTTTTAGATATCCTATTCACAGACAGACAGACAGGGTTGAAAACATAAGCTCCGTCCACCTTCGGTGGTAGAGGTAACGAGTTCAGTAAAATACGACTTTCCTTGCAAGGAACTTCAAACAAAGGAGGAGGCCGTTATGCCCATCAAGCCAGCCAAGTAGTTGCGAACCTATCCTTTCTTAACTGAGTGTGCTGTATCCTTTTAAAATGCTTCGCCTTGAGCAAGGAAGCCGCTCGAACCATTTTAAGTCTGAGGTATGACACAATTGTTTACAATACAACCTGAAAGTGCAGTTATCTATATTATCTACAACGAATATCGCATTCTGCTCAGGCCTTGTTATTAGTTTGACAGACCCTGTTATTCTTCAAAGTGACATTTTCAACAAATTCACAGATCTTTTACAATAAGTATTGTTCTGGTATGTCTCTGGTGCTTGAAAGTGTCTGGTGAATCACCTACCCTTGATACAGCGCCTCCTAGTGGTGAGAGCATCGACTAGGCCTGTGGGACACAGCATCAGTTTCTTGGCCACTGGGCAAAAAAATAGGGGGTTAGGGATGAGAAGAACAAACAGAAGACATTATTATACCAGTGTACCACACCGTCACCAACACATGTCGCCGAAGTGTCTTGCAATAGCAAGAAGGAAACATCTGGGTAGCAACAGCAGATTTGAGGGTTCAATCCAAAGCAATTTTACATCTTTATCAGAAAAAGAAGGAGAAGGAGAATGTAGAGAAGGAGAAGGAGAATGTCGAGAAGGAGAAGAAGAATAAGGAGCAGGAGAAGGAGAAGGAGAAGGAGGAGGAGAAGGGGAAGAAGAAGAAGGAAAAGAAGACGAAGAAAAAAAAATAATTAAGGAATTGCAAATTAACATCTGTGTAGTGTTTGTGTAATGCTGCTGGATAAGCGGTGTATAAAATCGTATCGTGCAAAGGAAGTTTTAATGATATTGTGTGTGCGCCATGATTGATACTCATTTGTAAGTCTCCAAGTCTTTCGGAAGAGCTTGTTCAAGAAGCACGTTCGAAGACTTCAATACCCTTTTGTATGAGTTGTACACGAAAGTCGATCAAAGTCTATTTATTCCCAGATTAATGGTGTGTTCGATACATAATCATCACGGTACCCATCATACGTCACATGGCGAGGCAACGGCACTGTCAGTTCTCCATAAAATCCTCAGCACATTCAATGTGTGCCATTACGGTGGAATTCCGGTTCGGCGTGTTAAAACCACCAACACCACCACCATGCACATCTCAGGTTGAACCTCCTTAAATGTCAAACTGTTGGTTGTGGAGGTTTGGTGCAGAAAGAGTCACTGTATGGAGCAAATCAGGGCTGTCGAGAGGGTGGGATGCATTTCCCAATCATATGAGTATCGAGTTGCAGGATAATTGTTCTTGACATTACGCGGTTTTGCCCTCTGTTTGGCTAAATAGTGATGAACAATGTCAGTATACCTGTGAGATGTGGTTCACCTAAATGCTACCTCGGTCACCCCCATAATTTAACTCAACTTCCTATTCCTTCCTCAAAGATCGAGACAGCACCTGCAAACACCGATTTTGGTCTGTGTTACTGGAATGCAAGTCATAAGTGTCAGGCATGAGTTCTAATTACTTCAGCCACCAAAGGTGAACGGAGGTTATGATTTCACCTTGGTTTGTCTGTCTGTTTGTTTGTCTGCGAGCACAAAATCTCAAAAAGTTATTGACGGATTCGGATGGAACTCGGTGGAAAGGTTGGGTGTGGTCACCAAGGACGAATTGATGAGATTTTGGTGAAGATAAAAATCTGGATACAAGAATTAAAGTTATTTCAGTGATTCTTCACCATTGAGAAAACTATATGAAGCACGACATCTCAAAATGTTGTGGTTGAGTTGGTTAGTTGACAAGAACAAGGTGATTAGGTTTTGGTTCAGGTCCAGGTCCAGATCCACCATCAGTGGGATACAAAACATAAACCGTTCATTCTGGCGGAGATATGGGATATACCGAGTGCCCTTATAGTTTGTACATGTTGTCCTTGGTAGTTAACGATACATTTGTGAGAGTGCTGAGATGCTGATAATGTGGACACGATGGGCTGCAAATGCTCTACCTGTGTTGATGTGCCCTATGAGATACATGCATGCATTCCTCGATCCGGTGTTAATTCAGTACCGGGGTATCCTGGTCATGCCTGGTGTTGGGTTGATGGCTGGAGTGGTGGGATTGGAATCCTAGGGTCCTGAGTTCAAATCCCACTTGGCTGTTGAATACCAGGTGGGGTTGACTCTGCCTGTCAAGTAACCGCTTGCTGCGAGTAAGAGCCCTGTATTTAAACTTGGAGCCCATTTTATATTAAAACCAGAGTTGGTGTCAAAGCCACCCAATGCTCGCCTGTTTAAACATTTATCGTTTTTAAAATACTAGTCTAAAAATTAATATTTTTATAAAGCATTGGAGTGAAGTCTGATCCAAATAATTTTAAAGCAATATATGTATTTGTATATTGTAATCAGTAACAAGAGCGCAAGTGAGCACAATATACGCCCGAACAAGAAGGTATATACAGAATTGTGCTACAACATGGAAAACAGCATCCTGGTTGCCATGGCAACCACTTTAGATGACGAACGTATGTCACGGCATACCGTCTCCACAGTCTGTACCTATGTACCAAATATGAAACGTGAAAGTTGAAAACTTTGGGAGTTAGAGTGCGGACAGGAACGGATGGACGGACTCGGTCTGACAGACAGACAGACAGACAGACAGACGGACAGACGGACAGACGACCAGTATCACATAATACGCCCCGATATATATATGTATATATATATATATATATATATATATATATATATATATATATATATATATATATATATATATATATATATATATATATATATATATATTGGGCATATAAAATATAGTGTGGTACATAAAAACATTAGTCAGGAAAAAATAACTTGCACCAAAAACTTGAACATTTTCACGCTCACGCTCACGCTGGTGCTGATGCTGATGCTGACGCTGACGCTCATGCTGGGGGTATCACTATAGCTCTCTGTTCTTCGAACAGGCGAGCTAAAAAAATGAACAGGGGTACAAGTCGTGTGTTCATATTTAACAAGTATCTCTTAACGGCTGGAAATCAGTGCGGAGGATATTCCTTTTGTGATAAAGGAGATGGGTACAACACTGGATGTGAGGTAAGGGCTAAAGGAGTAAAGACTGAATCATGGAATCGTAAATTTGAGGTTTTCCCCTCACCTGTGTGAAGGTGGCCCATGTTCGGCACAACGGTCCTTTGGCCATCAACACAGGCAAGAGGCAAGGCCAGTAACCGCATTGCTCCACCAAGGGCTGATGTGATGTCCTCAACTTCCTGGGGTCACCAACAAGGTGGAATTTTGTTTCGATATAAAATAAAAATAGAGAAACGTGTTTATTGCACAAAAATATACTTGGAAAAGCAGTTGAAAAAAATGGGAGCTCTGTCTGTGTAAATGTACATCAAGTCTGCATTACAATGCCAATGAAAATCTTCATTTAACCACCTGGACTTTTAATTGTATACCAAAGTGTTAATTGGTGAGGATGGGAGAGCAAACCCCCCCCCCCCAAAAAAAGCAATAAAATACTATAAATAATTCACTAACCGCATCAATGAGTCCTACACCCTGAAGAGCAGCAAGGAAGGATGAGAATCCAGTCCTATCAGTGCACAGCCCACCCTCTCCATTGCTGGGTGAACAAAACCAAGGCCCCTCTGCCAGCTCCTGATCCTCAGCTTTGGTCCCCGTTGTAGAAAACAAGGCAAAAGTGGACTGCCCTGGCGGTGGTCGTGTGAGACGACATCGCTCCAGCACATATGCTTTCAAGTGTGCTGAGAGAGACAGAGAGACAGAGAGACAGAAAGACAGAGAGAGAGAGAGAGAGAGAGAGAGAGAGAGAGAGAGAGAGAGAGAGAGAGAGAGAGAGAGAGAGAGAGAGAGAGAGAGAGAGAGAGAGAGAGAGAGAGAGAAGAGAGAGAGACTTTAACTTTTAGGTCCTTTTATTACAAAAAAGTATGAAGGATAAAAATTCAATACAAGTTTTTCAATACACCACCACAGCAAAGCAAAGGATAATCTACAAGAGTGGAAAAAAGAAGAAAACAATTCATTTTAAAGTAATCGATAAAGCATTAACAACAAGAGAGTTTATACAAACGGATACTCCAAAAAAATACAAGAGAGAAAAGATAAGAAGATGATAAGAAGAGAGAAAGGAGAAGCAACACAGGCTCCACACGTACCGCCAGTGACTGAGCAACAGCCCCTTGCGATTGCACATGCGTGCCAAGCGAACAACAGCTGTGCAAAGTGGGAGGAGAGGGAGAGAGAGAGACAGAGACAGAGACAGAGACAGAGACAGAGAGAGAGAGAGAGAGAGAGAGAGAGAGAGAGAGAGAGAGAGAGAGAGATACAGAGAGAGAGAGAGAGAGAGAGAGAGAGAGAGAGACAGAGAGAGAGAGACAGGGGGAGAGAGAGAGAGACAGAGATGGAAACAGAGACGGAAACAGAGACGGAAACAGAGACAGAGACAGAGAGAGACAGAGAGAAAGACAGAGAGATAGAGAAGAGAGAGAAGAGAGAGAAGAGAGAGAAGAGAGAGAAGAGAGAGAAGAGAGAGAAGAGAGAGAAGAGAGAGAGAGAGAGAGAAGAGAGAGAGAGAGAGAGAGAGAGAGAGAGAGAGAGAGAGAGAGAGAGAGAGAGAGAGAGAGAGAGAGAGAGAGAGAGAGAGAGAGAGAGAGAGAGAGAGAGAGAGGTAAATGTAAATGGAAAATACAGAAGTGAGGGAGAAAGAATGGAGAAGAGGGCCTTCAGGAGTAGGTATGTACAGATTAAATTCAATGAATTAAAATATTGTCGATAACACCGTGGTATCTATGCATGATGCTTCAAAAGCAATGTTCAAACTACCAAACTAGGTTATCCACAGAATGAAGAACATGTCTTACTAGTGAAGGCTGGTGTCGATCTGCGTCGGTGGACAGGTATAACGATGGATTAAATCAACAGGACATTGATTGAGATGTGCCATCCGCCGTGGGAAGCAAGGATGAGCTGATGCTTCAGATATTAAACCTTTGTCGGAGCAAAACAGCTTTTTTTCTTGCTCCAAAGAAGGGTTATTGCCCGAAACGACAACTTCGCCTTGCTTCCCATGGCAGTTAGCATAACTCAATTAACATCTTTTTCATTTCATCCTTAGGTTATCCACACACTAGAATACCAGCTGTTATGAATGCAAGTGCTTGTCTGCATCAGTGACTGAGATGAACAATATATTTTAACAATTAAAAGTTGACAAGCTTGTTTACCGTCATTGGACACGAGATGTGGTTTACGTTTTGAACATTAGTCGTTCGTTAAAAGACAAGGACGTTTCATGCATTAGATGTTTTGCTTTGACAAAGGGATGGTAATAAACAAAGGGAACAAATAACTAATGTAATGTGTTAAATAAGGCGGTGTAAAAGGCACTGCATCAACGACGGTAAACTTCTGAAATTTTTTTCTTTCTACAACCATTAAAATATTTATTTCATTTCAATTGAATTATATACTTGATCACTGAAGAACACAATTCACCGTTTTGACACTCTCAGAAACCTTTCGTTCAGCATTACTTGGACAAAATATTACAGCATTTTACATCATCCCCACCAAATTAGCTACTAGCAGACCTTTTTTTATCAAGACTGCACTGCACGGTGTAATACGTCCTCTGAACTCTCTAGTTATAATAGAAATGACAAGTTGATGAGAGTTGCAGATGTTTAAAGCCTATAAAAGTAAGGCACACCAAGTGTAGAGAGCGAGAAAGGAATGACTGGTCTTGCTTCAACAGTTTATTTGAGCATTGCAGGTGGACATTGAAGAAAACTCCCCGATCGATGACATAGTCACAACAGCTACACGGGCATAGGGACATGATGGACTGGCCCCATGAGTCGAGGTTTAAATTTAGTGAATAGCACAACGACGAAACCATGGTGAACCACATGGTTCACCTAAAATGGTGGACCAAGAGATGATAAGAATCATGGGAAGTTCAACAAAAGTTAAATTTGTTGGAATAGCTTTAAACATCTCTTACTTGTCGCAATTAACTCAAAAAGATCATCAAAACGCTTTCTGAAGTACTTGAGCAGAAAAAAAACTGGATAAGATTCCTTGAACTTATCAACCCCGAGTACCGAGAATTCAAGAAAATCACTGAATGACGCGGTGATGAACGGCTGATGTTTGGTCACATCGATATCTACCTTACACTACCCTGCTGCATAGTTGACCCCTGACAACTTTAAAGGGTACATCGAATAATTAATACATTCCATTTGAAATCTACCTCAAATAGGCTTCTGATGACTACACATAAGCAACTACAAGCTGATTTAAGTTCAAATAAATGAAGAAAAAAAAAGGAATTTAGCAAATGTTTCGAAAGATTAATCAGTTTGTTCTAATCAAGAGTCATTTCACAACATCTAAGTCGTCAGACGCTTTGGCTAAACGTTGCACAAACAGTAAATGAGTTTTACTGGCATCTGCCAACATATCTGTGTCGGAGTGGCGACCCGTCCAGGATTGTGCCCAATAGCCAAGGAGACTGCGTAAGCAGCACCAACGCTCTGCACAGAGTATGGTCCCAATCTCCTCCTCCTCCTCCTCCTCCTCCTCCTCCTCCTCCTCCTCCTCCAACATACCTGGATTGATGGGTAAATTCCTTTCCTCGTGTAGGACCGTTCTAGGCAGATTAAACGGTTTGCTATGCTGTACAGCATTCACTCTAGATGTTCGTCGTGGTGAAATCCTATCGAGATTCGAGGTGGCGTCACTATAGTCACTACATTGTTGGCCCAACACAGAGTCACTTGCAATGACTCCTGAATTCACATCAGCAATTTGCCCCGGATTATCCTCAGAACCAAAAGACATGTTATGCACACAATCACTGGATGCATCAACACTGATTCTGGCATAAGAATACAAATGATCGGGTTCCCCTGCTTTTTTTTTAATGGAAATCACCCCGAACAAGGCATAACGCCACTCGAACTAGGTAAGGGGCTAAGGGAAGATTAGATGGAGATAAGGATAAGGATAAAGCAAAATAAAGTAAAAGAAAGAGAAAAATAACAAGAAAACATCCAAGACACAGGAAGCAGAAGTAGTCAGGTGAAATGTGATGTCACCTCAAAGATGTAAGAAGTATGAATTGACATTCCTCTTAAAGCTGGGTATATCGTAGGATAATGGGAAGCACGTTACAGGTCGTGAATTCCAAGGCGAGACATCACGAGGGATAAAACTATCTGCATAACCTTTCGTTCTACACTTTGGATCAGCTTTGGTGCATGGTTGTGCAGAGATGGCAAACAGAGTCTTGCGTCCAAACACTCGTACAGGAGGAACCGAGTTAAAAAGTCCAGCAGAACATTAGCCATGAAAATATCTGGAGAACAAACAGAGTGGGAACTGACCTACGGTGAGAGAGCGGTTGAAGAGTTGAACCAATCTCTGCACCAACCAGGTTTACGATGCATTTCTGGAGTCTGGAGTAAAGATAAGTGACAGGCTGGTGCTCCAGCCCAAATGGGGCAACAGTTCTCCATGAAGGGGCATCTAGTTGTCTCCTACAGGTGCACAACAGCATCGGGAGGTAAATACCTCTGTGCTCCATAAACACAGCCTGCTGAGCGTGAAGCACTCCTGTGACTGTCAGTGTCATCATCACAAGAATGTGAAACAATAGATTGAGGTAGTGTGCTGGCATTGTTCACCCCACCACTGTCAACATCATCCAATGAATAGAAAACACAAGATTCAGGTGGTGCATTACTATCGGTTGGTATGCCATTCACTCCACTGTTGTGGGAATCGACGCAGGATTCAGGCAGCGTGGCATTGTTTACAACATGATCGCCACTCCCCAAATCAAACACAATTCCACAGGTAGTGTCCTCACCGGAGCAATTAGAAACTGGTTCAATTTCTGTAACTAAAGTTCGATAATCCAGAATTTCTTGACAGTGTACCACCCTTTCACTGTCACCGTTCAGCGGTTTCACAACATACACGTATTAAATTCGCTCTGTTCAGTCACTTTATATGGTTCAGGTTGCCAAACGTCTTGAATCTTATGTCTACCTAAGGGATGATTTCTTAAGAAGACTTTTGTACCGATTGGTAAAGCTGTCTGCTGTGCCTGCATGTTCAAGGCTGTTGTCCATTTAAGTGCTGCTTCTTCACTGCGCCAACTTGCCCGTTTGAAAGCAGTTTGAAGCCTATGATGGTTTTCGGTGACCCACTCAGTCGGGTTATCATCTTCCAACCTTCCATCGAGGATCAAGTCAACGGGTAGTTTTAGGTCTTTCCCGAAGAACAGATAGAATGGTGAATATCTAGTGGTGGCAAGGGAGTGTACAATTGTATGCATAGATAAGTTCTGTGAGAAGTTTCAGGCCGATTACTTTTCTGCTCAGGTGGTAGAGTTCTTCGCATGCTACGGAATGTCTGGTTAAAGCGTTCGGATTTGACCGTTACCCTCAGGGTGAAATGGAGTGGTTTTGCTTTTCTTCACGTCATAGATATTCCACAGTTCGTGCACAACCACAACTACAACCACAACCTTGCTTTCAAAACTCCAACCCTGGTCACTATGAAGTTTCTGGGGGACTCCAAACTTGATAAACCAATCTTTCACAAAAACACTTGCGACTGTCTGAGCTGTTTGCTCATGTGTTGGAAAAGCCGACGACTCCACCCTCTGCCGTACCATCTGTCATCCCTCAGACCGGCAAGCAGCAGCTTCTTCGCTCACTGCAGATCTGGATAAAATCACAAACTGGTCCAACACGTGGAACATGTCTTTCAATCCACACAAATCTCACACTCTCACTATGTCTCTTCGAAAGGACCGTTTACAAAACCCCCCCCATCCACTTTCTCAACAATCCTCTGGAAGAAGTCTTTTCTTTCAAGCTTCTGGGTCTCACTATCTGCCATGACCTTTCCTGGGAAAGTCACATTTCCAACCTTGCCTCAAAAGCCAGTCGCCGACTGGGAATCCTCCGTCGTGCAAAGTCCTTCCTCGGCCCTCTTGAGCTCCTGACTACTTACAAAGCTTTTGTCCGTAGCCTGATGGAGTACTGCTCTCCCCTCTGGGCTGGTGCTCCTGCCTCCCACCTTTCTCGACTTCACGCTGTCGAAACCAGGGCTTTTAAGATCATTGGCATCTCCCGCAATGAAGCTGAGTCTTTGGGCCTCTCACTCAATCACCGCAGGTTGGTCGGTGGTCTTTCTGTCTTCTACCGACTCCTCTCCAGCCTTGCCCCCCTGCTCTCTCTGCGATTTGTCCCAACCACATTTCCACAGGGCGCTCAAGGTCCGCCAACAACCCCCTTCTGGTAAAACTACCAAAATCACGAATCACTGCTCATCTTCACTCTTTCATTCCTCTTTTTTCCCGCCTTTGGAATAAACTTCCTCACTCTATTCTTTCCCATTCTTCCCTCCAGGCTTTCAAAACAGCTGTTCACCACCACCTCTTATCTTCCCCCATCCAAATCCTCGATCTTTTCTACCCCGATAATCCACCCAAGCCCACTTCCTTCAATTCTCCTGCTTTCCTTCCTGAAAGTCCCTGTAATGTCCATCTTCTCCTCGCCATGTTCCCCGTCCCATCCCCATCCCTCTCCCTTCCACAGTTCACCTGTGTCTGTTCCCCAATGTTTTAGTCCCTTCCACTCCCACCCCTCTTGTCTCATGCCTCCTTGCTGTGAGTTGTGTGTTAGCTCTCATACGAGCCTCGACCAAGGTATACAAAAAAAAAAAAAAAAAAAAAAAAAAAAAAAAAAGCCTGCGTATACTTGGTGTTCACATCAGTAAAGACGAGCACATTTTCAAGACCATACTTGCCCTTCCCCAGTCATCTAAAGTCCATGGCCAGAATCTGAAGTGGCCATTTTGGCAATATAGACCCAAAAGTTGGCTGGACACTGGGACCATGCTTGCTTAAAATACACCGTTCACACTTAATACAGTATTCATCTATGTTCCTGGTCATGCTTGGCCAAAAACATCTAGTTCGTAGGATTTGGTAAGTCCTATCAGAACAATGGTGTCCACTTTTGTCATGGGCAGACTTTAAAACTCTTGACAGCAGTTTCCGAGGCAACACCACTTGATTTAAAGTTTTTCCTTTCTGGAAACGATGCCGTTATTCTCCTATAGCGTGCACCATTTTCCACTGCCATATACTTCCAGCTCTAAAGTAACTTCGTGTTTTAGGATTTTCACATTTGCCAGTTCTGAAAGATGGACATTTTCTTTGGTTCCAGAGATTGAAGAACCTCCCAATGTCTGCGTCATCGGTTTGTAACTTGGAAATGTCCACAGCTGTGACTGGTGGTATCTGTAGATGGTAGCGGGTCTTGCCGTATCGGTATGACTGCCACAGGTTCAAAGCAAACAGCAATAACAGCAGTCTGCACTTGGATCTTTAACTCTGCAGGCAAAAAAAGTGGACTCAGCAGGAAGTTTCAGGACTGCTGCTGTTATACTTTCCAGTCTTGAAACTTCTTTCTCATGGCCAACTTTCCGACTGAGTGAGTCAGCATTTTGGTTCTTCTTGCCTGAACGATGTCGGATGGTCAGGGTCAGGTTGAATTGAGACAATTCACCAACCCAACGAGTCTCCGTCGCAACAAAGTTTGCGGAATTTGAACATAGCTCAGTGGGTCGTTATCTGTATAAACAATACATTCAGCACCAAACAAGAGGTCTCAAACTTTTCTATGACAGCCCACTTCAAAGCAACTAGTTCCAACTTGAAGCTGCTGTAATTTTCCATATTCCTCTCACTGGGCCTCAAAGATTGGCTTGCATAGTTAAGTGCTACCTTGCCAGCTTCCTGTTTCTGCAACAATACTGCTCCTAGACCATTGTTACTAGAGTCGACTTCAATAATGTATGAATGTCAGGATGCTAAAGTCAGGATGTCCAAGAACTGGCACCGTAGTAAGTTTCTCCTTCAGTTCCTGAAAAGCGTCATCACAAGAACTATCCCAAGCCTTCATACCACATCCAGTACAAGCTTTCTGCTTGCCTTCCTTCCCTGGTTGAATACCCTGTAGCAGAGAATGAAGAGCAGCAGCTATTTTTTGCAAAGACAGGTACAAGTTTGCGATAATAACCGGCCATACCCAGAAAACCACGTAGCTCAGTCTCTTTTTTTGGTGCAGGCTACTTTGTAACAGCACTTGCTTTCTCAGTGTCAGAGGCAATACCTTTGTCTAAAATTTGATTGTCAAGGTATCTTAACTGTTCTTTAAAGAGTTGACACTTTTCAAGCTTTACCTTCAGATTGAATTTTGAGTCTCATAAGAACCATGTCAAGTCTTTCCAGGGTTTTGTCGAAGTTGTCCCAAATACCAGAATATCGTCCAGGTAAATAATTAATCAGTGTCTGGAAATTCTCATCCCCAAATACGTTGTCCAAGAGACACATGAAAGTTCCCGGAACCCCAGTTAAACCAAAGAGCATTCGTAGGTACTCGTACGAGCTACCAGTACCTATTCTAAAAGGAGTCTTCTCGATGTCCTCTTCGGGTACAGCAATCTGATTGAAGCCATGGACAAGGTCCAAACGACAAAAAATATTTGACACCTTTCAGAACTGTGAGAGCTTCCTCAATATGGAGGAGTGGGTTTTTGGACAATATGGACAATCTTTGCGGGTTTTTTTTTTTTTAATTCAGGGCACGATAGTCAAAACAAACTCCAAGTTTGTCTCACTTTCTCACCAAAACGACCGGAGAAGCATACGGACTTGACGACTCCCTAATGACACCACTGTAAAGAGATTTTCTCAGGTAGTCTCTAACCTCTTGCCACTGACTGGGCGGAACACGGCAGTGCGGCAGTCCAACAGGTATGTCATCATTCAACAGGATCTTATGTTTTAGTTTCAGTTGGTCAGATGGTGTTAAGTTGTCACTGATGTTCATATCCTCATCCAATGTGAGCAAGTTTTTAACACCTTTGCTCACGCTATGAGAATTCCTGCCAAGTCGTTTTAATGTTTCTCAAGACATTTGACGCCAAAATATCAGGAACAACCGTTTTGCGCCGGTACATAACCGGATCTACAACATCATTTAAAACTAGGAAACGAGGACTGTCGACTTGTTGGCCAAAAACTTTAACATTTAATGTGACATAGCTTATATGGGGAATGCCCGGTCCATTCGCGGCGGTAATAAGTGTTTATTTGTTTAACTTATCAACCCCGAGTTCCGAGAATTCACGGAAGGCATTGGATGACGCGGTGATGAACAGCTGATGTTTGGTCACATTAATATCTACTTTGCACAAGATATACAGTATACAAATGAGGAGACAAAGATACAAGAAGTGGGCACAACATGCAGGAAGGAGCAGACCGGAAACGATGGCGTGGCTCGTGACTGACTTCAACTCACCACCAAGCAGACAGCCGGTGACACGGCTGAATACGAGGCGTGTAAGCAGCGCACAGCGGGATGAGTGAGCATTGTGTTCCACTCGTGCTGTGCTCAGCAGTCGGAGCACCGTCTGAGCCTGCATGCAGTGATACATGGGGGGGGGGGGGGGAGAAAAGCAACACTGAGAAATCAGAAGGGACGAGAGTTACCTTTTCAGGGTTAAAAACAAATAATGTGATCGCTTGTAGTACTGTACATATTAAGCCAGAGCAAGTTATGCCGTACTGATGGAGCACATTATCTTTATATGTGGGCCAAATTAATCATGCTGCCATGGGGGAATCAAACTCTCGGGTGACAGACTTGTCATACATGAGAAAGTTTTGTAGGAAGTCCAGTCGAAGAGAATTGTGAGCGGAGAAGGAGGTGATGAATAAGGTGGCGACAAGCCTCAGTCTTTCCTGAACCAGACTCGCCACTATAGGAGCGGAAATGCACAAAGGAAATGGACATGAAATAAAGATGAGAGAAAAAACAGGTTAGACACAAGTTATAACAATATGAGTTCCCTTGCAAGGGACTTCAATGCAGGAGGAGGCCATTAGGGCTGGGAAGCAGCAAGTAACATTTTAAAGGTCTTCCGTACGACTCGGTCACAGTTCGAACCACTAACCTCCCAGATTTGGATTGGATGCGCTAACCATTACACCACCGAGTCTGGTTCCTACTGATATCAACACAACCTCCGAATAATAACCTGATTCGAGTCCCCAGTTTTTAGATTGACCACCACTGAGTATATACAGAATTTCCATGATTTCCAACAATGATTTTAAAAGAACTCAAAGGTTCATGTAGGAGGTTGAACACACATCATATACAAGACAAGGACATTCATTAGGAGATATCAGTGTGCAGTACTTATAGTGAATTACAAGGACGAACAGATAATGGAAAAAAAATCAACAATACATGGGATTTGAACCTGGGATCCCAGCGTCAAGAGCCAAGTGCTCAGAAGCGTCGTTACATTTCCACATTTTTCTGTCTCAAAATTGCAAAACATTGTGTTTGAAAATGGAAACGGGTGTGGGGAAGTCAGTCAGTCGGTCAATCGGTCAGTCTCGAGTGACTTCACATGGTAGTTGCTCACTCGTCCCTGTTAGTTTGGTGAATATGACATGCCAAGTCATTTTGTCGGTTTTCGCTCGGACTGCATAATCGCTATAACAAAGAAAATGGAACAGATCCTCATAAGCATTAGTGCGGCCATTGTTTGAATCACATTCCATTTTTACAGGATCAAATTAGGCTCGTGGAAGAGATGCAACACAAATTGCGCACACACTTGCAGACAACACCAAACTTGCTTTCAGACAAACACAGACGCTGAGCTTGGGAAAGGGGGCGGGGGGGGGGGGTTACATCACTTCCCGAGGCACTCTGGGTACTGGTTATGTCATCTTTGTGACGCTTGCTTTTATGTTTTACCTCCTGCTAAGGAGACATTTCCTCCTCCCATGGATGCCAACCAAGCTATGGCACTGAATGACAACAACAACAACAACAACAACAACCGGTGAGCAACATCATGTGCACACACATGCTTCAAATTAAATGAACTTGAGTAAAGACTATTTAGCATCCTCTGAACATTAAACTATAATTCGGATTACTCTGTTATCTCACAACATACCACACAGTACTGAAGTGAAATGTGACCTTGCTTACTACCTCTCTATCCATACTAAGATGCGAGTATTTTCAAGATTACATTAGCCTTCTATAGCCCCTTCCCTTCAGCTCATTAAAAACTTAGACGAGGAATGGAAGGTTAACATAATGACACTTGAGTGGAGGAGAACAGGTGCACACGCAATACATAGATAAGGCCAAGCGCCTGTAAGTGGTTACCACCCCTATTTTAGGGCATACCCTGACTTGAGTGGCATTTTTGAAAGTCACAAAGACTACTACTGGTCATGAAATTTGGTTCATTGCACAGACAGTGTTCCATAGGACCTTAAAATATATAGGTTCATGGGTCTATGATGTATATTACTGAATCTACAGGATTTTTATTGAATACACATGCCCAGTATTGGCCTTTTTTCTTGTTTCACCTTAAAATATGACATATATTAGACCATGCAAAAATACAACATATAAAACATTCTATATGAAATTTCTCATCTAATCAAAAGGTTGTCACCCACCGTCTTGAGAAAATGTGTCGGTCAGTGGTGGATTCGCATGATATATGCACATTCTGGCATATTTTTATTTTTTTCTTGTTTTATTGCCCTTTTAGAGCCTGGGACTATGAAATCCCCTAACAAAATGACTTGTTTATCAATAACTCATATTTACGTGTTTTAAATTGTTCAACTTATTACCAATAATCAATGTAAAAAAAAAATTGAGATGATCCAGGTGGATACTTAATTACAGCGGCTTGACCGAACTTTCCAACCCAAATGTCCGACTGCACGTCACGTTTTAAAAAAAAATGCTTTAATTCTTCTGTGCATCAGATTATTTTTACTAAAATGTATTTACAAATGGGGCACAGTGATATAGATATAATAGTATAAAAAGAATGAGCCTGGTGTTGGCGCAGTGGTTAGGGCAGCGGCTTGGGATCCAAAAGGTCCTGAGTTCAAACCCCGTTGGGCCACTGAATTAATACACCAGGGGGTTGACTCAGCCTGTCATCCTTCCGAGGTCGGCGAAATGAGTGCCAGTGTACTGGTCCCGGTGTATGCCCCGGTTAGAATAGGTGTACCATATCCCTGTGTGTCGTAAGAGGAGACCAGGGTTGGCGTCAGGAAGGGCATCCGGCCATAAAACATTGCCTCAAGAAAAAAGCTAAACCCCTGCACAGCAGGGAAAAATGGCTGTAAAAAAAGTATAAAAAGAATATTGAAAACATGCATGGCTTTGGTTTAGAGTAATTTTGCATTCTTGTCCGACTGCACGTCACACTTTTTTGAATTTGATAAAAAAATTAATTTTCTTTAAAAAAATTTTCAATATTTTTCCAGGTATTTAATTTTTTAAAATTAATTTAGAAGGCAGTTAAAACAGTTTTGGATAACTTAGAGAGCTTTTTGTTACTCCCAGAATTGATTGAATTGAAAATTTATGTCCAAGAATTTGTTCGATAAATCTCTCTTTTAGTGCTTTTCAGCATCTGACAGTCACTGAATACAGCAGTAATAAAAAATAGGTATGTATTATTCCTTAATAATCCCAGAAATTGGTATTTTGATTATTAGATTAGTTGCTAGAAGAAGTTACACACTATGACCTTCATTTATTTTGCCAAAAAAAGAAAAATTAGGTAATTTCATTGAAAACTCGCAAAACCATCAGAATAGGTACCCCTTCTTCAAAGTATCATATTTCGGTAAAAACAGTATATGTAATTAAGCTATACGGTTTTTTGTTCTGAACCCAATTAGACTTACACTTTCAGGAAAATGTAGTGAGAAGGCAATGGAACAAACTTCATTTTTTGACATTTTTGAAATTGACATTTTGACTGACATTTTTTTGAGTGGTAACCACTTACATGCGCTTAGCCATAAACAAGGCCAGTAAGGGGAGAAAAAAGAACGAAGCATCCATCCATCAATCTGTAAATGTTACGCAATACCTAGAAACTCAGAGCAATGCAATATGCCATAAAAGGAATGACGTCTGATTAGCAAGACGTAGATTGGTGGAGGCTACATTTTCAGATTACAATTATAAAAGTAGCTACATCCATTCATTCTACACCCAAGAAAAGGCTTTTGTTGTAGGAAAGTTCACAAGACACGTTCTCATTGCTTCATCATTGGTGCTTTAAATTTTTTTGATTGATTTTTACTTCTAAGAGTTGATAGCTCTATATTTGAGCAAGTGTGTTGTTGAATGATAACTATATTATGAAGAACACAGAATGGGATCAGGATGCAACATAACAAAAGCAACAGCAGAAAGAGAAGGGGAAGCGCCAACTGCAGGGCTGATGGAGAAAATAAACAGAGACGGGCAAACAAGGGATGCGCAGGTAAGGTGATGGGTAAGGGAGAATACATGGGTGGATTATGATGGATACAGAAGCAAAGGCTTAGGAAGGGAAAAACTGGACATCTGGAAGGAGGGCGTGAAGGTGGTTTAACGGGAGTAAAAAAGATCATGGTTTTGGATTGGAGACAACCTGAGATGGTGGTGAACAGCGATCTTGAAGACCAGGATGAGAGAATGAGAATAAAGAGAGTGTGGAAGTTGATTTCACAGGCAGGAAAAAGAGGAACAAATGAATGGAGGTGAGCAGTGATCTTCGATTTCCGTAGTTTCACTATAAGGGGGTTGATGGTGGACCCTGTGAGTCCTACAGAAACCTCGGGGGATTGGTGGGGGGACAAAGCACGGAGAGAGCAGAGGGTGCAAGACCAGAAAGGAAGCGGTAGAAGATAGAGAATACTGACCTGTCTGTGAAAATCAGCTTCAACATGGGAGATTTCAATAATCATAAAGACCTTGGTTTCCATAGTGTCAAGATAAGAGTTCAGGTGTACTAAGGAAGGACTTTGTGCGACGGAGGATTCCAACTTTGAAATGTGGTTTTCCCATTAAAGATCATGACTGATTGTGGGACCCCAGAGTTTGAGTGATTGAACTTCCTCAAGAGGATTTTATAGAAAGTAGATGAGGTGGGGGTGGGGAGTAGGGGGGGGCATTCCATACAGTCCTTTCGGAAACAGAGTAACAGAGATTTTTCTCTAGATTTAAAGATTTGTCACGATTGAAAGACCTATTCCAAGTGGTTGACCAACTTGTGATTTTATCTAGTTCTGCAGAGAGTGAAGAGGCTGCTGCTTGTCGATCTGAGGGATGACAGATGGTACGGCAGAGGATGGAGTCATCAACAAAGAGATAAAGAGGATTTTCCAGAGAGTAGGAGAGATGATTGATGAAAAACAGAAAAAGCACAGGGCCCAGAACGCTGCCTTGAGGAACTCCAGCCTGGACAGGAAGAGGAAATGAGAGAATTCCATTAAAAGCCATGCGTTGACTGCGACAAGAGCGGAAGTCTGCGAGCCATGAGTGGAGATTGCCTTGGATAACACAAGAAGAAAGTTTGGTGCACAGCATGGGATGCCAGACCATATTGAAAGCTCGCGATATGTCAAGGGAAATGGCTTTGATCTCATGTTTGGCATTTCGGACCTCCATCCATTGTTGGGAAAGCAGAAGTAGTATGTCTAGGGTTGAGTGACCTGGTCTAAATAAAAAATGATGATCAGAAATCAAGCCATTGGAGAAGAGGAAGGATTTGATGTCGGAAGCGATGGTAGATTCCATGACCTTGCTGATGAGTGGGAGCAGGATGATTGGTCTGTAGTTGCAGGGATCAGTCTTTGCACCTTTTATAAGCAGAGCTGTAATGTTTGCTGATTTCCAAGCAGATGGCAGATGATCTTGAGACCATCCAGCCTTAACATGGAGAGGAGATGAAAGGATTTCATGGAGAGCCACACGTTAGCTGCAAGAGTAGAGAAAGTCTGTAAGCAACGGGAGGAGTTGGCCTTGGATGCCATAGGCATAGATTTGGAGATCAAGGCAGGATGCCAGACTGTATCGAAAGCTTGTGATATGTCTACATGGAGACAACCCTGATCTCATATCTGATATTGAGGACCTCCATCCATTGTTGGGATAGGAGAAGCAGCATGTTCAAGGTAAAGTGACCAAGTCTGAATCCAAATTGGTGATCTGAGATGAGGTCATTGAAGAAAACAAATGACTTGAAGTCAACTGAGATGATGGAATTCCATGACCTTGCTGATGATTGGAAGTGAGCTAACAGATCTATAGTTAAGGGGATCGGTTTTTGCACCTTTTTATGTCGTGCAGTGATGTTGATGGTTTTCCAAGTAGATGAAAGATGACCCAGAGCAAATGACAGGGTGAAAAGGGCAGAGAGAGGATGTGCAAGAGCTGCTGAGCGGGTTTTTAGGACACATGAGCTGATGTTGGCAGTCCAGTTGCAGAGTCAGAGTCGAGGGTTGAAAGAACCTTCTCCATCTTCTTAGGTGCAAAAGATACAGAATCCAGGAGAAGTTTGGTATTATATGACTGGGTAGGGTGAATGCCTGGTGGTGGCTTAATGGTGAGGGTGGTGGGCTTGGGATCCTAGGATCTTGAGTTCAAATCCCACTCGGCTGTTTAATTAATATCAGGTGGGGTTGACTCTGCCTTAAATCCCACTTGTCCATTGAATTAATACCGGGTGGGGTTGATTCTGCCTGCCACCATTATGAGGTCGGCAAAATGAGTGCCAGCATGCTGGTATCCTGTGTTGGAGTGGTGACCCATCAAGGATTGTGCCCAATGGCCAAGAAGACTGCTTAAGCAGTACCAACGCTCTGCACAGAGTATTGTCCCAATGGATGGATGGTAGGGTGAGCAGAGAGAGAGAGAGAGAGAGAGAGAGAGAGAGAGAGAGAGAGAGAGAGAGAGAGAGAGAGAGAGAGAGAGAGAGAGAGAGAGAGAGAGAGAGAGAGAGAGAGAGAGAGAGAGAGAGAGAGAGAGGGGTTTGGGACACAAGAATTGGAAGCAAACATAGAATTGAGGAATTCTGCCTTCTCACGAATGGAGTTGGCTGTGGTGTCATTTAATGTGAGTGAAGGGATGAAAGGGCAGCATATTCTAGAGATAGACTGAACAAGATGCCACCAGGTTTTAGAGGAGGAAGACAAGTTTGAAAGTTCAATCTTGAGGTTGGACAGATGTTGTTTTCTGGCTCTCCTGAGAGTGGACACACACTTGCTGTGGGCTTTCTGGAATGCACTCAGATTAACATTGGTCTGGTTAACTTTCCAGGAAGAGAAGGCAGTTGTTTCAGAGCAACTGCCTCACTGCAAGATACAGTGAACCATGGGTGTGAAGGATGGTATGATAACTGCAGACGAGATGGGATGGATCTGTGCACAAGAGAGAGCAGGTTCCTGTGGAGTTTCTGTGTTGCATTAAAAATGAAATAAGCCAATTCTCCTCCCCACTAACAGAGCCCCCTACCCCCGCCCCTCCCACTTAAGTGTAACAGCCCAAATGTTGAAAAGGTGCCTCTAACGTTCAGGGAGTATACACAACATTAACCTCATGGCTTCTCCCACAGCACAGTCCAGGACTTTTCCTGGTACAGGTTGTCACAAAGCTCAAAATTAAAGCACTTGAGACATGGAAACAGATGAGTGCGCCATTTCTCAAACATGGACTGGAATGATGAACTTCTCTGGCACAACATCTCAAAAGGAAACACCTCTTGAGATGAAAGCCGTTTGTGCAGGGTGCCGCCACAAGGTACCTTTCTGTATCCACTTTAAATTAGCTGTAGTGTCCACCCACAACTCCTGTGGTGCCAAAGAACCAGGCTTTGGGTGGTGTTGATGTTTTTAAAGGCCAGAGGGCATTTTTGTCCTTTCCAGGTTGTCCATTTCCAGAGCAGTCAGTGGCTTCAGAGATAAGCATTCCTTTGGGGATTTAAATCCAAGCATGGAGGTCTCTTGCCATCCCAGGAAAGACTTGGTGGGAAGATTGAATTTTTACTACTGGAATATGTCAGGTTCACCTGCACTGTACACTTGATGCGGTGAATTTTCGGTAAACATTTTGGATCAACTCCACCATGAAGGGCTCACGACAGATACATATACATTTGCGCTTGTACTTTCGACCTGAACTGACACTACTTGTCGACTGGAACACTTTTGAACTGAGCGAGCTGTCTATTACGTGCCATACATTGTGGAGGGGGAAGCAGAAATATTCTGGTAAATCTCCGGGGTTTTATGGCAAAAATAAGAGCCAAGAAATGGGAACAATCTCCTTGAGGATTCACTGGAAACACAAACAGAGAATCCTCTAGTTGCTCGTGCATACCAGCTCATATGTGCTTCCACTACCCTTTCATTGTAGCTTGCACCCTTGGTGGATTTCATCTTGTCTCTTCTTATACTCAGACACAAGACCAAAAACCAAACTTCTGCATCTTCCAAAACTCTGCACAACTCGGTGGAAGGACGAGCCAGCTTTCAACCGGTCCACTTCTACAAGGTTCGCTTCCAAAGTCCAATCCTTGTGGGCAACGTTTGTGTTTCCCCGATTCTAATTTGCATTAAATGGCAATCACAAAAGGGGACATCACCAAAAAAAAAATTAAGTTCAATCTCAACCCACGTGGCTACTTGTTGTAGCATAGGCCTCTACTGCTCTTGTATCAAGAAAAATTCCCCGTCAAGGCACAACTCAAAACGTAGACGTGTCGCATCTGTGCAAGTTACCTGAAGAGATGAAGACAGCATGTGTGCATACATTTGTATACATTAGAATATATACAACATCCACATATTACATACACAGGGGGTGGAAAGGGGGAGGAGGAGGGGTTTAAAAACCCCTTAAAATTTGCTCTTTTTATTTTTTTTTAATTCACATTGGCACACCTGTCTGGAGACGTATCGCACTTGCAAAATTGGAATGACCTTTAATAGGAGATTCAGGTAACCAAATAAGGCACCATCCAATTCTGTCTTATCTCCATAACAGCCTCACCCACTTCTTCCTCTGCACACATCAGTCCAAACCTTGCCCAACCTTTCCTCCCTTATGAACACCCCCAATAAAGTAATCTACACATTGAAACTTTGCAGCTATGCTTTAACACCACACTGCCAGTGCAACCTCTTGATCTGCCATAATTAACGCTTAAAAACAGCCTCAAAGCAGCTAAACTAGAACGGCACTCGGTAGAGCGCATACCTCCACCAGGATGAAGAGTTTATGTTTTGCATCCTACCGATAGGTCGGATCTGGATCCGAACCTGAACCAAAATCGAATCCGCTTGTTCTTGTCACCAAACCAACCCATCCACCTAGTTTTGTCATAACTCATCCGCAACAGTTTGAAATATCATGCTATATATGGTTTTTGGCCACATCTCTCAACCATGAAGAATCACTTAAAAATATATCTATTTAATTCTCGGATCCGGATCCACCTCCGGATCTTCACCTAAATCCAACCTGTCGACACCCAACCTGTCGACCAGATTTCCCCAGAATCCATCAATAAGTGTTTGAGATATCCTGCTCACAAAGACAGACAGACAAACAGACAAACAGGGGCCTGTAAACATAACCACCATCCATCTTCAGTGTTGGAGGTATTAATGACCCATGGTACTTGGAATCTGCTAATAAGCATTTTAACCTATTTTGGTTTCCCAAGAGTGGAGATTATTGGACACCGTGTCGTGATGCCCACTCAAACGCCATCATGGCTATCCGCTTCATCGTACAACCATCTTCATTGTCAAGGGAGAGACAAAATTGGTTCACATTTCTCTGTAAATAATCTAAGAGGGAAAGAGGGATAAATATATAAATGAACATCGGTGCTTGTAAGCTGAAAAAGAGAAGAAAACAAAAAAAAAAAAAACCACCGCGTCATCACCCCCATTTACAAACCTTACGACAAAGACCTGCGGCCGTTGGTCCCTTCTCATCATGTGGTAAGCTCGCTCAGCGCAGGCAAACACGTGAGGAGACAGTGTGGACCAAAATTTCCCCGACTCGCTGTGGTAGAGGTGAGAAATCTGGAGTTTGCAATGAAAGAAAGAAAACAATGGTGTGAAAGCGAGTGAGCATGACACAAGCAGTTTTGTCATACTGTTTGTCATTCCAAGGACAGAGGTGAGGTACGATGAAACACCTGGCTCCATATTGGTAATGTACATCGAATTGTGTGTGCATGATGTTCTGTTTTACATCAGGTGTGTTAAATTCCTTTCCTCTAGGAGTGTGTTCTAGGACTGCTGAACGACACCGAAGCATGCTGACGGCATACATTTACTTTAGGGTGCCCATGTTGTGGCCTTGATCCCACAAGCAGGCAGTAGTGATTGGCTATGGCTGCCCTGATGATATAATCTGCAAACGACAAACATTGTGCTCGCAGGGCTACATCGGTGGAGAATCTCTTTTTTCAATGAATATGATAATACCAATGGCCAGGCAGACAGGAAAGGCACTCAAGGCAATGGAAGACCCGCTCGTCGTCTGAGCGCAACCCTCTTACTCCTGAGATACCTTTGGCCGATTCAAACATCACTGAAGGTTCTGTATTACGCGTCAAGGTTGCCAAGACTGCACATTTCAAACAGCGGCCTCACATGTCATGGATCAACAGGCTTGACATCAGAGGAAAGTGATGATTTCACAGCCGCTCCTGAACTCTATGACCGTGGCGGATAACTCGAAACCATTTTGTTGTTATCCCCCAAAGGGACTGTGGAATGGTTTATCCGTCAGCGGCATGACCCACAGCTCTCTCAATAACATCACAGACCGGATGGAGCGTCCCAGTGGATTCAACTTTGACGTTTCATTTTGTATCCTGTATGTGGGATGTGATGTGATGTAACATTGTGATTGGCTCATGACAATAACCATGGTAAAGTATCAAAACAACACCTTTTATGTGGGTTGGTAAATTTCTACAAATGGTGTGTTCACTAAATGTTTTTAATTTATTGATTATGTCTTTCCACAAATTTAGATTTTTTTTCTTCTAATTGTTTGGATATTAGAATTAAAACACAAAGGACACCAAATGGCACCTTGCGTTGGCTTAATGGTTCGGGTCGTGAGCTCGGGATCCTCGGATCCCGAGTTCAAATCCCATTCGGCTGTTGAACTAATACCAGATGGGGTTGACTCTGTCTGTCATCCTTCCAAGGTCGGCAAAATGAGTACCAGTTTGCTGGTATCCTGTGTCGGTGTGGCGACCCGTCCAGGATTGTGCCCAATAGCCAAGGAGATTGCTTAGGCAGCACCAACTCTCTGCACAGAGTATGGTCCCAATGGATGGCTGGATGGATGGACACCAAATGTGAAAAGCACTTTGCATCGACGTATTCCAGTTGGTCTGTGCTCGTTTGTGTAAAGTTAAACGAATTCCACCGAACGGTTGTGTTACTTGCCCGTTTTCATCAAGTTTCGCGCGGTGCTGTTGGCAGTTGATGCCGTTCAAGTTTACGTGTGCACGTGTAACCTCGGAGTAGTTACACGCGATATTTCAAAATACAAGGCCATAATGAACTTCTAATGGAGATTCGCCAATAATGTAGTTAAAGAAAACATCCATATTGACCAAACCTCGTATTTAAAGGGAACATCGACCTTTTCACTTACCACGGCAGAGTAGATGGGTAGCTGTCTGAAGGGATTAAGGACGAGCAGGATTTCTCCAATGTAGGTCTAATGGACAATGGGGTAGGGTTAACAATGAATGTGAGATAACTGTGATGACCAATCACCGTGTCTGTTACTGCTCACATGACTATTGTGTGTTTGAGAGTTTGTGTTTTTTTTTTAAAGAATAGTGATGTACAGTGTGATAGTGGAGCACAGTGGCAGGTGGTGCAGCGCAGTGTTGTGGAACATGATGTGGAGTGGTGCAGCGCAGTGTTGTGGAACATGCCGTGGAGTGGTGCAGTGCAGTGTTGTGGAACATGATGTGGAGTGGTGTAGCACAGTGTTGTGGAACATGATGTGGAGTGGTGCAGCGCAGTGTTGTGGAACATAATGTGGAGTGGTGCAGTGCAGTGTTGTGGAACATGATGTGGAGTGGTGTAGCACAGTGTTGTGGAACATGATGTGGAGTGGTGCAGTGCAGTGTTGTGGAACATGATGTGGAGTGGTGTAGCACAGTGTTGTGGAACATGATGTGGAGTAGTGTAGTGTGGTGTCGTACGCGGCGACATGTGGTTTAGCGTGGTGTAGCGCAGTGTCATTCAGTTATGGGACAAAGCAATGGGGTGATGTCGATGTGACGTATATTCTGATAAAAAGCAGTCTTGTGACGAGGCATCGAACGGCATGGAGGAACACACATATATTTGATCCCGTTGGAACCTCTTCTGCAGCTCGTAGCAAACAAATTTCTCGGTGAGTTCTGTGAGAGAAGCAAGGTCGTCACTTGGGGATGGAGGCTTCAGTCGAACCTGCGGAGAGAAAGTGGTGTTGTTGTTGCCCATTTCATTCCTTCCTACCTTCAATCACCAGCATCTTTCACACCATTCACTCCAACCCATCTGTCCCTCCCATCTCAACCCTGTCCACAAGATTGCTTTTCTCTTTAAATTTGGTTTTTCAATTCAATCTGTGCTCGTCATGCCCAGCCGACTCCCCCCAATCACATCTTTTTGTTTTTTTATTATTATCATGTCTCCCCCACTCGTTTCCAAATGGTTCTCGACTCCGACCCGCCCACTTGCCTGCTCAATGGGAAAGTTGCCATTGGCGTGCGAGGCGGATTTGCGTTTATCTTCATCCCTAGCTGCACGCTCGGTTGTGGTGCGAATATCTCCGAACATCCAAGCTCGTTCCGCCTGCTGGTCCAGCCAGCCCATTGGTGGAGCTAAAGGATGTCTGCCAATTTCATGATAGGAATGGTCTTTAAATTTACAGCTGCTCATTTCATTTTAAGCTTGTGGATTTTGTTAATTTATTGAGTGGTTATGATATCATATAGTACCATTACATACATCATCACAATTACATTCAATTACATAGATCACTTCTTGTCATTACATGCATTGAATCGCTTCCATAGATTGCACTGACAGAGTGACAGATCGACACGTCGGCCTTCTTTCATCATATTTGCTCATTTATCTCCGAGACCGAGAAGCATGTGGTCTTGTCTCAAAATCATGTCCGTGTAGTGCTGTGTAAGTAATCACCTCTTGGCAGGTACAAACTCATCATGCAGGATCTGCTCATAAGGCTGGTCTTCCACAACTGTTGCGACTTTGCCCATTCCGGTCTCGGTCCAACGCTTTGCCCAATCCGCTGCACCTTGCCAAATAACATCTTGGATGAACATGGAGCTTGCCAGGTCTGCCAAAACACAAGGTCAATGTTTTGAAATGTGTTTCAGTTTGTAGGGTTATTAGTTCGCTCGGGCTCAGTGTTAGCAATGAATACATTTACAAGTCCAGTAACAGAAAAACAGAAATTTAAGAAATGTCAGCAATGAGAACTAGAGCGAAGTCGATGGCATCACATCACGAAAACTAACAGCTTGGTTTTTTTTTCGGAGCCTGGTGTTGGCTAAGTGGTTAAGGTGGCGGCTTGGGATCCTAGGGTCCTGAGTTCGAGCCCCGTTGGCTACTGAATTAACACCAGGGGGTTGACTCAGCCTGTTATCCTAATGAGGTCGGCGAAATGAGTACCAGTGTACTGGTCCTGGTGTACGCCCCGGATATAATATGTGTACCATATCCCTGTGTGTCGTAAGAGGCGACCAGGGTTGGCGTCAGGAAGGGCATCCGGCCAGAAAACATTGCTTCAAGAAGGGAACCATTATCGCATGGAACCCACAAAAAGCTAACCCCCTGCTCAGCAGGGAAAAATGGCTGTAAAAAGGCTGTTTTTATGATTCATTTTTTATCTTGCAGTGGGTTTTCAATGAATTAAAATATATATTAAATTTTCATGGGACCTTTACCTTGAGATACAACATTAGAAAGTGTTGGATCTATATGAGAATAAAACCTTTGCCGAAGTATAGTTTTTGGATCGTCATTCTATTGGGAAAAAAGAAGGCAGGGGAACGGGAGGTAAGAATGAGGAAGAAAAAAAAGTGAGAAAAGGAAGAGAGAAAAATCCTGTTTGTGATGTGTACTTGGAATGTACAGGGTGTTGGGAGTTGTGTTCAACCATTACAAAGTGATAAGAAAGTTTAAATTTTCATTTTCTCTTCTCTCACTTGTTGAACCGTCTTCCCAAGTCTATTGTAACAACCTGTTCCCTCCAGGACTTGGTCTGTTGCCCACCGTCACCTCGTTGAATCTCCAAGATAAATATGCCAAATCAATTTTGCACCAAAATAAATAAATATGCCAAATGTTGTGCACTTCAGACATACTGTACATTTACAACGACAAGCAATTTAAACATCACAAAGAACAGGATTTAAATTTCCATACCCCACTAACACTAACATCAAAACGTATTACCATTTGCTTTCCATGTATCGACCAAACATGCAAAGCCATGGAAACGTTTAAAACGTCACAAAACCAAATGTCAGTTCGTCAAAGGACATGTTTCATCAAGTTGGCCCTCCATTTAATCAAATCATTCCTTCCTGGATTTGTTTTAATCCTCCCACACAGTCACGTTTTCTCCAGCACAGGTAATATAGACAAACAGTTTAAAATTGAAAACCTTTTAAGGCTTTTTTTTTTTCCTCAGATTCATGCACTGAGAAGGATTGTAAACAAAAGACTGAATATTAAGAGAAAATAAATAAATTTTAAAAGTTCAATAAGAAGAAGCAAGGTTTTCGAAGTAAGTCATATGTTGATTGTTGTGGGATGCAAAGTGTGTTCCAAACAAACAGACTTACACAGATGCTTACCTGATGGAGACTGCTGCTTGTGGTTAGACACGTTTGGGTTGGCTCCATGACGGAGCAACAGCTGCGCAGTTTGAGCCTCCGCAAAGGAATTGGGAGAAAAGGGGAAGGGGTAAATGTGGGGGAGGGGTGGGGGTTGTGGGAGAGTGTGTGGGTGTTAGATGGTAAAATGCAACAGTTTGAATGTCACACCATGGGAGGAATTATCTTCCGATTGAATGACTTCGCTAAGAACTAGCAGGGTAACCCAGACTTATGCACACTCGTCTTTGAGCCGTCTATCCTGGATTCGAATCTCGGCCGAGCTACAAACTGTCATCCTGGTTTCTCGCAGGCAGGGCGAGGCGACAATGTGCAGTCCCTCGGATGGACGTTAATAAACTGGGCGTCGCGTCTGCCAGCATCACTTGGTGAATGTTAAAGATCCCACGGTGTCCTTCGCGATGAGTAGGTGAGCCATCGCCAGCACCCTGAACAAATTACAAATTCCTGCCCTAACCTACAGAAGTCACCGAATCAGTGGTTCACGTCAGGTCAGGTCAGGTATGGGAGTATGTGCCGGAGAAGTGCGTCGCTGCGTCCGTTTTCCGCTGGTACTCCAGGGGCCTCCGTCTGGCCATCCCCCAGGTAGATGCCTGGCCCATCCCCATCTCCTTGAGATGCTGATCAACCTGATGCAACCACGAGGCATGTGGTCGGCCCATTGGCCTCCTCCACTCACGAGGCTCCCCCGCTGAGAGAATCTGGTGAGCAGGATCAGCATCAGAAAAGTGAGACACATGTCCATACAGCCGCAGCTGATGCTCACGGACTATGCAGGTAACAAATCTCATTTGAGTCTCTCTTCGCAACCGCTCGTTGGACACAAAGTCCGACCAGCGATAGCCAAGGATTCTCCGAAGAGATCTGGTACCAAAGGAATTAAGATCCCTCATCAGAGTTCAAGTCTCACATCCATCGAGCAAGACTGGAAGCACCAAGGATCTGAAGACTCAGACTTTCGTCCTCCCGCACAGGTACCGGCAGCGCCACACCCCATGATCCAGTGAATCCATGACTCCCCAGGCCCGACCCAGATGTCTGTTGACCTCTGGCTCACAGCCAGCAGAGGCATGAATATCACTGCCAAGGTAAGTGAATCTCTCCACAACCTCAACATCCTCACTACAAACAGGACAGCAGCATCCAAGATGTTATTGAAAGCCTGCATCTTAGGTTTGACCCAGGAAACCCATAATCTCAGCAGCTCCGACTCCCCATTCAGCACCTCAAGGGCCCCCAAAAGGATATCTAGAGTCTCCACAAAGATGACTGCATCATCTGCGAAATCAAGGTCAGAGAAATAATATGGCCGCCATATTGGTATTCTGGTGGGCCTCTGCTGATAATTATACACTGTCCGGGTTTATTGAATTCGATTTCCATTGGCTTCATTTTGATCAAGTGTTACTCACGATGAGGGACCCGGAAAAATCTAATCATATGTGGCATAAAAATTATAAGTAAGACTTAATCAAGCCAGTCAGCATGCACATACGTGCCTCCCTAAACAAAAATTGAATGGCCCCATATTGGGGTTAAATATCCATGACCGTGTGACGAATCAGCTCATTCTGATATAACCATGACGGAGGCTGACATGGATGAGAGGCGTCGAGTTGATCTTTTTAATAGCTCCTTAAATGTGCGTTTTCCCAATTGGAATTTGTCGCAGTTTGTGACCACAGTGCGGTCATTCTTGTGAATCCCATGACCTCTGGTGTTCAGGTGAAGCACATTTTTGAACAAATAATGAACAGTCATAGTAATGTATTCTCGATTGCTGAACTCATAGGGGACAACCAATCAAACAAGAACCTTCAGATAACTCATGATAATTTCATTAAAATGTAAATTTCACCGTTACGGGCAATGATAAAAAGTGAAGGCAGCACTTTGTTGTGTTTTCTCAGCTACCGGATAAAACCCCAGCGGTTTTTTTGTTGCCCCATTGATCAGCAAGTCTGTGGCTTGACATGGAAATAGAAAAATTAGGGTGGCTGTCCAGCTAAAGAGAACAAAAATGTTGTTATAAACCCAATGCAAAGAAAACTAGGAGGGGACTCGGATATAGAGTGCATACCTCCACAGAGCTGAACAGTTTATGTTTTGTATCTCACCGATAGGCCGGATCTGCTGACTTGAACCAAAATCGAATCGACCTCTTTTCTTGTCATCGACCCAACTCATCCACCGAGTTTCGGCCAAATCCGGCAACTTTTTGAGATTTTGGGCTCCACATAGTTTTTGGCCAAATTTCTCAATGGTGACGAACCGCTGATAAAGATTTTAAAAAATTCTCATATCTTAATCCATATTTGGATCTTCACCAAAATCGAATCAATTTGTGCTCGTCACACATCCAATCCGTCCACGAAGTTTCGTCCGAATCTGTCTACAACAGTTTGAGATGTCGTGCTCACAAACAAACAAATAAACGTAGGTGAATACATAACCTCCTTCCACCTAAGGTGATGCTGTGGCGGAGGAAAT
Source organism: Eptatretus burgeri (assembly GCF_056783735.1). Taxonomy (NCBI): domain Eukaryota; kingdom Metazoa; phylum Chordata; class Myxini; order Myxiniformes; family Myxinidae; genus Eptatretus; species Eptatretus burgeri. Next base: position 72,449,094 of record NC_140974.1, on the reverse strand, counting down.
GAAGTTAAAAAAAAAACAAAAAAACAATGTAGTTGTGGAACAATAAGATGGAGTTCTTAGTCGTGCCCCTCGTTACTGGCAATTAGTGATTGCAATACCTTTCTACCTGGAATGGGATAATAGGTGAGCTCGAATACGGACGAGATGAAAACTGGTGACAGTGATAGCATGGCATAGAACAATTACTTTATAATAATTATGAGATTGAATGACACAGTGATTGAGTAATTGTATCTATGCATCACATGCATCAATACCTGCCCAAATCGAGCTGCCAGGTGTAAGGGAGTGTTCCCTGCTGTGTCTTCGAGGCTTGGGTCCGCACCGTTGTCCAGTAGCAGTCGAGATACAGAGAAATAGCCAAACACAGCCGCGGTGTGCAGCTGAGGATTCACTCCCCAGATTAGGGAGTAAGGAGGTATCAGAAATAATGGGGGTTGATGGTTAGTGAGGAAATAAAACGAGGGCCGAGAGAATCAGAAGGATGCGCAAGTAAAGCTGAAAATGGCAAAAGAAAAGAAAAAAAAAGGATGATGGAGTAAAGTATGGAAGAACAAAATGAAGGAGAGGGAGGAGGGAGATGACAAGCACACGGAAGAGCAGGAGGGCATGGGGAGAAGAGACTAAGAGTCCATCAGGCCAAGTTAAAAGTTCGAGATTTATGAATTCGAAAGGCACTTTGTTACCATGGCAACCCCACGATGATCCCGGGTGTTGAGGCTCGAGCCAGAATGGACGAGCGCCTGCGCATGGCGGAGCATCTCCTTTTCTCTACCTTCTCGGCTCTCTCTCAGCTCATTCTCCCCAAACCCTGTCAGTAAAGGCATACTCCTGTCCAAACAATTAACCACCTGTGTTGACACAAAACATGACCTTCATATCGAGACAATGTCTACAAGAGAAATGAGTTCCCATGCATGGAAACATTAGCTCCACATTGAGGACCCATGTACGGTCCTCCACATTGAGGACCCATGTATGGTCCTCCACATTGAGGACCCATGTACAGACCCCGCATGTATACTTGGATGATACTTTAATGGTGGTACACTCAGCTCTGATGCCTTGTATTCCACGAGTACATCAGCACAGTGCCAACAACACGCTGACCTGACGTCACACTGATTAATGCTCCACTTCGTAATGCATGATAGGACGAAGGCTGAACTGTAATAAATCAGGACAGCACCTCAAACTGCCAGGATAGACCTTAAACCGTGCCTTGTTGGCATTGGATATGTCGCTGATTACGTCGACTTGAGATTCTCTTGAGTATGACGTCAAACATGTACACAGCGTAATGTTTGTTCATTCAAACCGTACGCATATTGGACTATGAATCATAATGTAGCGTTCAAATTAAATGATTTTCTGCATTTTCATTCATAATTTATAATAATAATAATAATAATAATAACTAGAACTGCCACTTTATAACTGCTGGTAGTGATGAACGGGTACCAAGACAACGGGGTTTGATACATGGGATAACAATAATAATAATAATAATAATAATAATAATAATATCATTTACAATGCGATGCTTTTCACGCAACATCAGAAACGTCAGGTTTGACGTCACGAGTCTTAAACCGTGGGGGAAACAAGTTTAAAAGGGAACCCAAATGCTCAGACGACCTTGATGTTATTCTATCCCTTGATATCCTACAAAATCGATATGATGTGTCTTTTTCCGATTTATAAATCGGGTAATTTTGCAATTAAAAGTCGAAACCTTCTTCATGCTTATCCGTGACATCAGACCCAGGAGTCAACCGCCACACCCGTACTGGTTACGATTCAACTGAAACGGCGAATAATTTTCAATTTTCCACACATATGCCGAGTCGATGGGTCCTTGGTGCTCGTCTAGTAAATCAAACCGAGATGGTTTCACACCACACCAAAAGTTTGCCAGAAATTGGACGAGGTTCGTCCGAAATACCCGAGTGTGGATTGGGCTGAGAAAATGTTCGCTTTTGTGCTCGGAACATTTTACAGAGCATTTTTATGAAACAACCGATATGGCTAGATCTCGTGGTTATCCGCTAAGATTGAGAAAGAATGCCATGATCAATGCCCCATGATCAAGAGGAAGAAACGGCCGTCGCTCAAAACTAACACCATCTCTACCCAGCTACCAGCACATGAACACGGGCAATTTGAGCAGTGAATCAAACACCTCACCTCGCCACCACCCCTACAATACCCCCACCACACTAGCACCACTCCCCTTTACATTTGGGTGGGACATCGACACGGCACGAGACACAACACAGCACGGACATGACGGTGGGACACGACACAGCACGACCACAGGCACAAATGGCATTCCTAGAAAGTATAAAATGGAATGATTCCATAACATAAAGGACACCTGGTCAGCCTGCGATGGTGGGACAAAGGATCTGTTCATAATTTTGTCAGTGGTGTCCGAGTGTGCCATGTCCGTGTCATGTCATGCCATGCCGTGTCCGTGCTGAACTGTGCCGTGATCTGCTGTGCCATGTCCGTGTCGTGTCCGTGCTGTATACGTGCTTCTGCTGGAGTAGTATAACTGATTTATCAATAAATACAAAATTCCTGATAAAATTTCAATTGAATGGAAAAACAAAACATACCAATCTGTAGTGAACATGCGACCAGAGTTTTCATCTTCACGAACACTTCCATTGATCGCCATCTTCGTATGAATCGCTCGCATAAAGCTCGGAACGATACGGCTCCATAATCCCCCCTCCAAAAGCGTTTCCATTACTAATTTTGTCTCCAATAATTACTTTAAAATCCCACTGATCAGTTCCAACATACAGAGAATGTTCAGCGTTTCTAATAACAGTGGAATCAGTGTCGGAATCTGAGCTTGAAATACACTGTTTCTCTATGTAGGCTGTCATTTGGATCAAGGTGGGTTCTGGGTGTGACGTCACTGGCGAAAATAGAAAATTGACGTCCTAGGCTTTGTGATTAGGAAAAAGAAAAATCAAAATTGTCCCCTTCAAATCTGACTGTGATTAATGATTTTCAATTATTTTCAGAAAAAAAAAACTTGCATTTGGGTTCCCCTTTAAAATGTGCTCAAACACTAGAGCAGAGAATGCTGATGCATCGTAGATTGGCTATTGTGCACTCAAGCACGGTTAGTGTGGCGCACCTCTCAGCACAATGGTGACACCTTCGTCGAGACAAGGCATAAACCCTTTATTTCTTTCTCTCTACCGTACAATGTATAATGCATAATTATAAGTCCATGAACAGACAAAAGACAAAAGCAACATAACATATGGGATTTGGAGCTGGGGGTCGCAGAATCATAAACAACATTCCCAGATTAGCGCGGTAAACAGGATTACAACCCAAGTATTGTTTGAAGCAAGATTGGGAGCTTGAGCTGTTACTTAAACTTCATAAAACTCAGAATTACTGTTTGTGATCATTCATGAATTTCATCTTTAAATTAATTTAAAATAAGATTTAAAAAACACCATGAAGGTGGGGGAGGGGGGGAAGGAGCTCAGTGAATTTAAGAGCGAGTCTGGTGGATGTAGCCACGTGTTGTGCTTGTGTGTCCCTGATTGGCTGCAAGTTTAAAACACACTTTCATGAATGGTTCATTAGAACTTTTATTCCTCTTTTTCCCCGCCTTTGGAATAAACTCCCACACTCTCTTCAATCCCATTCTTCCCTCCAGGCCTTCAAAAAGCTGTTCACCACCATCTCTTATCATCCCCCATCCAAAACCTCGATCTTTTCTACCCCCATAAATCCACCCCAAACCCACCTCCTTCAGATTCCCTGTTTTCATACAAAAGTCTGGGCTTTGGCTAGTATATTCTAGTATATTCTCAATTATCTTGTTCGATAATGTTTTGCATTATTGGTTATCTGCGATTACCTCCACAACAGTGTGATAGGAAGGTGCAGATCAACATTCCCCACCAAATCAGCATTCCCGACTTGTCTTTGAGCTGCCGAGTTCTGGGTTCGATTCTGAACCTGATGTAAACTGTAACATTTCTGCTTTCCAGGCAAGGAGTCCCAGTGAAGAATATGCCCTCCATCGGATGGATGTTAAGCTGGTTGTCTCAGCTGCGAGCATTAGTTCATGGACGTTAAAGATCGCATGGTGTCTTTCCACTGAGATATGCGAGATATCGCCGACACTGGCTGTAAGTCTGTAAACTTGTTGCCCTTTGTCGTTTTGCTCCTCCATGAGTCTAGTTTTGTACATCTGGATTTGGGGATTTTCTCCCATTCTTCCTTGCAGATTTACTCAAGCTCTGTCAAGTTAGTTGGGGAGCGTCGGTGAACAGCGTTCTTCAAATCTTTCCACAGATTCTCAATGGGATTCAAGTCTGGACTTTGTCTGGGCCACTCAAGGACTTTCACGTTCTTGTTCTGAAGCCATTCCAGTGTTGCTTTGGCTGTGTGCTTGGGGTCATTGTCCTGTTGGAATGTAAATCTTTGCCGCAGTCTAAAGTGTTTTTGCACTCTGAAGCAGGTTCTCCTCAAGGATTTCCCTGTGTTTGACTCCATTCATCGTTCCCTCTATCCTTACAAGTCCCACAGGCCCTGCCACAGAAAAGCATCCCCATAGCATGATGCTGCCACCACCAAGCTTCACGGTAGGGATGGTGCTACATGGGTGATGAGATGTGCTCAGTTTCCGCCAGATCTAGCGCTTTGCATTCAGGCCAAAGACTTCAACTTTTGTCCCATCAGATCATAAAATCCTTTTGCCTCATGCTCTCAAAGTCTTTCAAGTGCCATTTTGCAAACTCCAGGTGTGCTGTCACGTGCCTTTTTCTCAGGAGTGGCTTCCGTCTGGCCACTCTCTCATAAAGCCTCGATTTGTGAAGTGCTGCAGTGACTGTTGTCCTTCCGGCAGGTTCTCACATCTCAGCTAAGGAACTCTGTAGTTATGTCAAAGTGGTCATTGGGTCACCTCCCTGACAAAGGTCATTCTTGCCCCGTTGCTTAGTTTGGTCAGACGGCCAGCTCTAGGAAGAGTCTGGGTAGTTCCATGTTCTTTCCATTTCCTAATGATGGAGCTCACTGTGCTCTTGGGAACTTTCAACACAACATAAATTGTTTTTACCCTTCCCCAGATCCAGGCGTCCTCACAATTCTATCTCAGAGTTCTACGAACAGTTCCTTGGACTTCATGGTGGAGTTTCTGCTCTGACATGCACTGTCAACTGTGGGACCTTATGTAGAAAGGTGTGTTTCTTTCTAAATCATGTCCAATCAATTGAATTGGCCACAGGTGGACTCCAATCAAGTTGTAAAGACATCTCAAGGATAATCAAAGGAAATTGGATGCACCTGAGCTCAATTTGGAGTGTCATAGCAAAGGGGTTGAATACTGATTGATGCAAGACATTTCAGATATACATTTTAATTTAACACTGCATAGTAACCTACTCAACCACCCTCATCTCTTTCTGCATTTACCTTTACACCTCACTGGAATATACCTACTCCACACCCTACACATTTGCTCCTTGAAGGTTGCCCATTTCTCTGATGTGGACTGCCCTCTCGTTAGCTTCTCCCAATGTAGAGCACCTAACGCTCTTCTCGTTCGCTCAACGTTTGCCTTCCTGAAATCTAACAACCTTGCCCTACTGTCCTAAACTCCAACTCTGAGCGATACTGTTGCATGCACGATGTAGTGGTCACTTGTCCCAAAATGCTCTCCTACCTCCACCGAGTTTACTATATTGGGATCATTACTGCAAAGGAAGACTAACACTGCACTCCCCCTCATGGGCTTTCCCACAAATGATTTAAAAGTATCTTACCATTCCTACAATCCCGAATCTCCATCCATACAGAATCCTTGACATTAATTCCCTTCTCAATGTCATTCCTTACTCTCGATACAACATTGTCTTTTACCCAGAATGCCACACCACCTCCCATTTTCTCCTTCCTGTAAAACGTATACATGTTGTCGCCTTCCCGTTGTTCTGTCCTGCAACAACTCTCCTCATTAAAACCGAGTCTCACTTACTACAATTATATCGGACTCCTCATTATCTACTTTCACCTCAAGCTCCTCTATCTTAATATTTAAACTCCTGGCATTAATATATAATGTCATGAACTTTTTCTCTCCTGTAACCACCCTTTTCTGCCTGTCCCAACCAACCAGCCATCAGCAGTAGTTCCCCCATCAACATCATCTCCACCCTACTCTAACCTAAAAAATAAAACCTCTTCATTCCAACTTCAATTCCCAAGTTCTGTCAGTTCTGTGTCCTTCACTATAGCACTTCTTTTCGACGTGGTGGTACGTGATCAAATGCAGGGCTTTGCTCTTCATATGTCCCCTTTCCACACACACAATATGGTAAAACATGGAACAGGGTTTGTGAAAAGGAGCAGTTTCTTTAATTTATTAACCTCAGCCATCTTCGAAGATGGATGGAGGTTTCTGTTTTCACCCCTTTCTGTTTGTTAAGTTGTCGAAGAAAACTTCTGTCACTTTGTACAGTTAAGAGTTTGTTTGTTTGTTTGTTTGTGTGTGTGTTTGTCTGTCTGTGCATCGATTTTCTCAGCGGTCCTTGTGTATATGTCCACAAAACATTTTGACATGAAATATAAACACCCAAGGACTGAACCTATAAATTTGGGTGAACCTGGATCAAATGATGACGTCACGAAAAATTCACAAAGTTTCAAAAAATCCCAATCATTTACATGGGACGAAATTTCAAAAAATCATTTCTCCGCCATTTCTTGTTCAATTGCTTAAATATTTAATGTGCTTATGTAGGGTCATAATATATTTCACCCTGCCATGTTTCAACCAGATCGGATCCAGATTGTGACGTCACAAAATGTTTGAAATTTGCATTGAAAAGCCCATTTAGATGACAAAAAAATTCTTAAAATTCGAAAGTTTTATATTTTTCGCTCAAACTTTTAGGGAATGTAAAACATACAATTGGCCATTAGCTGACGTAATTTGATCAACTTCCGGTTTGTATTCTGGATCCCATCAGCAAAAATGTATCATAATTTGGCCATTTTTGAAAGCGTGTATCTCCATCAATTTTTGTGATATGTGGCTCAATCTAGGTGAGAATGTAGTTCAGATATTACTCTTTCATGAGATATCCAGGCCTTCGTTGTGACTGTTCCGGTTCAATAGTTCGCCTGACACCGAAAATTCGTCTATCGCGCTCAGGCGCCAATGGCACTATTCTGCAAACGTGATGTATTATTTTGCAGTGCAGGCCAGTTTTATTAACAATGAAAGGCCCTCCACATCGTACCAATCCATTATGACGTTACCATCATGCAGGTGTGTCAATTTTCCGTTTTCAGTAAGAATTTTGCTTGTTTTTATGCGGAGGAGGTGGAGGTGATGATGGAGTTTTTGACTTAAACCATTGACATCACATTCCACATTCGAATGTTGTTCATGATGGCAACTGACTGAACTGTAAATGCTGTTTCTTGTGCTGTATCCGTGTGACTGCAATGAAGTTATAATAAATTTTCAAACAACTTCGACAACTTCCTCACTCCATGAGTGATTCATTTGTTTGTTTGTTTGTTTGTGTTTGTTTGTTTGTTTGTTTGTGAACAGTATTACGGAAAACTCCTCGACGGATTTCGACGAAACTTGCTGGGGGGTTAGGTATGGTCCAAGGATCATGCCATTAAATTTTGGACTTGGTCCCCCCCCCCAAAAAAAAATTTAGAGAATTTTTTTTTTTTTGCATTTCTACACGTTTTAAGTGATTTCCAACCCCCCCCCAAAAAAAATTGTTACCCCCTCCAAATTTTTTTTTTGCATTTCTACATATTTTAAGTGATTTCCAACACCCCCCCCAAAAAAAAAATTGTTCGAGAAAAAAACATTTTTTTTTTGCATTTCTACATGTTTTAAGTGATTTCCAACCCCGCCCCCCCCCCCCCCAAAAAAATTGTTAGAGAAAAAAATTTTTTTTGCATTTCTACATCTCTTAAGTGATTTCCAACCCCCCCAAAAAAATTGAGAAAATTTTTTTTGCATTTCTACATGTTTTAAGTGATTTCCAACCCCCCCCCCCAAAAAAAAATTGTTAGAGAAAAAAAACATTTTTTTTGCATTTCTACATCAGTTAAGTGATTTCCAACCCCCCCCCCAAAAAAAGAATTGTAAGAGAAAAAAATTTTGCAACTTTTTTTCAACAAAATTTCGATTTTTGTTTTTGCATTTCTACATGTTTTAAGTGATTTCCAACCCCCCGCCCCCCAAAAAAAATTGTTAGAGAATTTTTAATTTTTGCATTTCTACATGTTTTTAGTGATTTCCAACCCCTCCCCAAAATTGTTACCCCCCCCAAAAAAGGAAAAAAAATTGCATTTCTACATGTTTTAAGTGATTTCCAACCCCCCCAAAAAAAATTGTTACCCCCCCAAAAAAAAATTGAGAAAAAAATTTTTTTTGCAGTTCTACAACTTTTAAGTGATTTCCAACCCCCCCCCAAAAAAATTGTTAGAGAAAAAAAATTTTTGCAACTTTTTTTTCAACAAAATTTCGATTTCTTTTTTTTCTACATGTTTTAAGTGATTTCCAACTCCCCCCCCCCCCCAAAAAATGTTGGAGAAAAGAACTATAACTCTGTCAGCACTGTTGACATATTTAATGAATAAGATATGAGGTTCACTTCAGTGACCCAGCAGTATTGGCGGCGGAAGTTTTGCACTCTCCCGAGTGCTCCCCCTCTAGTCTCTTCCTGTTTTATCATTGGTTGCCCTGAGTACACTAGGTGGCAATCATGACTCCAGTAAGCCACAGAACCTGTTGGTAACAACAGAAGGGGATGGACTTTCTTCTGTACCTAGCATCTCTTTCCCTTCTCTTCTCTTCTCCAGACACTGCCTCCTATTAACATGGATAACAGCAAACATCACACAAGAAAGGGTTGAAGACTGTTTACTCTCAACAATGGGCTGGTCAGCCTTCTATATTCATCATCAACAAAACGATGGAGTCCATTGTTGCAACTAACCTTGAAGACCTTTTGCTCAAAAACTCTCACGTCACCAAAAATCCCCAGTTTTAGCTCAAAGCACCGAACCAATATCTTCATGGCTCAGAGACTACATCCGCAGGTTGATGGCTTTCTGCCACGCTGTTCTTGGTGCTCTCGAATTTTGCATAACCTTGTTCCATTCTCGATCTAGGTGCTGCTTACTTGAGAAACCACTGAAACGATACTGCTGATGACTCAACTCAGTCGGATAATCAGCTCATCAGTTCCCAGCTTCTCTGCATGCCGTGTGTTTTTTCTTCCCCCCTCAAGGACCGAGGCTCGTGGAAGAGCAAGGTAGAACCGACAATGGAAAAAAACATCGACGGAATGAACAAACAGGAAAAGAGGAGAGGGAGCAGAAGGAAACAAACATGGAAACTAGCAAGTAAGATGACTGGGTTATTGAAGGTTAACGGGGGTAATAAAGACCATGGGTCAGAATTGAGGATGCAGGGAAGAGTGAGATAGAACAACCGTTTTGGAGATCAAAAAAAAGAGCAAATGCCTGGAGAATGACTTTTAATACGGGTAAAGACATAAAATTTCGACTTCAAACCATCTCAACAAGTGGCTAATCAAGAGAAGATAGAGACCTCAATTCCACCATCATCTATGATAAGAAGAACACATGTCAAACAGACCCAAGAGCCAAGTCAATGCTTCGGTATTCTTTGTCATGCCAAGTTTCTCGACTCATTTAATGGCACACAAGGCCTTCCTTTTGCAGTTCAATGGAGTAAAGAAGAGTATCTTATTCAGCGCAGGCCTGAGAAATTGATAATGACCTTGTGCTTCTTGTAGCTGTTGGGTATAAAGCCTTGAGGATCATTTGCACTTTCCAACCAGGAAATCCAGAATCACGATCCATTTCTTCCTCACTACAGAGTGACAGTTCTTGTTGTGTTCTACCACCTCTCAAATTGTAGCCTTTCCTCGGTTGGTTCACTCATTTTCTTCTCCGCACTCATCATGCAAGGGAGCCAGCACACTGCTATCTCATGTAGGCCCATAGTCCTACTCATAACCCTTTACAATTTTTCAAATTAAGTGTTGTGTTTGTCTGTTGTCTGCCTGCTCTCCGTTCGTCCTTTGTGATATATTGAACTCCGCAGTTTGGTTGTTTTGTTTCAACATGAGCCTCAATAATTGTATTTCATTAATCTCAGCTTTCTTGTCAAGCGAAACATTTAAATAAAGAACATGAAATGAAACCAAATTAAACATTTCTTCAGTATTAATAAAAAATATATATTATGGAACAAAATTGTCTTCTTGCCTCAATACACTTCACTGTAATCATTAAGACACCAAACTCACCATGCCTCTGTAGCTGCAGCAAAAGCAAAGCCTGAGCCTCAGAGCCAGGAGGCGCAACGTCGAGTGGAAGCCGGTTGTCGCAGTCCGGGAAGCAGGGATCAGAACCAGCCTGGAAATGAGTGGATGAGAGGTATGCAGATCATTTTGGATTTGAATATCTTGTACCGAACAAGGAGATGGATGTGAGGACCTGAATTCTGGGCCATCAAATACTGAATGCCGCAAGGTAAGTGCAAGTATCACATTCAAGAAATCTGGTTATCAGAGGCTAAGTGTGGTGTATGTGCCGACACACGAGAACTCAACTGACCGCCAAAAGTAAAAGCAGCATGTCCGTGTTTCCACGAGCGCTAGCGATGTGCAAGGGGGTGGAAAGGTCACTGTCCAGAATGTCTGGAGTCGCACCACGGGTGTAGAGCCATTCGGCAGCCTGGACACTGTCATGTTGTGCACACTAACCAGATGAATGAAAGGAATAAAAGTAGAATACACTGTTAAATGAATCCATTAAGTTGTTAGAACAGCACGGTGAGTTTTCTTTTCTTTTGGATGACATTAAACTCATTAAGCAAAATGGATCACAGAACATGAACAACGTTATTGAAAAATCAATACAAGGTTATAAATGAAAACTGAATTATGAAAACATCCTTCATTACTGCAGCAAAAGCAGATGATCCGCAATGGGTGAAATCTGCAAAGGTACGAGCTTACAGGAAAGCCTGGTTATTAAAGGTGAGCGAATGGGAGATGTACCAAGTGCAGAAGACTTGCTCCACTAAAGCTGCGGCTGTTTGGATCAAGTCCGTACGCCAGTAGCCTCAGCACTGGGTGTTGGGGAGAGAGCACACATGACAGAGGTGGAATTATTATGAAAGTTTCTTTGTTACACACGTGCGCACACACACAACCCCGGCAGAAAAAAATTCAACCGCAATCATAATGGATGTGATTGTAAATTACAGATATTAATGGTGTTATAATGACATCTCTCCGAGACGCAATGGCTCCCTGCTGGGGACTGGTCCCACCTTGCTCCCCTTTAAGGCGGTCCAAAACGAGGATTTTTACACCACTGGTATCTCGACACAGGAGGTAGATGCCTCAGGATTACCAATCTGCCATTGGTAGCAAGTTGGTGCACTATAATTTATGCAAGCTTACATCTGGCCTTGCCCTTCCTGCTGTTTGATATGTCTGCCCTCAGCAAGCCAATCAAGGTCACAAGGATTCCTCAACAAACTCTCACTTGTTCATTGGATGGGATGCTACCTGCTCGCGGGGTCAGTGATGGTGTCACAGGACTCTGGTCCCGTGGAATTGTCTCCCGTTTCATCATATTGTCCTCACTTAAGTCTTTCAAATGGGCTGCCATTCGTTAGCTCATGTCCTCACCAATGGCCATCGATAATCTCTTCTACACACTCCGAGTCTTTCCCATTGTGTCCTTCCTCGGGCTATTGTTAATCTTTATTTTTTTGTTATTCCTCCTTGTATAGGTCTACGCACCCCCTCCCCTTCCACTTTGGTCGTTTGTAAACCGGCTGGCCTTTGTCGTTCATCTACTCAATGATCCTCGACCATTGTGTGCAATACATATATATATATATATATATATATATATATATATATATATATATATATATATATATATATACGTATACATGTATATACGTATATATTGGTCTATTGTGCCTGATGAAGCCGGCTGTGAAGCCGGCGAAACGTTGCCCTGAGACCGGGTCTGCTCTCGCTTTTTTGCTCAAATTAGCGGAGTTGATCTAGTTTTTCCTTTTGGTTGGAAGCGCCGCCTTCTTCTTTAAAAAAAATAAACATATATATATATATATATATATATATATATATATATATATATATATATATATATATATATATATATATATATATAATAATTGTCGAATGATTTATTTATTTGAGTGATTCGGTATCATTTTAGAACTTCAGTCAGACTTTTGCTGGAGCCTGATATGCTCGATGTAGGCCGACTGTAGCCTACTGGTTTGCAATACTCCATTTTGTATTGCACAGTCAGTGTGATGTTGTTAAATTTTATTGTCACATCAGTGATCTAAGGCTAATGGAGGAGCTCGACAACAGGAACAAGGATATTTTGAAGTGTACTTTTTCTCGACCCTTTTTGTGCCTCTCTGTGTCGTACCCCCCTCCCCCTCCCCCAAGATTTCTGCAGGGTGCAAAAGGTCTGCCAACAACCCCCTTCTGGTGAAACTTCCAAAACCGAGATTCCCTGTTCACCTCCACTCACTCATTTCTCTTTTTTCCCCCACATGTGGTGGAACCAACTTCCTCAATCTCTTCAATTTCATTCTTCACTCCAATGCTTCAAAACAGATGTTCACCACCATCTCAGATCATCCTCCACCCATCCCCAAGATGTTTTCTACCCTCATTAACCCTCTCCAAGCCAAACTCTTTCAGAGTCTCCAGGTTATCGGGTGTCCAGCCCTTTCCATGTTTCCAAGTTACTGAGTGATCCCCACCCCCAATTCCTCCCTCCGCCCCCATGCTCCTTCACCCCTTCTTCGATTTTGATTTTTGTTCCATTTCTGCTTCTTCCATAGTTCTCCCTTCCACCTCTGTAATTGAGAGTTTGCGCTTGTGTCCAGCATATTCACCCCATGTGCCCTCATCTCCATGTCTTTGCACTCGTTATTCTCCATGTCCTTTCTTCCTTCCGGTCTCCTATTTTGCTGCTCTACCCTGGTGTGGGTGTGTACCACCCCTCCCCCCCACCCCACACTCACACACCTCTCCCCTGCACTCCGTTTCAACTCTTCTTTTCGTTTTGTTATGTCCTGGTCCGTTCTGTGTTTTAGCTCCTTCACGAACTTCGACTGTCCACAAAAAAGGACATTGGTAGGAAATGGACAAATCAGCATGATGGATGGGATTCAAGGCTAGGATATCATCATCAGCTATGCACTCACATGGGAATGCTGAGATTTTATGGATGGAATTCAAATGAAAACCAAACTGAAACCTTGAAACGACTTTGAGATCCAAGTGAAATTGAGTGTGGTTGATCTGGGAAAGTAGACAACGCTGAATTTGAAAGTAGAGCAAAAAAAATTGAAGATATTTCCAAAAAGGTAGTGTTTTCTTCTTGCAAAGAGAAACACAAAGATTTACAAGGAATTAAGGTGCAGGAGGAGGCCATTCGGCCCATCATGCCTGCACTGCACCAATACCAGATTTAATCAATCCTTCGATAACCCTTCCCTTCGTGTGCAGCCTTTTGGCTGCTACACAGGTACTCATTTCACTGACCTCCGAAGGATGACAGGTTGAGTCAACGCGCTGGTGTTAATTCAGCAGAAAAACGGGGCTTGAACTCAGTACCCTAGGATCCCAAGCCACCACCCTAACCACCAAGTCAACACCAGGTATAAACACAAAAGAGTTCCGAGTTCCAAAAAGGTAATATTTCATCTGCTTGACCTCACTATACAATTGTCCAAAACTTAACAAACCCACTATTACATCATCAATGATATCTGATTTTTATTATTTCATAAACTTGGGAATCTTTCCCGAAGTTAGACGATAGTGGTGATTGTTCCTGCTGAAAGTCGAGCTGCTTTATTCACGGTAGCCATGGAAACTGTAATCCCAAAGAGTTGCCATGGCAGTGGACAGAGTATGCAATTCCCAGTTTTCCCTTGCCCAGCCATCTTTATTTAACATTCTCCAAGTGCCCCAAAGCCAATGTCATTATTTTCCACTAAAATCTAACCATTCTCCACTAGTATACAATCACCCTGAATTGGCAAAGTAGTTTTGCTTTTCAAATTTCTCATAAAGTCAACTCTTTGGCACCCGTCAGCGGTTTCAATTTCCCAGCTCACCTTCCTCGTCATCATGCCTTGTGATGGCATCTTCCATCTCTTCCACTGGACCAAACCTTGCTTTGCAACCAATATTTCTCCTCCGCTGACCTCGGCTCTCTCGTCGAGGCACAGAAGGCAAATTTTGTTGTGGTGGAGCTAACCGAGGGGGTGCAGAAAGTGGTGGATGGCAAGCCACAGGCGAGATCGGACCCTCCCTCTCATGGTAAGAGCGAAGCTGTTCCAGGCGCAATCGTCGCATAATCCGTTGTCTTTGGGAGGGTGGTAGGGCATCCAGAAGACGTTGGTCTATCTCCATGGCCACGTGGCAAAGCTGGGCACAGCCTGGAGACAATACGGCCAAAAAAGGACAGGGTAAGACAAAAAAAAATGGACAAAGAGATTAAAAGGGAGTTATTAATAAGATAATAAGAGTGGTAATGAGTAGAAGAGAGTTTCAAGACAAGAAATGAAGAAGATGAAAGAAAATAGAAATAAAACAAAAACACACATCAGGAGGGATGGACGGAAGGGGCAGGGGAAAGAGATGGGGAGGGGAGTGGAGTCATGAAATGAAGAGCAGCAAGGAAAGATAAATATCATAACAAGAAACAAGGGAGGGGAAACAAAAGCAATAAATGCATCTGGCCTATAAAGTCCTGGGTTTGATTCCAGATGAGGTCAAATTCATTGAAACAAGTTTTCACAATGGTACATTACATGTACAGACATCATGAAGTACACCATCATGTGGGAGGATGTGTCCGATTCTGCAGTAACGTGGACATTAAACATCCCGTGATGGCTTTCACAAGTGTAGGCATTCAGGCTAACACCATGGCCTCATAATGGATTATGTAGTACTGCATATACATTGGCATTACGGAGTGTGAATCTTGTAAATTAAGGGAAAGATTTGAACAATATAGAATTCCCACTTGAACTCATGGTCATGATGTTGGGACCTAAGTTGAAATCACATATTCAAAAGGTTTAACACAACTAAATTAATTGTTAATTGAAAAATCATGAAAGTTAAAAAAAATAAAACAAAAGTTAGCACATCTAATATATAAAGAAGAAAGTTTGCTTGTGTGTTTGTTTGTTTATGTATTCAGCATCTGCAGGAACCAATACAACCAAACTTTTATTTGCATGCCTCCTCCTTCATCCAGAAGAAGGTCGAGGGCTATGTTTGGATTAAATAAAATTGAAAGATTAAAAAAAAAAAAAATTCAAATGAGATAATTAGCTTTCAGGCCTCGATCAGATCTTGTGCTAATACACTGACTGCTGCTTTTATTTTTCCGGGAGTGATTGAGTAATATGTATTGTGAAGATTGTATGTTCAGGTTGTAGATTGCGATTTGTTGTCAACAACACAAATTAAATTATTATAATACTTACACGCGTTGCCCATTATCAAAAAGATTGCTTTACACAGGTTTATTACAACATCTCTATGTTCAGGCCTCAAGTAAATATGTTCTTATACACTGCTTGGTATTTTCCCGGGAGCTGTCGAGTAAAAAGTTTTGTGAAGATCATATGTTGTTGAGGTTGTAGTTATTTTTTGTATTTAAAAAATAAAATTAATAAAAAGAAGTTGAACAAGTGGAGGTACATTCAAAGTACACTGCCCCCACCCCCCCCCCCATGTCAAATAAATCAGTAACATGTCCTCCAGCGTGTGACATTGACGGGGCGCATTCGGCGTCCGGCGATGCCGCCGTGCAGCACATGAAGACGGATTTGGGAGGGAGCGGTGTACAATAATTAATTAAGTCACTAAAATAAAAATAAACCAATGTCACCCGCAGGGTGACCCGTATCTTGCCAAAAGGTGACCACGTGTGACTTCTTTAAGGTCACACTGAGGTGAACAGAGCTGCTATCCACCAGGAGCGACTCCTTGAGGAATATCTGCCTACGAGAGATTCCGATGAGAATCGTTCTCCAGAGTAACCATGAAAAATATGCGTTTGCCTCATAACGTCACCAAATGACATCATAATGTCTCAAGCTTGACATATCTAAAAAGCACTTGGTTGGTTCCTAAAACAGCTTGGTTCCTAAAACTTGAAAATTTGACCTTGGGGTCAAATATGTTTGACCTGAGGCGCTAACCATGAAGGTCAAGGCCAATCGCCACCAAAAATTAATCAGCTGAGCGCCAGACCATGAACTATATTCCCATGAAGTTTGAAGACGATCCGATCAAAATTACTCAAAAAATAAGGGTTTCGTCGACTCCCCTGATTTGTGACAAAGTAACCTTGACCTTTGACCTTGACCTTCAAAATTTTGTGCGCTGAAAGGGACCTCTATAGGCCTCTGATATGCGAAGTTACAAAAATTTCCAATGATAACTGTGCTCTGCAGAATTTTTTATACGTGATTACAGACAAAAAAAAAAAAACATACAAGCTGACTAACATATCTTTGCAAAAACTTCGTTTTGGCAAGATAATAATAATCGTAAAGTAATTAATTTCTTAATCAATTGGCTGATTGCATACCCAAACCACCACCGTTTCATCCAAATCTGTAACTTTTTGAAAATCAAAGTAATTCATTGAAAAATGAACAGTTAATCGATCAATTGATTAATCAATAAATCAAAAATACCCTTTATAGCCAAATCACTTGTTCACCGTCGTGTCCAAATATCGGCTTCCCAGCTCAAAAGGTGCCTGAGATATGTGCAGATGAGAAAGAAAATAAATAAGTAATTAATAAATCGATAATCTATCTATAATTCCAGCAATGTGTGTGTGTGTGTGTGTGTGTGTGTGTGTGTGTGTGTGTGTGTGTGTGTGTGTGTGAGTGTGTGAGTGTGTGTGTCTGTGTGTGTGTGTGTGTGTGTGTGTGTGACTGTGTGTGTGTGTGTGTGTGTGTGTGACTGTGTGTGTGTGTGTGTGTGTGTGTGTGTGTGAGTGTCTGTGTCTGTATCTGTGTCTGTGTCTGTGTCTGTGTCTGTGTCTGTGTCTGTGTGTGTGACCGCTGTTTCTCAACAACCACTGGTCCGATCTAATTGAAACTTGCCAGATATATTGCTGGGGACCTGAGGATGTGCCTTTTCAAGGTTTGATATTAATCGGACAAGTGGTTCCCAAGTTATGGCCATTTATTTACCAACCAATGACAAGACACTTTGCTGCGTAGACGTGGCCGATGGTGGAAGAGAACCTCAGCCGCGTTCCCCATTACGGGTTACAACGTACGGACTTCCGGATAGTGATGACTCACTGTATTCTAATAATTTCTCGATTTCTTATGCGCATTTATGGATAAACACAATGACCCAATCCAGTTGTCGTTTAGGAGAGCGAAGGAACGGCCTGTGTGGTTGTTTGAAAGAATTTTTTTTTTTTGCACGTACGTTTTTTGGAGGGTTTTTTTCTCTTCTCTTCTCTTTGTGTTTTTCCTTGTGGTGACATTGCGAAAAGGCAAAATACGTTGGCGTTAATTGAATAATTGGCCATTAAAACTAAATTGCGAATAATCGTCACTGCGATATGCGAACTTCCGGACAGTGAGGACTTAACTTCCGGACTTCCGGATAGTGAGGACTTAACTTCCGGACTTCCGGATAGTGAGGACTTACTGTATTCTTTCTTTCTCGATTTCTGTACTTTCTCGATTTTCTTAAACACAATGCCCCAATTCAGTCGTCGTTTACGGCAGCGAAGGACCGACCTGTGTGGTTGTTTGAAAGTTTTTTGTTTTTTTTTTGGTTTGCACGTACGGTCACGCACGTATGGCCACGCACGTACGGGCACGTGAGAGTGAAGGAACGGCCTGTGTGTTTGTTTCTGGCAAGCAGTTGAAAAAAAAATTCACGTACGGGCACGCACGTACGGGCACGCACTAGTAATTGTGTAATTAATCAATGAATTGATAAATCAAAAAATAAAAATACCATTTTTGCCAAAGCACATCTTCACTTTTTCCCCCAAATTTCAGCTGCTGAGGTCAAAGGAAGGCTGAGATATCACCCAGACAAACAGGATAGAAAGAAAACAAACAAACAGAGTAAAAACTGAGTACTCCCTTCCTTCGGCGCCCAGCGATGACATCATGCATCGCCTGGATATGGACTTGAGAAGGAGTAGTGTACAACAAACAAATAAAGAAGAGAACAAACAAACGGAGTGAAAGCCAAGTCCTCTCCTCCGGCACGTGTTATCGCCGGGGCAGCTTCGTTGAGCACTCCCCCGATCTCAAATGGACATAAAGTCCTACACCGAAGCATCACCTCCAATGTGAAGGCCTCGGCCTGGTGACTGTCAAACAGACAAAGACTACATGGTCAACATCAGTTAAACTTAAAACGGAGCCGCCTATCTGGATTTCGGGTTATTTACCCCAACCAGGACGGCATACCGATAAATATCTAACCAAAGATGACCACATTCGTCGTTTAAACTCCGTTTGCTCCACACACCCCCATTCCCAATACTCACTCTGTCCTCCCCTCCTCCCACTCATAAAAGCCACATCAAAAACAGCAGAATATTAATGCTTTCCCCGATCATGCTATCACCGACTTCAAAGAAGCTCGTTATGGTCGCCTGTCCAACTCACAATCCCCTGAGATATGTGGAAATCCCGTGCCACTGCAACTCTCACATAGACGACAGGTAGACGACAAGGACCATGAGCAGGCTGATTGTGCCAATAAACGATCCAAAACCAATTAACTTCTTCCTGATGCATATATTCACACACACGTCATTAAAAGGGCATAATGGCAGATATTTTCTTTCACAATGTCGCGAGATTCCCGGAAGTCCTCGGACAAAGACAATGAAATGTCGCTTGGTTCCGAAAGACCCTCAGTGTCCTAATCTTTAGTTTCTTCCTAAGATACACAAGATAAACAATCCAGGTAGGCCAATTGTATCCGGCTGCAGATGTCCAACTGTTCTGACATCAAAATGTGTTGACAAATTATTTACGTCCTTTTGGAATGAATCTCCACTCGTATATGAACGACACAACTAGTTATCTGACTCACATCCAGAGACTGAATGAAACACACTCACCTTTTAACTCCCGACCCATTTTAGTCACGGAGACGTTACATCCCTCCACACTAATATTCTACATTCAGAAGGCCTGTCTGTGTGTCACAAATCGCTGGAGAGACGACAAGTCCCAAACCCATCGACCCAAGACCTTATGCACCTATTCAAACTTAGTCAAATTGATTAATTTCCAATTCAATGGTTGGCATTACATTCAAACTCAGGGCACTGCTATGGGCACCCCTGTTATACCATTATATGCCAACATATTACATGCTTTTGACATGGTCTGGCACCCTGCCCTGCTCACCAAACTCTCTTCCCATGGTATCCAAGGACATCTCCACTCAAGGTTCGCAGACTTCCTCTCCTGTCGTAGTCAACGTGTGGCCCTTGATGGAATTCTCTCATCCCCTCTTCCTGTCCAGACTGGAGTTCCTCAAGGTAGAGTTCTGGGCCCTGTTCTTTTTCTGGTTTTCATCAATGATCTCTCCGACTCTCTGGAAAATCCTCTTGATCTCTTTGCTGATGACTCCACCCTCTGCCGTACCATCTGTCATCCCCCAGACCGGCAAGCAGCAGCTTCTTCGCTCACTGCAGATCTGGATAAAATCACAAACTGATCCAACACGTGGAATGTCTTTCAACCCTGACAAATCTCACACTCTCACTTTGTCTCTCCGAAAGAACTATCGAGAAAAGCCCCCCATTTACTGTGTCAACAATCCTCCCTGTAGTGTTAAGGACCTGAAAGTCCCTGTAGTGTCCAGGTTGTTTACCCTGTGTACCCCACCCCATCCCTCTCCCTTCCACAGATCTCCTCATGTCTCTGTTCCCCACTGTTTTTTCCTTCCCTCTCCCTTGTCTTATTTCCTGCTCCCCTTATTGCACCTTCTGTGTGTTAGCTCTCATACGAGCCTCGACATTGTATACAAAAAAAAGAACCATCTTTATGGGAATGATAGAGGCTAAAATCTATGCACAACCTCATCACGGCATCTTGGGAAAATCCAAGGTGCATTAGATTGATGATATCCAATTTATCTGGTCAAAATCCTCCTGCAGTCTCACAGTTCCAAAATGAATTAAATTTGATGGAAACCATCAAGTTTACATTCGACAGTTCACAGTCCAAAGTTCACTTTCTCGACATATCACTCACACTTCAAAACAACAGACTTGAAACAGAACTGCACACCGAACGAACAAACACACCTCTTACCTTCTCCCATCTTCATCTCATCCGAAACATACAATTACAAACATACCATAGAGTCGAGCAATCAGAGTAAGACTCCTCTGCTCAACAAGAGAGGTAGAAGAACCTTCTCTCTCCCAACTGGAAACACCCTTCATTGCTCGACACGCTGACCCTCACTCTGTGAATGTAGCCATAAACCCAACAAAACGCATACCTCGCCCGGACCTTCTGACTCACAAACCCAAATCTTTAACTAACCGTGTCCCACTGGTAACCACCACCTACTTCCGTACCTCATCACAATCGCCAAGTATTTTGAATAAGGTCCTACACATCCTCCATCAGTCAGAAACACTCTGCAACACATTTCCTCAACCTCCACCAACATCATTTAGACGTGGTCATACACTCAAGGACCCTTTCGTAACGGCAAAGCACCCACAACCCCACAGCAAAGAAACTAAGATTCCTGGCTACCCTAAGTGTACAACAAAACAACGTATTATACATAAACACGTGTTGGAAGGAAACAAATTCCACAGTTCTATCACCGGACAAAGTTCCCCATCACTTCCTGTGTGGACTGTAAATCCACATTGGTCATCATAATATAGTGGGCGTAAGCCTGGAACTTCGAACACACTTTTCTCCGAACATATTCCGTTCATATTTCCGAAATCTTCACATTATGTGTTCCATGTATTTACGCAGGTGATAGCAGATCGAATCAATCGCCAATCAATCACACGTCACGATCCGAGACGTGAATCTTTTCAGATAAACCAAGGTAAAACAAACTTCCCTCATGGTATAAATGTTGACTATTAACACGTGTTCCAACTCATTCATTCTAAAACTACATCAACTCATTCACTTTAACTCATTCATTTCACTTTTTCAGGAGAAGATCCTTTCCACCTTTTCATCTCACATATTGGTAAATGCAGGCAGGGTGTGTATGAGTACGCACACACTGCCTTAGGAAAGTATTCACACCTCTTGACTTTTTCACATTTTGTTGTGTAACAGCCTGAATTTAAAACGGATTAAGATTAAATTTTTGATCACCGATCAACACATCATACCCCACAATGATAGTGAAAACATGTTCTTCGAATTTTTTTTGTTTTACAAATTAATTAAAAACTAGTACGTGCCCGTACGTGCGTGGCTGTACGTGGAAAAAAAACACAAACAAAAAAAATAATAATTCAAACCGCGTGCCAGAAAGAACAACCACACAGGCCGTTCCTTCACTCTCGCGTGCCCGTACGTGCGTGGCCGTACGTGCAAAAAAAAAAAAACAACAAAAAAAACTTTCAAACAAACATACAGGCCATTCCTTTGCTCTCGTAACCGCCGACTGGATTGGGGCATTGTGTTTATCTATAAATGCGCATAAGAAATGTAGAAATTATTAGAATACACTAACTCATCACTATCCGGTACGTTGTAACCCGTAATGGGGAACGCGGCTGAGGATCTCTTCCCCAATGGCAACGCCTACGCAGCACCATGTCCTGTCATTGGTAACTAAGGTGCCCTTTCCCCATCGGCCATGCCTACGCAGCAACGTGTCCTGTCATTGGTAACTAAGGTGCCCTTTCCCCAACGGCCATGCCTACGCAGCAACGTGCCCTGTCATTGGTAACTATTTCCCCATCGGCCACGCCTACGCAGCAACGTGTACTGTCATTGGTTTGGTAAATAAATGGCCATAACTTGGGAACCACTTGTCCGATTAATATCAAACATTGAAAAGGCACATACTCAGGTCCCTAGCAATATACCTGGCAAGTTTTAATTAGATCGGACCAGTGGTTGTCGAGAAACATCGGTCACACACACACACACACACACACACACACACACACACACACACACACACACACACACACACAAACACACACACACACAGACATTGCTGGAATTATAGATGGATGAAAAGCTGAAATGTCTTGCGTCAATAAGTATTCAACCCCCTGAGTCAATATTATATGACTGTTCTGGCGTGCTCACCACCCACAGTTTGGAGTTGCACATTATCTCTATTATAATACCAAGCTTGCACACTAAAAACTCGGCTCGCCGTCACACGATCCCTATGAAATTGCTGTGTCACTTAGCGGACATGCCGACAATGTGTAGGAAGTCTTGGCGTTCCATAGTACCACTTGCATTTTGCACAATGCGTATTTTTGTCATTTCCCGTGTACGGTCTGTCGTCTGCTACCAGCTATGTTGTACTGCTATCCCGTGCACGTGCACGGGTATCGCTAGTCTGGTTTATAACTGAAAGGTTTTCAGAGTCACAAGTGTATGGAAGCTTGTTATGTTGTCCTGATGATGCCCTAACAGGGGCGAAACCGGTCAGTAATTGCATTTTCCATGCAATTGCGAGAGTATCTGAAACTACATCTTTGTAGTTAGTGCTGCGAGATTGCTCTTACGGGAGCCGCAAACAGAACGTGTGTTGTAGTGGTGACATCACTGGTCTCAGGTCGGAGAATGACATAAATCATATGTTGTTCATCTTTCGGCTGCTTCCGTTAGGGGTCACCACAGCGGATCATCGTTATGATCCGCATACTGATTTGGCACAGGTTTTACGCCGGATGCCACTCTTGACGCAACCCGAGTCACCTCTGACGACACAGGGAAAAGGATTGGGTTTCGCCATGATTCCGGGCTGCCACACACCCTCTCATAGCACGGCCCAGCGCAGAGCTCCCGTCCTCAAGCGATCCTCCAACCCAAGCCTCCGATTAGCCGGATTACAGGCGCACGCCACTACGCCCGGTTACATAAATCATATATATATATATATATATATATATATATATATATATATATATATATATATATATATATATATATATATATATATATATATATATGTATATGTATTGTTACGGTTGTGGAAATTCGCATGACACCATAAAGAGTCCTCAGGTGAGATATCTCGGTAAGTCCATGTGTAGTTAGCCCAAACCCGTTGTATAGAGGGAATACGTGTGATTCATCTGGGCTGCAACGCTTTGAGTTAGCCATTTTTTCTTTCTCTATTGTTATTTTCGACCATTAATCCCCCAACAACTCAAACGCCACCACCTTCGCCTCTTTACCTCCACAACTCCATCCCGCAAACATCGCTTCACCGCCATTCTCAAACGACACCTGCCAACAATTCAAACACCACCACCTTCGCCTCTTTACCTCCACAACTCCATCCCGCAAACATCGCTTCACCACCATTCTCAAACGACGCCCACCAACAACCAAACTCCCACCACCTCCGCCTTTCTACCACACGTGGTGCCATGGGCTGTGAATGCGTTCCTTTCGCTTCGAAAAGCGGATCAAGAATGCTTCACGCCCCCTTCTCATCCGCCCAATGACTGAGCATCGGGTAGTGTAGCCCCGCCTCCGAACCCGCTGTGAATGCGTTCCTTTCGCCCCGAAAAGCGGATCAGGAATGCTTCACGCCCCATTTTTGCCCGACCAATGGCTGAACAGAGAGTGGCGTGGCCCCGCCTCCAATCGCGTTTTGATCCGAATATTTGCATATTGGCTCCTCCTGAGGCCTATAAAGATGCGAGCGCAAGGCGACTCGCGGAGAGTTGTTGCAGAAGAGTTGCAGGGGAGTTGAGGAGAAGTTGGAGGAGGTGGAGGGGAGTTGAGTTCGAAGTTGAGTCCAGTTGGAGAGGAGTTGGAGGGGAGTTGCAGGGAAGTTGGAGGGAGTTGGAGTTCGCGCGGTTCGGTTGCAGGCGGCTGGTCGAGTTCAAGTTCAAGTCAAGGGAAGACGGCGGTCGGCAACGAGGTTGCGGTGTGGGGGTCGCTCGTCTCGTCGCGGGGTCCAAGCCAGCCAGCCATTCCCCTCTCCCTGAGCATCAGCAATTTCCCCCCCCCCATCCGCGCTGAGATAGTGCCGGGGGGGGGGACCCGTTTCTCCCCTACCCTAAACGTGGTGCCAACAAAACCGCTCGCGCGGAGCACGCCAGAGAGGACTCGCCAACCACGCCAACATTGCGGCTTGGCCGCCATTGCGTCACGAGGACGCGGGTAAGACCTTCCCGGTCTCGTGGACCTGGCCGATCCTCCAGGATCCACGTACATTTGGTCTACGGACCTGTCTGCCTCCTTGCCTATGAGGGTGGCTTTCTTTCTTTCGGGTTGAATGCATGCTGTGGCGCCATGTCCAATAAGTAGAACTGTTTAAGTGTGTGTGCCTGTACATTGCCCCTTTTATTCGGGTGCAACTCTTTTCCTTGCATTTGCTTTTGTTGCATGACTGTATGGCTGTATATACGTGCTTGTCTGTGTGTGTGTAAATAAAGTGCATTGTGTGAACTGTTTTCCCGCTTTGCTTCGTCTCCTTCCTTTTATTGAATCTCCATCTTGCATCGCGTAAGGGATTGATAGTGGGTTTAAAACGCCCGGTAATTAATCGGAACCGTCAAGGCCGACGATAACTCCGCTCGGTTATCCCTGTAATACGGAACGAACCGCTTAAGCGGTTCGTGTCCGGAGTCGGCCTGTGGCGAGGTACGATCATCCGGTCGACCACTCGCGCAGGTACTTAGGTAGGTCGAATTTGGCGAGCAACCCTATCCTGCGCGGGTGGGCAATTGGCACGATCGTGGTGAGGTTAAACCCCCACCCGTGACTGGCTCCGGGCGGTAGTTCCCGGAGGGTCACGACTGAATTGTCCGTTCCGGTGGGCGAGGTGGCCGCTTTTGGCTACACGCGGTCGATCGCACCCCGGCGGGCGCGAATTCGCAACTATATATATAAATATATATATATATATATATATATATATATATATATATATATATATATATATATATGCAGCACTGGAAAAAAATTAAGAGACCACTGCAAAATTATCAGTTTTTCTGGTTTTACGATTTATAGATATGTGTTTGAGTAAAATGAACATTTTTGTTTTATTCTATAAACTACTGACAACATTTCTCCCAAATTCCGAATAAAAATATTGTCATTTAGAGCATTTATTTGCAGAAAATGACAACTGGTCAATAACAACAAAGATTCAGTGTTTTCAGACCTCAAATAATACAAACAAAACAAGTTCATATTCATTTTTAAACAACATAATACGAATGTTTTCACTTAGGAAGAGTTCAGAAATCAATATTTTGTGGAATAACCCTGATTTTCAATCACAGCTTTCATGCGTCTTGGCATGGTCTCCACCAGTCTTTCACATTGCTGCTGGGTGACTTTATGCCCCTCCTGGCACAAAAATTCAAGCAGCTCGGCTTTGTTTGATGACTTGTGACCATCCATCTTCCTCTTGATCACATTCCAGAGGTTTTCAATGGGGTTCAGCTCTGGAGATTGGGCTGGCCATGACAGGGTCTTGATCTGATGGTCCTCCATCCACACCTTGATTGACCTGGCTGTGCGACATGGAGCATCGTCCTGCTGGAAAAACCAATCCTCAGAGTTGGGGAACATTGTCAGAGCAGAAGGAAGCAAGTGTTTCTTCCAGGACAACCTTGTACGTGGCTCGATTCATGAGTCCTTCACAAAGACAAATCTGCCCGATTCCAGCCTTGCTGAAGCACCCCCAGATCATCACCGATCCACCACCAAATTTCACAGTGGGTGCGAGACACTGTGGCTTGTAGAGCTCTCCAGTTCTCCGTCTCACCATTAGACGACCAGGTGCTGGGCAAAGCTGAAAATGTGTCTCATCAGAGAAGATAACCTTACTCTAGTCCTCTACAGTCCAATCCTTATGGTCTTATGCAAACCTCAGCCTGGCTCTTCTTTGCTTCTCATTGATGAAGGGCTTTTTACTAGCTTTGCACAACTTCAGCCCTGCCCCTAGGAGCCTGTTTCGAACCGTCCTCGCCGTGCACTTCACTCCAGCTGCCGTTTGCCATTCTTTTTGTAGGTCACTTGATGTCATCCTACGGTTGTTGAGTGACATTTGAATGAGTCTGCGGTCATCCCGGTCAGTGGAAAGTCGTTTTCACCCTCTGCCAGTCTGTACCTTTGTTGGCCCCAATGTCTGCTGCTTGACCTTGCTCTTATGAACCGCCGTCTTTGAAATTTTAAGGATGGAAGCATCGTGACGCTCACTGTATCCCTCTGCCAGTAAAGCCAGAATTGAACCCTTCTTTTCCTCACTCAAAACTTTTCTTTTCAACTCTTTTGGCATGGTCAATAGTTATTTTATTGATTCCAATTACTTTTGAGGTACTACTAGCACTGTTTTTGCCATCCAGCTGCTCCTATTGCAGGAGGATAGTGATGACCACAGCAGTGGTTTTTATACTTTTCCTTGTTAAATAAGATTCGGTTCAGGTGATCACCTAATCAGTACCTCACTAAGTAGAATGAGGTGTGCCTGTGTTGGAATTCAACAGACACTGAAATGGAATGGCTGCCATACATGTGGAGATGCTGATTTACAAAATTTTTGGAGTGGTCTCTTATTTTTTTCCAGAGCTGTATATATACATACACACATATATATATATATATATATATATATATATATATATATATATATATATATATATATCACACACATGCACACACACACACAACCTCATGCCCAAAGAAACAGGGGTCCCACTTTTTTCTTTTTTATATACAATGTCGAGGCTCATATGAGAGCTCACACACAATACACAACAAGGGGGTGAGGAGACAAGAGGGGTGGGAGAAGGAAGGACAAAACAGTGGGGAACAGAGCTGTTTGGAGATTTGTGGAAGGGAGAGGGATGGGGTGGGGAACATGGGGTATACAAGATAGACACCACAGGGACTTTCAGGCCCTTACATGACAGGGAACTTTCGGGATGGAAAGCAGGGAATTTGAAGGAGGTGGATTTGGGGTGGATTAACAGGGGTAGAAAAGATAGTGGTTTTGGATGGGGGAAGGTAAGAGGTGGTGGTGAACAGCTGTTTTGAAGACCTGGGGGGAAGAATGGAATTGAAGAGAGTGTGGAAGTTTATTTCAAAGGCGGGGAAAAAGGAGGGATGAAAGAGTGAAGGTGAGCGGTGATTCGTGATTTTGGTAGTTTTACCAGAAGGGGTTGCTGGCAGACCTTGAGCACCCTGCGGAAATATGGGAAGGGGCATCGCAGAGAGAGCAGGGGGACGAGACCGGAGAGGAGACTGTAGAAGATAGAAAGACCACTGGCCTGCCTGCAGTGAGAGAGTGAGAGGCCCAAAGACTCAGTCTCATCGCGAGAGATACCAATGATCCGAAATGGCTTGGTTTCCACAGCGTGAAGCCGAGAAAGGTGAGAGGCAGGAGCACCAGGCCAAGGGTAGAGAAGTACTCCTTCAGGCTGCGGACGAAAGCTTTGTATGTGGTCAGGAACTCAGGTGGGCCGAGGAAGGACTTTGCATGATGGAGGATTCACAGTCGCCGACTGGCTTTGGAGGCCAGGTTTGAGATGCGGCTTTCCCAGGAAAAAAACATCTACTGCAGATTGACGATTTAAAACTCTTTGCACCAAACGACGAAAAATTGGCAGAACAACTGAAATTAGCGAAATGGTACTCTGATAACAACAAAGTGGAGTGTTTGGTGTACATGATTGTGTACTTCATGATGCCTGTGCAAGCAATGTACCATTGTGAAAGTTTGGTTCAATGAATTTGACCTCATCTGGATATCAGCCGCGTACAGTCATCAAGTGTACAAGTTTAGTTAAAAGAAAATACAGAGGATGCTTTACACAAGTGTTGTTTGTGAAATTTTCCTCTTCCTGCATCCAAGCTTCCTGGTTTTTCTTTTCAAAAAAGAAGACAAAAAAAATTTGGGTGGAGACAGACCCTCCTTGTCTCGTGGCTCTTTCTCCCTGGCCATTGCATGCGCATAAATAAAATCAGCTGACCAATTAATTGACCGATTTATTAAAAGCCTCAACGAACAAAAACACAAGTGACAGTGAAACAATAAATAATTGAGAGATGTGTATTGGATGAACAACGTGATGGAGAGAACACCGTAGTTTGAAGAAAACTAAGATTTTGTGCGAATAATGGGGTTCAGAGTGGAAAAGGAGGGGGGGAGGGGTTGAATAAATGGAGGGATCTCTGTTTAAGGCTTACTGTGAAGTGTTTCACTGTGCCGTTAATTGCCATGGCGACTAGTCGATGCCAGGCAACGTGGGAAGCCCTGGCCCAACTGGGGGTTTGTGATTAGCCAATCTTCTCAGCATCTGCGCCCACTCTAGGCCAATTAAGGTCCTTTTTGCTGTGGAACTCTGCTTTTCATTTTTGATAAAGATAGCACGACGGACAACTATTAAAAACTAAAGGACATAAAAGGAAAGACGGTAGGGCCTACACAGTAATAATTTCTCGTGAAGATGCCATCCCAGCTTCCTGCCTTCCAAATACTTTCTATTTCAGAGAGAGGGTTTCGGGCATGACCACTTGGCCCATTGTGACATCATCCATTTGAACAGGAGACGTTTCACGAAGGAAGAGAGTCACTGCGATGGAGTCGGTTGCAAGAAGGATGTTGTTCTTTTGCAGGTGCTCTGAGCGGAATACGCTTCAACTTTCAAAAGGACTGGAGTAGGGAGTCAACAGTGGCCTGTTTTCGATTCAAACCATGGGCCGTCGTCTTAAGAATACCTGAAGAGCAATTTTGTATTTCCACATTCAGAGCAATTAAAGCACAAGAGCGGACGAGCAAGACATAACAGACGGGGTTCGGAAGAGTCAGCAGAGAAGCAAGAGTACAAGATGGGTCGAGGTGGTGCGAAAGCTTGTGAACCATCGAGCTGTATTGATTTTCTTGCGACAACAAAAACGAAACTGGTTTTTCCCTTGACAAATGAGTTGTCAACCAAAGTGGCCACTTGGGGGCGTTGTGTTGGTGGTGACATCACCTTACAAGTCTTGTGCTCCTCCTGTATCTCGTCGACTTGGTGACATCAAGAACAAAGATATTTGGTGAAAATCGGAGAAATGACGGTGGAAGGTATCGAGAATAGAAGCATGACGGATGGGAGACCGATCCGAGATGGATTCGAAGGAGAACTCTTCACATGACTCTTCGCAGTTAAAATATAACTTGCAAGCAGCGAAAACATAGGCTAACAAGACAAAAGGTGTCATTGAAGCAAAGTTTATGAATTACACACCAAATCATGTATTACGTTATAGCATTGCAGTACCCACTCCGAAACAATACTCCCACCGTTCCCTACCAACAACATCACCACCACCTGGTCATCCCCCCAGAATCCATACCTGCTGTACTGGGACAGGTGCCACATAGACTGACAGCTCGATCCAACCATCCTGGTTCCATAAGCCCCTCACGTAGAGGGGCAGAGAGAAAAAAGACAGAAGGAAATGAGGAAAGAAAGGAGGAGAGGGGGAAGGGGCAAAAATTGAGACAGACAAACAGCAGTGGGATGATGGAGGCAAAAGATGAAAGGTTGAAATAGCAATAGGAAGAGTAAGGGAAATGGAAATAGAGGTGAATCAGGAGAAAAGGCAAGATATTAAAGGTAAGACTTTGTTTCGAGAATAACAAGTGGGAGTAAATAGACAGGAGGATTTAGTGGTGCAGAGAGAAAAGGCAGAAGAGCTAAGGAGGTTGGAGCGAAATGAGAGTAGAGAAGTGGGGTGATGCAGCTTGGGAGTGGAGAGGGGGAAGGAAGGGGAGCAGCGAGGGTGAGCGGAAGGAGCGGGAGGGAGATGTGCTTGGAGGTAGCTGAGAGGGATGCAGAGGACAAAGCAGCTTTGACAGGGAGAGTGAGAGAAGTACGAAGAGGTGAGAAAATAACAGACAAGCAAAGGGAGAAAGTAAAAGGCAGGAGGCACAGCGTGTGAGGATGCAAGGTGAGATGAAGCATGTATGGGGACTGGGGAGGAGAGTGGGGAGGGGGCGAGCTAGGCGTGTTCGAGGCTTGTGCAATGCGCCGAGAACTGTGTGCATGATGCTAGGAGGCAAAAGGTAATGCGTGCATCAAGAGAAGCGGTTCATTAAGATAAGGTAAGCCATAAAACGGTGAAAACAGGCATATTATGCTGACGGGAGTGGGAAAATTTACAAAATACTCATTTTGTAGATCGATTCCACTAACACCAAGATTCAAATTGATGCTCTCACATGACAACCCTGAAATCCAACGAACGGCCCACTCCTCCTCCCTGGAATGCATGCACCCCTTCATGTGAATCTTTTTTTTTTTCAACTTTCAATTTCCTTTAAGATTTTTTTTCCCCATGCCCATACCCAAGCTGTATTTCGATTTTTATTTCTTAATTTGACAGAAATCTCCTTCATATCAGCATACACCTGCAAGATGCATAACCTCCAGATCAGCAAAAGTTCAACTCCACACACCCTCCACCATCCCCCACAACCCACTCCACTTCATCTACATATCCCCTCCTCCCCGACCCCCTCACATACTCCACACTTCACCCCATTCCCCACTTCACCTTCACCCTCCTCCCTTCGCATACAGACCCCCCCACTTCACCTCCAGTCCTCCCCCAGCACTTCGCCTCCAGAATCCCCCCCTTTTGCCTTCAGACCTCCCCCTCCCCCGCTTCAACCTCAGACCTCCCTCCCCCCCCCGCTTTGTCTTCAGACCTTCAGAAATTCCACATTCGCTGTGTCTCTCTGAAAAGACTGTCTGGCAAACCCTCCCATCTATTTTCTCAACAATCCTCTTGAAGCAGTTCACTCACTCAAATGTTTGGGCCTCACCATCAGCCATAATCTTTCTTCGGCAAACCAGATATCCAAGTTAGGTTACAAAGCCAGCCATTGGGCATCCTCCATGGTGTAAGGTCTTTCCTTGGCAAATCTGAACTTCTATCAACTTACAAGGCCTTCATCCAAAGCTCGATCGGTTACTGATGTCCACTTTGGGCTCCCCTGCCTCACACCTTGCACCTTGGTCTTCAAATCATTGGACTCTCCCGTGATGAAGCTGATTCTCTGGGCCTGTTAGTCTAGCATCCCAGACAGATATGTTCAAGTTCTACCCTCTCTGTCTTCTGCCATCTCATTTCTGGTTTTGCACCCTCTGCCTTTCCCTTGCTCCGCATCCTCCCAACCCCCACCCCCACCCCCCACCCAAGTTTCTGCAGGACGCATGCTGTCTGTTAGTTATCCACTTCTGGTGAAACTTCCAAAAATGCAGGCTCATTACTCACCTCCACGCATTTATTTGTTACCCGAACCAACTTCCTCAGACAATTCAATCCCATCCTTTCCTCCAGAATTGGCGGTGCATTACTTCCTTGAAGCCCTTGAGTGGCTTGGAATAAATAGAGAGTGAGACAGAACAGCCACGGGAAGGTAGTTCTTCGGACAGGAGCAGCGAGGAATAAAAGAGTTGAGGTGTGCAGATAGTCTGGATTTTGGAAGCCTAACCAGGAGAGGGTTACTGGAGGAATGCATGCATCCTAGAAACAAGAGAGCGTTGGAAGACTGAGAGAGCAGAGGAAGCATTAACGGAAAATAGACCTCAGAAAACAAAACGATGTGAGGGCAACAGACCCTGTACGTTGGCCAATGATTGGCCACATATCACCCAATGATGGGAGATACCAATGATTCTAAGAGCTTTCTATTCCACAGACACCAGGAAAGACAGACGTGATGCTGGGGCACCAGCCCAGAGTGGAGAGCGATAATCCATTGAGCTACAGACAAAGGCAATATAGACTGTGAGTAGGTCTGATTTTCCATGGAAAGAGCTGGATCAATGGAGGATACCCAGTCTGCACTGGTTTTGGAGGCCAGCTTTGCTATGTGGTCAGCTCTGGAAAGGTCATGGCTGATGCCGAGGCTTAGAAGTTCAAGAAACTGTACCTTTTCCAGTGGATGACCAAGGAAATACATATGTGGGTTTGTTTGACGATTATTCCAGAGCGATAGGATGAAACTGAGATTATTTTTAGGATTGAACAACATGTTTCATGTATCAGACCAGAGTCTAATCATCTCCAGATAAGCAGAGAGAGAGAGAGAGAGAGATGCAGCTGCTGTCTGTCTAGCACAGGGCTGGGGTACAGTATGACACAATGTGGAGACTTCAGCAAAAAGGAAGAGTTTCCAGACCTTCGTAGAGGTCATTTATGTAGATGATGAAAAAGACTGGGCTCAAGCCACTACCTTGGGGTATACAAGCCTCCACTGTCCAAGGGGACAAGAGGGTTCCATTGATAGCAACGCATTAACTATGTGAGCAGAGGAAGTTAGAAATCCAGGAATGAAGATAGGTTTCTATGCCACCGGTAGAGAGCTTGGCAAGCAAAGCAAGACACCAGACTGCATCGAATGCCCGAGATATGTTCAGGTTCTACCCTCTTGTTTAATATTGAGGATGAGCAGAAACATGTCCAGAGTTGAGTGACCAGGATGGAATCCAAACTGATGGGCAGGGATCAGACTCTTTGAAAACAAGAAAAAACCCAACATCAAAAGCAGTGATGGATTCCCTGATTTTGCTTGTCATTGGAAGCGAGCTACCTGGCCTAGAGATGGTAGGTTTGTTGTTTTCCATGCTTCTTGTGCACAGAAGTGATATTTGCAGACTTCCATGCAGAGGGAAGGCGGTTAAAGGAGAATGGTAGGCTGAAAATGGCAGATAGAGTAGAAGCAAGAACGTGAGAGCAGGATTTGGGACAAGTGAACACTGATGCCATTTGAGCCGAATGCCGAAAGCAGGGTCAAGGCGGGACAGAACTTTCCCTACCTTTTCAGGTGAGAAGAACGCAGAGTCCAGTAGACAGTAGGTGTATCAGGGTAAGAAAGGGAAAGAAGGGGATGAATTGGGTACCTGAGATTATTACATGTTCTATGTTTTCGACTCTCCCCACACCCTTTTTCGTTTTTTGTTCCATTTTTATTTCATCCCCAATTTTCCCTTCCTCCTCTTGCTGTATTTGAGCTTGTATCCAGCTTGTTCACTCCGTGTCCTCTCCCTCCCCTCATGCCTATTGTCCCTCTATTTCCCACCTTTTTATGATGTTATCCTTCTTCTGTTATCTCCTGGTCTGTTGTGTTCTCAATTTTCCATGAGCCCCAACTTTGGACACAAAAAATAAAAATAAAAACCTGCTCCACTTCCATATCCACCCGCTCCATCTTTAGATCCAGCGTGCCCCACCTCCACATCCACATTCAATCAGATGCACATCCACAACCAATCTGTTCCACCTCCGCATCAACTCCTTCCATCTCCAGATCCACATCTACAGCCATCCACTTCCACCTCCACATTCATGCACCTCCACCACCAACTCCACCTCCAACCCACTCCACATACACCTGCTCCACCTCCACATCCATTCATCCATCCATCCATCCAACCCCACCACTACTTCCACAAACACCCGCTCCACCTCCACCTCCACATCCGTCCACCTCCACAAACATCCGCTCCATCTCCACATGCTTCTGGTGCCTCGTGCCTGTTTGGTAACAATCATACCCTAAAAAGATAATTCAGTGCAACATTTCATTGATTAATGTACCTCCATCCATCAATAAAAGTGGTTGGGAAAAGATGCTCGAAGCAGGCAATTCTGACAATGAAATAATCCCAGGTTCATTGATGATGCAGCGATTCAAAAAAGGCTTGCTGCCAATGAGAGTATCGAGAGAGCATCGCCTCGTTATCTCATCAGATGCAAAACAAGTGATGCCAAACGCTTCCATAAAATGCCAGATCAAAAGGTGGTGTTTGTTTAACTACCAGTGAAGTTGATCAACAAGCAGAAACAGCACAAATGGAAATGCAACAAGCCCACATGTGTGCCTGGCAAACTGACTGTGTTCGCTCCATGTCGTTTCTCTGGCACGGTTCCATCTTTGTTACGTCTGCAAAGTAACTGTTACAAGGCAGGGGAAGGAAATACAGCTGTTGTGAAACAATTTAATTGGTGACAGTTAGGATGTGGATTGTAACGATAAACTCGATTAGGACAAGGAGGAGGTGAACTCCAAGTGTGACGTTCCACAAGTTCTCGGAATGAGATACTCAGTCAACACCAAACTTTTAAAATGTGCTTTTTTCATTATATACCTACCATTTGTATAACTAGTAATATATAAATATTTCCTTTCCATTGATATCTACACGTTCATATACTTCATTTTGAATGCCCCTCATTGATCTCCCCAAGCAAAACATCAACTAGTAAATGGGGGGGGGGCGGGGGGAGAAAAGGGTCGACCACTAGGTCTGTTGCTTTCACATCGTGGGCAGGTTGGTAGTCTCTCTTTTTCCTTCCGTCTATTGTCCAATATTTCTCCCTCTGCTCTCTCTATCTCTTTGTTCTCCGACCATCCCAGAAACTCCAGCATGTACCCATTCTTCCAATAACCCACCCGTCCTGATTAAACATCCAGAATCCAGGTTCACTGGACACCTTACCTCATTTATTCCTCATTTATCCCGTCTATGTAACCGCCTTCCAGAGGTTGCCCAACTCACTCTTCCCTCTTGAGCTTCCAGCAAGCATTGCCCCACCATCTCATGTCATCCCCCATCCTGACCCATTATCTTTTTTTACCCCCAACGACCCTTCCTAGCCCAGCCGTATTCCGATCTCGATATATATATATATATATATATATATATATATATATATATATATATATATATATATATATATATATATATATATATATATATATCTCTCTCTCTCTCTCTCTCTCTCTCTCTCTCTCTCTCTCTCTCTCTCTCTCTCTCTCTCTCTCTCTCTCTCTCTCTCTCTCTCTCTCTCTCTCTCTCTCTCTCTCTCTCTCTCTCTCTCTCTCTCTCTCTCTCTCTCTCTCTCTCTCTCTCTCTCTCTCTCTCTCTCTCTCTCTCTCTCTCTCTCTCTCTCTCTCTCTCTCTCTCTCTCTCTCTCTCTCTCTCTCTCTCTCTCTCTCTCTCTCTCTCTCTCTCTCTCTCTCTCTCTCTCTGTCTCTCTGTCTCTCTCTCTCTCTCTCTCTCTCTCTCTCTCTCTCTCTCTCTCTCTCTCTCTCTCTCTCTGTCTCTGTCTCTGTCTCTGTCTCTCTCTCTGTCTCTCTCTCTCTCTGTCTCTGTCTCTGTCTCTGTCTCTGTCTCTGTCTCTCTCTCTCTCTCTCTCTCTCTCTCTCTCTCTCTCTGTCTCTCTCTCTCTCTCTCTCTCTCTCTCTCTCTCTCTCTCTCTCTCTCTCTCTCTCTCTCTCTCTCTCTCTCTCTCTCTCTCTCTCTCTCTCTCTCTCTCTCTCTCTCTCTCTCTCTCTCTCTCTTTCCTGTTCGTTCATCCCCTTGCTGGTTGTGCCTAATTGTTGCCGCACTACCCGCACTGTGAATTCAGCGTTACTGAATTCAGTCATTCAGATGACTGACTGCATCACTGATCCAGCAGGAAAGAGATCGTTTCAGTTACAATCATGGATTTGCAGAAACAATTGAGGATCACCTGTTGTGTGAAATGTCTGAAATATTACTTGACTTCTTTTTCTTTATGAGACTCATAGCTGAAACAAAATATATAATAACTAAATATGGGACACAGTCTCTCCACCAAACCACCAAACAGGACCAAACAGTCCACCAAACAGAGAGGATCAGTTCAGTCCCAAAAAGACGCAAATGTGGATGCAAAGAGGAACACAGGAGAGACACACGAGCAAAACACGCACTGTCTATATGGCAGGTTAGAACTTGTCCGAGAAACACGACTCGTCCGCCACACCCTCCAACCACGCAGCCAAGCTCTTTGTCACCTTTCCACACCCTCAACTACCTTCCCACAATTCACTTTCCCAATGAATAGCCCTCCCACATGCCGGGCCTGCCCAGCTGGCAGCAACATAGTGACACAGGAAACATCTTTAATGAAAACTCACAACAAAATGCTTCAATCTGTAAATAACAATTTCATAAACATTGAACACCACTCAGCACTTATTGTAAAACAAATGCGGTACTGGGCAGTGCCCAGAGGTGTGGGTGGAAGTGGGTACCGGGTACTGCACGGCGGGGGGAGGGGGTGGAGAGGTGAGTGGGTACCCGGCGATGGTTTCAGGACGTGTCGGATATTGAAAAGTTATGGAGTTATTCACCTCATGGATGTGACCTTTTTTGCCGGTGGCAGCACAGCAGACCACATCCCAATATACACCCGCTGCACCTCCACATACCCATCCATCCACCTCCACAAACACTTCCTCCACCTCCACCTCCACGTCCATCCACCAATCTCCAGCATCACCTCCACAAACATGCACCCCACCTCCACATCAGCATCCATCCACCGCCACAAACATCCGCTCCACCTCCACATCCATCCATCAATCTCCAGCATCACCTCCACAAACATGTACTCCACCTCCACATCAGCATCCATCCACCTCCACAAACATCCGCTCCACCTCCACATGCCTCTGCTGCCTCGTGCCTGTCTGGTAACAACCATACCTCAAAAAGATAATTCAGTGCAACATTTGATTTATTAATGTACCGGCGTCCACAAGAGCTCCGGGCTCCGGCCGGCGTCCACAAGTGCTCCGGGCTCCGGCCGGCGTCCACAAGAGCTCCGGGCTCCGGCCAGCGTCCACAAGAGCTCCGGGCTCCGGCCGGCGTCCACAAGAGCTCCGGGCTCCGGCCGGCGTCCACAAGAGCTCCGGGCTCCGGCCGGCGTCCACAAGAGCTCCGGGCTCCGGCCGGCGTCCACAAGAGCTCCGGGCTCCGGCTGGCGTCCACAAGAGCTCCGGGCTCAGGCCGGCGTCCACAAGAGCTCCGGGCTCCGGCCGGCGTCCACAAGAGCTCCGGGCTCCGGCCGGCGTCCACAAGAGCTCCGGGCTCCGGCCGGCGTCCACAAGAGCTCCGGGCTCCGGCCGGCGTCCACAAGAGCTCCGGGCTCCGGCCGGCGTCAACAAGAGCTCCGGGCTCCGGCCGGCGTCCACAAGAGCTCCGGGCTCCGGCCGGCATGAACAAGAGCTCCGGGCTCCGGCGTCAACAAGAGGTCCGGGCTCCGGCGTCAACAAGAGGTCCGAGCTCCGGCGTCAACAAGAGCTCCGGGCTCCGGCGTCAACAAGAGCTCCGGGCTCCGGCGTCAACAAGAGCTCCGGGCTCCGGCGTCAACAAGAGCTCCGGGCTCCGGCGTCAAAAACGAGCTCCGGGCTCCGGCGTCAAAAACGAGCTCCGGGCTTCGGCGTCAAAAACGAGCTCTGGGCTCCGGCGTCAAAAACGAGCTCCGGGCTCCGGCGTCAAAAACGAGCTCCAGGCTCCGGCGTCAACAAGAGCTCCAGGCTCTAGCATCAACAAGTGCTCCAAGCTACGGCATCAACAAGAGCTCCAGGCTCCGCGTCAACAAGAGCTCCAGGCTATGGCATCAACATGAGCTCCAGGCTCTGGTGTCAACAAGAGCTCCAGGCTCTGGCATCAATAAGAGTTCCAGGCTACGGCATCAACAAGAGCTCCAGGCTATGGCATCAATAAGAGCTCCAGGCTACGGCATCAACAAGAGCTCCAGGCTCCGGCGTCAACAAGAGCTCCAGGCTCCGCGTCAACAAGAGCTCCAGGCTATGGCATCAACATGAGCTCCAGGCTCTGGTGTCAACAAGAGCTCCAGGCTATGGCATCAACAAGAGCTCCAGGCTACGGCATCAACAAGAGCTCCAGGCTACGGCATCAACAAGAGCTCCAGGCTACAGCATCAACAAGAGCTCCAGGCTGCAGCATCAACAAGGGTTCCAGGCTCCACCATTAACAAGGGCTCTAAGCTCCAGCATCAACAAAGGCTCCAGGCTCTGGCATCAACAAGGGCTCCAGTCTCCAGCATCAACAAGAGCTCCAGGATTCAGCATAAACAAGAGCACCAAGCTCCAGCAACAACCAGTACACCAGTGTCCAGCACCAACATTAGCTCCAGTACTCCAGTATCCAGGACCAACATCAGCACCAGTACTCCAGTGTCCAGCGCCATCAGCACCAGTACTCCAGTGTCCAGCATCAACATCAGCACCAGTACTCCAGTATCCAGCACCAACATTAGCTCCAATGTCCAGCACAAACACCAACTACATACAGACTTATGACGAGCCTCATTAGTAAGCGATCTCAGCCTTGGCCTCAGTACCTCCCAGAAAAACTTCAACCGAACTCTGATCAAAGACTCAGTGGAAACTTTCATTTCATCAATAACCCATGAACCCACCAGCACCCCCAACCCAGGAACCCACCAGTACCCCCAACTCAGGAACCCACCAGCACCCCCAACCCAGGAACCCACCAGCACCCCCAACCCAGGAACGCACCAGCACCCCCAACCCAGGAACCCACCAGCACCCCCAACCCAGGAACCCACCAGCACCCCCAACCCCGGAACCCACCAGCACCCCCAACCCAGGAACCCACCCGCACCCCCAACCCAGCAACCCCCCCCCACCCCCAACCCAGGAACCCACCAGCACCCCAACCCAGGAACCCACCAGCACCCCCAACCCAGGAACCCACCAGCACCCCCAACCCAGGAACCCACCAGCACCCCCTACCCAGGAACCCACCAGCACCTCCAACCCAGGAACCCACCAGCACCCCCAACCCAGGAACCCACCAGCACCCCCAACCCAGGAACCCACCAGCACCCCCAACCCAGGAACCCACCAGCACCCCCAACCCAGGAACCCACCAGCACCCCCAACCCAGGAACCCACCAGCACCCCCAACCCAGGAAGCCACGGGACAGATATAATACAACCCTCATGCCGTAAATCACAGAAATCAATGCAAATAAAAATATGTACATGCGGTATCGCCACAAGTCCTCACCGAACTCGTCCTCACCGAACTCGTCCTCACCGAACTCGCCCTCACCGAACTCCGCAGCCGATTGGACGAGATTACCAAAGTTTATTTTCCTCTTTTCTCCGGATCCCCGAAACACCTGTCCCACTTCCCATGCCAAGGTGGCCGTTCCCACGCTCTGTCCCGTCTGAGTTCCTGATTCCGTGTCTTGAGGACTTCCCCCTCCCAGGCACTTTGCCTCGCCCTGACCGCCCGACCCCTCCCATACCTCTCCCACGGTCCTTCTGAAACGTCCCGTCTCGTTCAAACACACAGACCTGCCCGCAATACCTCGTCCATCCCGATGGGATACTTACTCCACGAAGTGGGTGAGCAAATCTACAGTGAGTTTAGAATTTGGGGGGAAACGTTCGTGTTCCTCATTTCACTCACTTTGGGCCTTCGTCGTGATGACGGTTCATGTCATCGAATCGAAGGTAATGTTCCATTCCTGTGTCTGGAAGCATGACTGAGGGTAGAACATCCGAGCAGGTTCGACAACAAGCTCGTTCGCTTCCTCGGAGGTGTTCAGAGTGGTGTGGCGGTGAGTCGTCTTAACGGTGTCACCAACAAACCACTCCATGGTTCCACCAACAAACCACTCCATGGTGCCACCAACAAACCACTCCATGGTGCCACCAACACACAACTTTTAACGTGGTTGAGGAAGAGAACTAGCTTGTTTTAAAACGTCAGGATTTCATCAAGAAATTGTTATTTTATTGTGTGTGTGTGTGTGTGTGTGTGTTTATTTTGACCATCGTCAATCAAACTCGGATGAAATAATACAAAGTTTCCTCCAAAATTCCTTGTTGCTCATATGGCCGTTTCTGAAGAAAGGAAATCTTTAACGGTTGCAGTTCCATCACGTGCCTCGTAATACCTGGTGTTGGCTTAATGGTTCGGGTGGTGGGCTTGGGATCCGAGGATCTTGAGTTCAAATCCCATTCGGCTGTTCAATTAATACCAGGTGGGGTCGACTCTACCTGTCATCCTTCTGAGATTGGCAAAATGAGTGCCAGCTTGCTGGTATCCTGTGTTGGAGTGGTGATCCGTCCAAGACTGTGCCCAATAGCCAAGGAGACTGCTTAGGCAGCACCAATGCTCTGCACATAGTATGGTCCCAATGGATGGATGGATTTGCCTCATTGTCACCTATAACATGTGTTCCCTTCCACGACCATGAAAGCCATATTGTTTTGCATCCCATAATACCAATTTCCGAAAACGATGTCCCACATGTTTCATCCCTACAATGGTGATAGTGTGTGTGCGTGCGTGCGTGCGTGCGTGCGTGCGTGCGTGCACCACGCTAAGCCATTATTTCAAGAAAGGTGTTGGGATGGTTTTACATGATCATTGCTTGTGACCATCCCTACCTTGTTATGTTTACATACTTTTTGGAGGAACATCGCTACGTCATCTCGACATACATTTTCATTTTTGAAATGTCTTTATTACTTGTTGTATTATAGAAAGCTGCCTTGGTTGCATGTGAAGACCGGTGAATGTTTCGGCGTATTCTCAGGAGTCTTGTATAGTTCCCATTAAGTTTATTGGGACTACCTTGGTCAATGTCCATGTGTCTGCTCTATATACAGGTACACATTTCTAAATGGGGACCTTCACTAAGTAAGTTAATATTTTTGTTTCTTGGTCGATTAAACTTCCATGTTTCATTAATTTGCTTTGATGATAATGCTCTTCTTCGATTTTATATCCTCCGAACTTCCTCCTATTACACACCCTAGCTACTGGAGATTTGTCACTTCTTCGATTCCACCTCCATTTAAACTGATCAAAGGACTGATTGCATGTCTTCAATTTTGTTTATCCCTCCATATTTTATTTTACCTACATTTATTTAACACCTGACATTATCAAGTCGTGATTCAACTTTGTGTGATATAATTGACCCTTCTTTACACTGGTTATTAATCAAATTCCATCAGAATCATCTAAATGAGTGATAACCTCAGCAGGATATCTCGTACCACTGATACTACTACTACCACCATGTCGAATGATAAATCCAATCTGCTGTTCTAACTTGTCTCATGACATAATCAGGTACAGAAATCCGAACGGAGAGAACGTGTCTCCTTGCAATATACCGGCTGCGATATCAAAACATTTTGTTTCTCCTTTGGGTGTCAAAACAATTGCTTCATGGTCCTCATAAATGACTCACAGCGTTCACAATGTTTTCAGAGATTCCATAAAATTGAAAAATTTCAAACATTTGACCCCAATGGGTGGAATGAAATGCTTCTTTTTCTTTTTTTTCAAGTCGATGAAGGTGAGGAACACTGGGACATTACGAGTGTTATTGCCTTGAAGGAGACGTCGTGGAGTGAGGATATGACCTGTGGTTCTTCTTCTTTTTCTGAAACCGTTTTGATTCCATAGAAGAAGCTTTACCATATGTTTACGACATCTAACTAAAAGACGAAGATTGTAAATCTTAAAAGTAATAGGTTGTCAAGAAATTGCTGCTAATTTTCAACCATGCATCCAGTGCCTTCAGGAAGTATTCACACCCCTCGACTTCTGTCACATTTTGTTGTTACAGCCTGAATTTAAAATGGATTACATTTAATTTTTTTGTCACCGATCCACACAAAATACCCCATAATGACAAAATGAAAACATGTTTTAAGAATTTTTTACAAATCAATTAAAAATGAAAATCTGGAATGTGTTGCGTCAAGAAGTATTCAACCCCTTTACTATGATACTCCAAATTGAGCTCAGGTACATCAAATTTCCTTTGATCATCCTTGATATGTCTCTACAACTTGACTGAAGTCCACCTGTGGCCATTCCAATTAATTGGACATGATTTAGAAAGAAACACACCTTTCTATACAAGGTCTTTCTACGTATGAAATCTTCTCCAGGCAACTTTTTCAAACGATTTTTAGTCCACATGATCCGATCCTCCAAAAGGAAATACTATTTCGATGATAAGCTTTAATTATTCCGTGAGAGTAGATCGTGGAACCTGGCATCATATTAATGCATAAATCACTCCAAGCTCCTAATTTGAAAACTATAGCACTTACAAAGCGATGTACACAGTGATTTGTAGGTATGTAGATGAGGCATTTGATGATGCGAGTCAGGAAAGTGAAAGGGAAAAATTGGGTGCTTTAAGATTAAGAAACTGTCACGGCTTGTTCCAAGTCAAGGCATTATTGAGCAGGCCAAAAAAATGGCAAATTAAGAACCCTGCGAGGGAGAGCGAGGTGACCGAGGATGATGCCTTGCGAAGGGATAATTAAATAGGCCATTAATCATCTTCAAAAGGGGTGTTTAAATTCATCCGAACACCCAATTTTCATTAATGCATTACCTTGGTGTTCCCTTTGTATGCATGCAAAGTTTGGGGCCCCAAGGTTTGATGGTTTTGGAGTGATGGAAGAGACAAATTGACACACACACACACACACACACACACACACACACACACACACATATTTATTCATATAGAAGAGCTTTTAAGAAATGGTTCTTGTATAATGTTAAGGAAGAAACATTTAATTGAATGAAGATTCCGTTTGGGGACACTGAAAAAGAGAAGTGATAGAGAATGAAGGAGGAACTGTACACAGCAGATTGAGGTTGTGTTTTGGGGGGGTTTTTTTGGATGAAGAAGAGTTTTTGTTGTTTGTACTTTTTTGGAGAAAGGTGGGAGGACATGAAGCTGAGGGATCAGGAATGACAATACTTGGCAAGAAATAAGTGAAAATGACGCACGTGGGGTCAAAGCAGACAGAAGCAACACCGACTAGCCGAGCCCCAGGCGAGTAGGCCGGACTTTAACAGGGACATCAATTCGACAATTCAACACAACTCGAGACGGTTTGACATGGAAAATTGGACAAAAACACGAAAACAACACAGGAATGAAAATAAAACAGTAAAACACAACATATCTGGTCCAAGAAACTTAGCTTTGATGAGATAGAGGGAGTTACTGCTCAGACCAGCATCACACATGAAGGCACCCGGGACTAGAGCTGTCAACTTACTTGAATTGTATAGTTGCATGCAGAAAGTAAGCACAGTCCAATTCCTTTGTTTTGTATACAATGTCGAGGCTCGTTTGAGAGCTATCACACAACGCACAACGAGGGGGCAGAAGAGGGAAGGACAAAACAATGGTCAACAGAGACATTAGGAGATCTGTGGAAGTGAGAGGGGTGGGGGCGGGGAACACGGAGTCTACAAGATGGACACTACAGGGACTTTCAGGACCTTACACGACAGGGAACTTTTGGGAAGGAAAGCAGGGAACTTGAAGGGGGTGGGTTTGGGGTGGATTAACGGGGTAGAAAAGATCAAGGTTTTTGATGGGGGAAGATAAGAGGTGGCAGTAAACAGCTGTTTTGAAGACCTGGAGGGAAGAGTGGGATTGAAGAGTGTGGGAGTTTGTTCCAAAGATGGGGAAAAAGAGGAATGAAAGAGTGAAGGTGAGCAGTGATTCTTTATTTTGGTAGTTTTTATCAGAAGGGGATTG
This sequence comes from Eptatretus burgeri, assembly GCF_056783735.1. NCBI lineage: Eukaryota > Metazoa > Chordata > Myxini > Myxiniformes > Myxinidae > Eptatretus > Eptatretus burgeri. The sequence continues at coordinate 72,405,326 of NC_140974.1, read as the reverse complement.
CTGGCGGACCTTGAGCACCCTGCAGAAACATAGAGGGGACATATCTCAGACAGAACGGGGGGGGGGGGCGAGGCCAAAGAGGAGATGGTAGAACACAGAAAGACCACTGACCTGCCTGCAGTGAGAGAGTGAGTGACCTAAAGACTCAGTCTCACCGCAGGAGATACCAATAAGGTGGGAACACCAACCCAGAGGGGAGAACAGTATTCCATCAGGCTGCGGATGAAAGCTTTGTATGTGGTCAGGAGCTCAGGTGGGCCGAGGAAGGACTTTGCACGATGGAGGATGTCCAGTCGGCGACTGGCTTTGGAGGCCAGTTTGGAAATGAAATTTCCATACTGTAAATTGATCAAATATATGGAGCTCTCTCACAATCCACACCATCAACTATTCAGTTTATATTTATTATAAACTTGCAAAGGTACCGTTCCCAGTGACGGGAAAAGTTTACGTTAATTGAACAATTTAAATTATTTCATGGACTTTATAAGGTTAATTGTGTTGCACTTTTGGTTTCACTCAGAGTGAGCCAAAGCTCTGAGCTACTTGCACTCCAACTCCATTGGGACCATACTCTGCACAGAACATTGGTGCTGCCCAAGCACTCTCCTGGGATATTGGGCACAATCATAGACAGGTCACCACTTCAACACAGGATACTCAAATTGCTCAATCATCCCAGCAAGCTGCTTGGTATTCATTTTGCCAACCTTGGAAGGATGACAGGCTGAGTTAACCCCACCTGGTATTAATTCAACAGCCAAGTGGAATTTGAACTCGGGATCCTCGGATCCCAAGCCACCACCCGAACCATTAAGCCAACACCAGGCATACTTATACTGCTCACCGCAAAACGGTGGTTAAACATCTGGTGGCAGAATTTGGATTTATCTAAAAAGTCGGCAAAATATCGCTATATTAATCTGTATGAAATCTACTTTAAACCAGGTGTTCATGTTGATTTTAAAGATTACTGGAAGGGACAATAAAGTGACTGAATATATGGCATCAAGAAAAGTGAAATGAAAATGCAAAATAACCAATCAGGAGCTTTTCAAATGCAGCACGGGAAGCGACCGCTGTGAACTGGAGACAAACGAACGCATGGACAGACACCACAGTTCGCAATATATGTAAGATTCATGTAGGGTGCACCCAAGTATTTGCTTTCTGTCTGCAAGCAAGCCCCACTAATATCATGATATTGTTGTGGAAATTACTCCTAAAAAGATTAATAAATGCTTAATAAAATGTAGTTATTTCCTTATTGAGTGTTTAGAATAAGGGCAAAAGTAATTAAATGCGATATTAGATATACATCGCTATTATGTTTAGATAGACAACGTCCACCTTCTTCCTGAAGCTCTGGCAGAGACAGATTTGTTGCAGCCTTTACCCCATCCATCCAGCACACCTTCGGTCTGCCTCTTCCTCTTATTCCCTCCACCACACCCAGCATGATTAACCTCATCCAGACTTTCATTTTTTGCACACATGATGTGTCCAAAGTATGACAGTTTCTGTTACAGTATCAATGTTTCGAATGTACACAATGCTCTAAAGTGATACGACTCAAACTGATTGGCTATTTCCCATAAGAATAACTATATTGTTACGGTGCCGGGGGTCGGCAACCAACCGACCACTCTGACGGAGCCGCAAGTCGAGTAGACCCGACCGATCGCCCGGAATATAGATCGCCGCCCGGATAACTTAGAGTCAACGGGTCCTTGTACAAGAACCGAAATACGCCAATGGGCAGACCACGTGGGGTAGGGTCGATTGCCAATCTTCAATGTACCTAAATACCCATGTGATCCAACTAGCGGGATATTCCACCCTCGACAGAACTCGTACGGAACAAACTGCCGAGGCGAGCCTGTCCCGTGCGCGATTCCGAGCGGCTTAATCGCCGAGAACCGTCGGTCCAAATGTCCCCCCCTTTTACGGCAAACCAACGGCTTTCTAACTCCCAACACACGAAATGCTCAGTCAATGAAAGAATCGACGCGACGAGCTGAAAACATTTAACAATTGGGGTATTTATTAATAATAATGGGGAACTAGGGAAGCACGTAAGAACAGAACTATACCGACAATACGAAATGCAATGCAAAGATTTACAGCACACAAACACTTAACAATTTCCTACTTATTAGACGGGCCCACGGACACACGTACGCACACACACACACACACACACACACACACACACACACACACACACACACACACACACACACACACCCAATAAATGGTGGCTGAGGCCTTTAATAACGAGCTCCAGCTTGGAGGACAGGTGAGCTGAAACCCAGAACCTATCTTGAACCTCTCCACCTCGTGTAGTCTTCAAGTTGTTCGGACCCGGGCTCCAGCGAGAGCGAGCTGGATCCAATCGCCATGAGCCGCGATCCTTCTCGAGCTCCCGCGAATCCTCCCACGCTTCTCAACACGTGCTGGTGAGACGAGGCGCCGATCCTTCTTGTCGATGTGTCGCTTCCCCGAGGAATCACCTCCAAGAAGAGGCCGACGAGTCGCACCAAGCCGGGAACCAAACGGAAAACAAAGAGCTCCACGAACCAAGAAGAAGAAGCCACCACTCGCAGCTCGAGTCGAGCAACCGGCTCAACTCTCTTTCAAACAAAGCAACTCTCCAAAAAGTCTCCACCCGAGCCAAGCCGAGATCGAAGCTCCCTGAACCACCAAAGCAGAAAGCCTTCAAAAAGCCTCCTCCCGAGCCAGGCCGCAGCCGAAGCTCTCCCGAGCCAAGCAGGACCCGATGGCCTGCTGAACGACGCAGACCCCGAATAAAGAAAGGATCTCCTCTTTATCCTTCTCCGCCCCCCTCCCCCACGCCCGGCGTTACTCATGCCCTCGTGATCCATCCCCCGCTCAACCACAGGTGGGAGGGAGTTGTTGACGTCATGAATCACGGGACGGAAGGGCTCTTTTTCCTCTTCGCAGAAGAGGGGGAGCGACGTCTCCATTGTTCGCTCCCCAACTATTAAATCGATCCGCAGTGCATCTAATCGATTTCTAAACATTTAAACAATGAAAGGTGAGCTATCTAGGGAACAAGCACTTATCGACATAGCTGACTAAAGGAACCTGTATGTTGTGTGCAATCGAATTCCAAATTCGTAACAATATACAGGAGATATATTATCCCTGTGTCGTAAGAGGCGACCAGGGTTGCGTCAGGAAGGGCATCCGGTGTAAAACGTGTGCCAAATCACTATGCGGATCATACGGATGATCCGCTGTGGCCACCCCGAACGGGAGCAGCTGAAAGAAGAAGAAGAAGAAGATACAGGAGATATACGTTGCAGAACTCCAATACTCCATTTGTAAAGTCCTAATAAATCACAAATTATACAATTTAATGAGGAAGAATAGTCCTTACTATAATTCATGGACCAGTGCAGTGTGTGTTTGTGTGTTTGTGTGTGTGTGTGTGTGTGTGTGTGTGTGTGTGTGTGTGTGTGTGTGTGTGTGTGTGTGTGTGTGTGTGTGTGTGTGTTTGTCACGCTGCTCTTCTGACAGTTCTGGGCTGATTACGTCCAGACTTGCTGCAGAGGATCAGCATGACCCCAATTAATATATAGGGGTGTTTTTATTTTTTCCTGTGGTCTTAGGGGGGGGGGTTGAGGGGGGAAGGGGGATGCAAATTTTCCATACAAATGTGTATTGTGCAGTGCCGCCTCCAGGTGAGGGAGCGTATTACAAGTCCCACCCTACACAGTCCCGTGGAACCCTGACATTCGCGGATTTGACATTTGGAGACCCCTCGTGTTCCTGGTTTATAAAATGTGACCAGCTTCTACTTTCGCAGCTCCTGTGTTTCAACTATTCGTGGTTTTTGCGGGGGCAAAAACCATCTCCCGCCAGCTGCGCATAAACCATCTCACACCAACCGTGCATAAAGCAGCTGTATGTGTGCACAACCACCCACCCCCACCCCCACAAACAATGGTCACACTACCCACCCCTCTCACAATCCCTGCATGGCTACTAATGTGCAACATGTCCTGGGTCTCATTCTTTCTTCTTGTCCCACAACCTTGACCTGCTGATTCCTTGTGGACTTTTTGCGCTGATTGTTCGATCATGGGTCCTAAGCACAAGAGTCGTGCAGGAGATGCATCTGCTCACACGCGGTAGAAAAAGCCATGATCCTGAGTCAGAAAGTGGAGCTGCTTGACAGATTATCAAGAGGTGAGAGTGCAGCTTCTGTGGACAGGCATTATGGTGTGAACGAGTCAACTGTCTGGTATATAAACAAAAACAAGAAAGTGGTTACCCAGGTCAGGGATATTCACATCAAAGCAATGGAGAAGGCATTTCATGTGTGGTTAGAGGTCAATGCCGAGAAAAGCGTGGCTTCAAGTGGTCTTCTGGTTCAAGAAAAAGCAATGCACATGTATGATCATCTGGTTGGCACGGGTGGTACTGGAAACACAAGCGATGTGCTTAGTGATGAAGGTACGAGTGATGTGGATACGAGTGGCCCCAGTCATGTACCAGAGCAGGTCTTCAGTGCAGACGAGACCAGCCTGTTCTGGAAGAAAATGCCCACAAGAACTTTCATCTCTAAGCGAGAGAGGACAGCAGCGGGGTTCAAAGCTTCAACGGACCGGGTATCTCTTCCTCTCTACGCCAATGCCAAAGGGGACTGCATGATCAAATCCGTGATGTTGTACCATTCCCTAATCCCACGTGCTCTAAAGGGCAAAAACAAGAAATTTTTTGGAGGGCCAACAAAAGGTGTGGGTAACAGCTGCCATATTCATGGATCGGTTCCACAACTGTTTCATCCCTCAAGTGGAGAGATACCTGGCAATAAAGAACCTCTCTTTCAAGGTCCTCCTGCTGGTGGACAATGCTCTGGCCACCCCAAAGTGCCGAAGGTGGCCCATCCCAATGTCCAGGTCAACTTCCTACCACCCAACACCACCTCCCTGATCCAACCACTCGACCAAGGGGTAATTTCAATGTTCAAAACCGATTACACCCACTGCACCTTCTGTCGTGCCTTGGATGCCATGGAGCCCAATCCCAAACTTACCATCGGGGATTGTTGGAAGGACTTCAACAAAGCGCACTGCATCAATGCCAAAGACTCGCTGGATGAAGTCTAAGCCACCATCATCAATGCTTGCTGGCAAAACCTATTGCTACGGGCAGTCAAAGACTTCAGAAGTTTTCCCGACATCACAGAAGAGAGGCAGGAAATTGCCGGGTTGGCACAGGAGGTGGGAGGGTAAAGCTTCAATGTTATGGAACTTGACGAATTGGAGGAGCTCACAACCTCGCAAGGGGGGGGGGGGAGGAGGAGGAGCTGACTAGGGAGTTGGAGGCAATCATCAAGGTTACCAAGGAGGAGGAGGAGGAGTAGAGCAGTGAAGAGGAGACAGAGGTGCTGAGGCCCAATCTGACCATGACATTCCTGGCTGAGGTGCTGCAGGATATGAGGGCAGTTGCTGACAGGTTGTAAAATGCCGACTCAGTGATGTTGCGGTACCTCTGGTTCAAGAGGGGGATGGTTAATGTTTTGCTGTCATTCAAAGAGATACACAGAAACCAATTACATTTTAGTTAGGGTCCGAATCCAGTTCCGGCTTATCAGTGGGATACAAAATGTAAACTAATCAGCTTGGCGGAGGTATGCGCTGTTCCGAGTGGCCTTTCTAGTTTTTGACAAGCTGCTTGTTAATGGAACATACCGCTGTTTCCCCATTCCTTTCCATTTGCTTTGTCTTTTTGCTGAAATATTTGTAATGACTCTGTTGCTCCATTTTCAGTGGTATTTCTTCGATGTTTGTTCGTTTGCCAGCCATGGCAAATCAGTTGACAGCGGTCCTTTTTTAGGGCGGGGTGGAACAGGTCGTATTTGCTACATTTAAATCTATAATAATTTTTCTTTACATGAGATTTGCATTGTTTCACCTTTTTGTGCGATCTACTTTCATTTAGGATGCTATTTCATTTCATTAGGACTTAGGAGCTTGGAGAAATGCTATCTTTTATATAAAAGCGAATGAGACGTTTGTTTGTGACGCTACTCCTCGGAGCTCATGAGGTTAGGATCCCAAGGCTTTATGGGATCATGTTTTTTACCCACAACAGACCTTACGAGGGGATTTAAAGTCATTTTCTAACTTATAAACACACGAGCCACTACGTGTTGCAGGGAAGGGTGGGAGTCTGAAGGGAAGGAGGGGAAGGGGTGGGTGGATGGGAGGAGGAAGGGGAAGGGGTGGGAGTCCGTAAGGAGGGGTGGGTGGGAGGAGGCAGGAGTAGGGGTGGGAAGAAGGAGGGGAAGGGGTGGGGTGGGAGTCCCGAAGGAAGGGGTGGGGTGGGAGGAGTCAGGGGAAGTGTGGGAGGAAGGAGGGGAAGGGGTGAGGTGGGAGGAGATAGGGGTTGGGGTTAGAAGAAGAATCTGGCATTACCTGGCAATGCCAGAAACGTTTGCTCGTAATATATACATATACATATACACATACACATACACATATATATGGTGTTTCAAAAAGATTGATACAACTTTGACTTCCTGCTATTTCTGTGTTTTTTCACCTCTACCGTTTTCCTTTTCAGGTTTGGTGGTGTTATCATGGTATTTGTTCTCTGGAATTTCTAGCTCCAGAGCTCAATTATGCCATTGACAATGAAGCAGAAGACAAAAGTGGTGGTTCTGTGGTATGAGACTAAATCATATGTCGACACCTGACGGAGGTTCTGCCGGGAATACGACCCCAGAGCATGTGATCGACCCACAAATTGTGCCATTCAACGTATTATGAAACATTTTGAGCACAAGGGTACAGTGCACAACCAGAGCAAGGGCAACAGTGGCATGCCAGCATCAGTAACCAAGAGCCAAGCCAACATCGACGCCGTGCGGGATTCTGCAGTGGACAGTCCCAAGAAGTCCCACCGCCGACGCTCCCAGGAGCTAGGCATCAAACCAACATCAGTCTGACATATCGTAACGAATGAACTGAAGTTTTTTCCCCGTACATCATCTCTATTAGGCATAAACTGAGTTACAATGACATGAGAATGAGACTTGATAAGTGCAATTGACTCAGTGACAGGATGGAGCGGTACCCAAACTGGATCAACCTGATCTGGTTCAGCGATGAAGTCCATTTCCACTTCAATAGTGCCATCAGCAACCACAACAACATTTTCTGGGGTGCAAAACCATCTGAGATCACTGAGAGGTATCTGAAAGGGTCTAAGATCACATGCTTCTGCACCTTCAATGCCAGATGGGGAACACAAGGGCCTTACTGGTTTGAGAATGACAACAGCAGAACAATGACGGTCAACAGTGAGTGCTACCGGGCCATGCTCCAGAAGTTTCAGAATGATCTTGCCCAAAAGGTCACCCCAAACCAGATCAGCATGACCTAGTTTATGCAGGATGGTGCAGCCCCGCATAGAGCTGGTGACACCATCACTTTCCTGTAGCAGTTCTTCAGAAACTGCCTCGTTGCCCTGGGTACCACTCATGACTGGGCACCCCATAGCCCAGACTTGAACCCTCTGGACTACTGGTTTTGGGGGTGCCACGGGCTCTGTCTATGCCAACCACCCTGCCACACTGGATTATCTGAAGCAGGAGGTGTCAGGCCACCTCCAGGCAGTGCCACATGAAACCTACAGGAAAGTTGGACAGAACTTTGAAGTGAGGATCAATGCCTGTCTAAATACACATTGAGGACGTCAATTACAAGGATTTTGCATAAATGCCAATTTCATACCTTGGGCTCTCACTCATCGCAGTGACTTAGTGCAACAGCAATCAGTGATATATCATAAGCTTTGTCTTTTTGCTGAAATATTTGTAATGACTCTGTTGCTCAATTTTCAGTGGTATTTCTTCAATGTTTGTTCGCTCACAAGCCATGACAAATTGGTTGACAGTGGTCCTTGTTTTGGGTGGTGTCGAACAGCTCGTATTTGCTAGATTTAAATCTACTAGTGCATGCCCATAGATGCGTGGCCGTACGTGCAAACCCTCCCCCCCCCCGCAAAAAAACTCAAACCGCATGCCAGAAACAACAACCACACAGGCCGTTCCTTCGCTCTCGCGTGCACATACGTGCGTGGCCGTACATGCAAAAAAAAAAAACTTTCAAACAACCACACAGGCCATTCCTTCGCTCTCATAAACGACGACTGGATTGGGGCATTGTGTTTATCTATAAATGCGGATAAGAAATCGAGAAATTATTAGAATACAGTAAGTCATCACTATCCAAAAGTAGTGCGTGCCCGTACGGAATGTTCACATCATTCCACGAATTATCGCTTGCATTGAAGTAACAACTGCTGTGATACACACAGAGTTAATTAAAATCAAGTTTACAAACCTGTATTTGCTTGCCATGACATTCGCTGCCATTTACCATTGGCACTCCTACCCCACGGTAACTAAGGCACCAATCGATCCCCATCGTAACCAGCACGGCACGTGACGTCATCGTCGGCCGGCCGTGCACAGGCCTACGCAGCCACGCCCACGCAGCAACGTGTCCTGTGATTGGTAACTAAATGGCGCATCGGCCACGCCTACGCAGCATGTGTCCTGTCATTGGTTGGTAAATAAATGGCCAAAACTTGGGAATCACTTGTCCGATTAATATCAAATCTTGAAAAGGCACGTACTCAGGTCCCCAGCAATATACCTGGCAAGTTTCAATTAGATCGGACCAGTGGTTGTCGGGAAACAGCGGTCACAGACACACAGAAACACAGGCCACAGACACACACACACAGACACACACACACACACACACACACACACACACACACACACACACACACACACACACACACACACACACACACACACACACACACACACATTGCTGGAATTATAGATCGATGAAATGAGGTCAATGAGATGACAAATGAAGGGGTTGAATGCAGACTGCAGAGCAATGAGTAAGGAAACCCGTCGTTGTGAATCGTTTTTACCACCAAATTGAGATGTATTTCATTGGCAAGCGTGCTGAGTGGAGCTGAATTCCTTCACACTTCCAAAGGCCACAGCGTTTTGACAATTGGAAACAAAAAAAAGTTGTGCACTTTTTTTGATAAATTATTTTTGGAACAATTTTATCTTCAATAAATAAATAATAATAAAAATCGTCTCCATGTACATTGTACACACCTTTATCTCGTTAGCACCTCTTCATAAACAACATCGCTGAGGAAACGGCGCTTCTTTGTTTACTCGTCCAGGGCAAGAATACGGAGGCTTTTAATGGCCAATTATTCAATTAGTGCCAACGTATTTTGCCTTTTCGCAAGGAAAAACACGAAGAGAAGGGAAGAGAAGAGAAAAAACCCGTAATGGCGAACGCGGCTGAGTTTTTCGTCCCCATCGATAAAAATGGCCGCAGCAACGGTTCCTGTCATAGGTTGGGAAATAAATGGCCATAACTTGGGAAGCACTTGCCCGATTAATATCAAATCTTGAAAAGGCACATCCTCAGGTCCCCAGCAATATACCTGGCAAGTTTCAATTAGGTCGGACCAGTAGTTGTCGAGAAACAGCGGTCACAGACACACACACACACACACACACACACACACACACACACACACACACACACACACACACACACACACACACACACACACACACACATTGCTAGAATTATAGATAGATAACTGTCTGAGGACCTGGATGTGTGGATGCATTCATCAGACTGGATTCTGAAATCCGTAACACTATATTAAATATATACATACACATATATATATATATATATATATATATACACACACACACACACACACACATACGAGCGGGGTATGCTTACACATTGTGTAAACATACGAACTGTGCTTCCCCAATGTCTCGGGTTGCTCACCTGCATTTGATTTTTTCATTTATTTTTTTCCATTTATTTATATTTCCATTTACGGATGTTGTCTGACAATGCAGTGATTATTTTTTCCAGTGCATCAGCTTCGATGTCCGTTAGCACACAAAATGTCCGTGCTTCCCCATTGTCTCGGGTCGCTCACATGCATTTATTTTCATTTTTTTTTTCTTCATTTATTTGTATTTTCATTTATGGATGTTGTCCGACGATTCTGTGATTTTTTTTTTCTTTTCGGTGTACCGGCTTTGATGTATGTCCATCGGCAAACAAAATTTCAACTTTCTACTTCACCCGGAAGGTACCGACTACTGATCTTTAATATCAGTCAGTGAGTTCGTCAGTGAATCAGTGGTTAGAAAGACCTATGTATATATGTATCTTAAATACACATAGTGTACATGCAATAGGACTAACAGCCCACTGGGAGGAGCCCTGACCCAGGAATCCCCCACCAAGCTCAGCTCCTCCAGGCTCTACACTTCCCTCCTTAAAATTAAACTGTAAGTTCCATCTTAGTTGCTGTCTGTGAAGGACAGAACCACCGAATGATCAATTTAGTGTCAGTTGCTACACTGCTACCCAGAGTGGTCGCAAGCCATAATACTTTCGAAGCCTTTTTATAGCAATGCCTGCTCACATCTGGAGAAATACATCAATCCACAGACACATATCGAGCTCACTGACTATCGGCGGCATGGAGTGGATTCCCTCAAAGAGTTCAACTCTTTTCCCGTCAAATTCAGATACAATACCTCGTGAAGTGTACGTGCCTAAACAGGGTGGTTGCATTGCTGGTACAGTCTGTTGAACAGTCAGGTCAGGTCAGGTATGGGAGCATGTGCCAGAACAGCACGTCACTGCGTCCACTTTCCGCCGGTACTCCAGGGGCCTCCGTCTGGCCATCCCCCAGGCAGATGCCAGGCCCATCCCCATCTCCTTGAGATGATGGTCAACCTGTTGCAACCATGAGGCACGTGGTCGACCCACTGGCCTCCTCCACTCATGAGACTCCCTCGCTGAGAGAATCTGGTGAGCAGGATCAGAGTCAGGAAAACGAGCCACATGTCCATACAGCCGCAACTGACGCTCACGGACTATGCAGGTAACAAATCTCATCCGAGTCTCTCTCAGCAACCGCTCGTTGGACACAAAATCCGACCAGCGATAGCCAAGGATTCTCCGAAGAGACCTGGTACCAAAGGAATTAAGTCTCCGTCTCAGATCCTTGGTCAGAGTCCAAGTCTCGCACCCATAGAGCAAGACTGGAAGTACCAAGGACCTGAAGACTCAGACTTTCGTCCTCCCGCACAGGTACCGGCAGCGCCACACCCCATGATCCAGTGAATCCATGACTCCCCAGGCCCGACCCAGACGTCTATTGACCTCTGACTCGCAGCCAGCAGAGACATGAATATCACTGCCAAGGTAAGTGAATCTCTCCACGACCTCAACATCCTCACCACAAACAGACACAGACAGGACAGCAGCATCCAAGATGTCACCGAAAGCCTGGATCTTAGTTTTGACCCAAGAAACCCGTAATCCCAACGGCTCCGACTCCTCATTCCCTTTGCAGTTGAACAGTCCCTTTGCAGCAATTGCTAGTGTGGGCCGTGTGATACATGAGTTCCTGTCTCCATAACAGTTAATAAGTGACATCTGGATAAAATACCTCACGAGACAGCTGGCCAGCTTAATTCTAGGGGTTTGTGCTTTTGAGGTTTGCTTGTAACTTTCAGGGTTTTTGCTGGAGATGGCCAGTGGTTCCCAAACAGAAAACGTGTTTGATATAACCAGGCATTCTGACAATGTGGGCTGGTTTGTGTATTATTTGACACTCTTTTGTTTGACGGTCTACTTTGGTTTTGGGGCCGAAGCACGTGTGTTTAGTTTTGTTACAATGACAGGGTGTTTTTTTTCCAATAAAACAAACAAACAAGCAAGGCATCTCTTAACAGAAGAAATGGTCACATGGCCCCGCAACTGAAAATGGTTATGGTTTTGCCATGAATTCTGGCACTGTGAGCTGGGATGTGTGTTTTTGTATGGCCATGACATCTGTCCTGCTGTCCATAGGGCCAAGGTGAATGTGAATTAGTTTAACAAGCTTTGTTTAACCATGTATTAGGGCTGAAGTACACTTACTTAACTATCTGGTATTTTTTATTTTTTTTAACCTTTTTTTTACCTCTGCCACCGAAGGTGAAGGAGGTTATGTTTTCACCCCTGTCTGTTTGTTTGTTTGTTTATCATGTATCATGTGCAGGATGTATCAAAAAGTTGTGGACGGATCAGGATGAAATTTTGTGGAGAGGTTCGCTGTGTGACAAAGACGAACTGATAGATTTTAGTGAAGATCCGGATCCGGATCCGACTACTAGAATTTTTTAAGTGATTCTTCACCATTTTGAGAGATAGGGCCAAACATGATATCCATCCATACATTGGGACCATACTCTGTGCAGAGCGCTTGTGCTGCCTAATCAGTCTCCTTGGCTATTGAGCACAATCCTGGACGGGTCGCCACTCCGACACAGTATACCAGCAAGCTAGCACTCATTTTGCCGACCTCAGAAGGATGACAGGCAGAGTCAACCCCACCTGGTATTAATTTAACAGCCGAGTGGGATTTGAACTCAGGATCCTTGAATCCCAAGCCCACTATCCTAATAATTAAGCCAACACCAGGCTTAAAAATGATATATAGCACATAATCTCAAAAAGTTGTGAACGGATTCGGATGAAACTTGGTGGACACATTGAGCGTCTGACTGGGAAGAATAGATTCAATTTTAGTGAAGATCCGAATCTAGATGTGATAAAAAAAAATTTTTTTAAAGTGATTCTTCACGATTGAGAAATAGGGCTAAACTAATATATATCATGATATATCAAAAAGTTGTGAACGGATTCGGATGAAACTTGGTGGACACATTGAGTGTCTGACTGGGAAGAATAGATTCAATTTTAGTGAAGATCCGAATCTAGATGTGATAAAAAAAATTTTTTAAAGTGATTCTTCACGATTGAGAAATAGGGCTAAACTAATATATATCATGATATATCAAAAAGTTGTGAACGGATTTGGATGAAACTAGGTGGACAAGTTGGATGTGTGACGAGGACGAATTGATTCGATTTTGGTGAAGATCCGAATTCCTACCTGCTTTTATATAAAAAGGCACCTCTCCACAGAGATGGTCAGTGAATCAGAAACATGTCTGTCAATCGATTCCCTTGCCACAAAGACCCCTAAGGCCTCTCGGCTGCCAGATACATTTGATCGTCATTTAGCTGTTGGTGGTTAATGAACTTGATAATTGATAAAATCCATTGTTTCCCTCCAACAGATAGTGTTATGGTTTCAAATTGGTGCAGCGAACTTTTAGCAAAGCAATCCGACAAGTCTTTTTTGCCTTTCGTTTGATTGGGGAATACGATTCCTCATCAAGGTGAATGTCGTTCTGCATTGCCGGATAATTCAAATGAGAGGTTTTTTATCAACCTATCGTTTGGTGACTATCCGGTTCCGGTTCTGGTTCTTGAGCAAAGATGGCGGTTCCTCTTCAGGGCCTCTGCGGACTCTCTCAAAGACAAGTTTTCTGGTCGTTTTTGTCGCGTTTTTACTGTCATTTTGTTATCTCTGTGTTTACTGTGTGTTTCCAGTTCGGTCTTGTGTTAAGACTTGTGCTAATTGTTGAAGTTTCGTCGTATTTTCATGTCAGGTTTCCTTGAGGCCTACCCTTCTCCCCGTTTGTGTGCACGATCGTGTTTATTGTCTTTTCTCCATATTACCATCAGTTTTTATTTTCTCCACTTTTCCCTCTACCCTCCTTCTATCCCTCTCAACTATACCCACCGTTTCATGTCTTAAAATCAAAATTAGAGTAATTCGACTGCTCGTAGTCGACGGGTAATTCGACTGCTTCCTCCGCTCTCCCGAACAAACACTTGAGTATTGACATATTTGACCCTTGGCCTTTATCATATCAGGTCCAAAATCGAATCGGTTAATTGCCCTGTCTAACTTTACCTTTGTACCAAGTTTGATGAAATTCCATCCAATATTTCTTGAGTTAGGGCGTAAACAGTAATATTTCAGAGTTTGACCTGGACCTTTGACCCTTGACCTTTATCACATCTGCCCAAAATCTAATCACTTAATTGCCCTGTCTTACTTTACCTTTTTATCAAGTTTGATGAAATTCTACAATTTGCTTCTTGAGTTATCGCGTAAACGAAAATCCGGACGGACGGATGGACGGACGGACGGACAACCCGGAAACATAATGCCTCCGGCCCCCTTGATGCGGAGGCATAAAAATACAACAACAAAAAAAACCTTTTCCCTCACCTTGTGCCCCACATGATCACGTGACTTCCTGTGCTGACTCTTCTTCCTTCTTCTGCCGATCTCCATCAACTACTTTTACCAAACCACATTCACCACAAACATTCTCCTTCTTTCCTCTCATTACACTTCCCCTTCTTCCCAACCCCTCATCTTGTACCTCCCCCTGCTCACTCCCTTCTTCGCCATACCTCTACCAAGTCTCATCCTTCTCCTCGACCCACCTCTCCCATCACCCTCCTGCACCTTGGCCGTGCCTGGTCTTATTGTCTCCCCTCCCTCTCAAAACAACCTTCACACTATTCCCCCTCCAAGCTTCCCTCACCTTTCTGAAAAACTCCCCCTCACCCTTCTCCCTCCAATCTTCCCCCTCACTCCCTCTTCCCAAAGGTGCCTCCTTCCCCCTCCTTCCCCCTTCCACTTCATCACTCCACCTTCTCCAATCTTCAACTGCTCTCTGCCCCCCTCTTATTACTCCCCACTGTACCACAACCCATCACCACCGAGCCTTTTCCCAATTTTTGTACAATTTATCGAAGATTCAGATTTTTACAGAATTTCCACAATTTTTTTGCTAAAAATCCATGATTTTCACGATCCAGTATTGTTTTCAAGGACCGACCTGAGATCCACAAAGAGCCACTCTAGGTTCAGGAATCTAGCCATCCTCTCTATTGAGTGTGAACTAGCCGAGTCAATTGACTTCGAAGCTGTGACAGACGAGTTTGCCTCCCTGAAGGCGAGGAAGAGGTGAACCACGCAATCATACCAACTGCACATTTAGTAAGCCAACGACCATTTATAAAGGCAGAAAACAAAACTATATCTGTTTACTTAGCAAATGTACTGTACCTAATTTGATTTGTAATAAAGTTATTTCATTTGGCTTTGTGTTTAATTCAGCATGTGGGTTACGAGGAGGTGGAAATTTGACATCTCACCCAGATACAAAGCTTTTGGCTGCAATCTGATGGAGTACTGCTCTCCCCTCTGGGCTGGTGCTCCTGCCTCTCACCTTTCTCGGCTTCACGCTGTGGAAACCGAGATATTTCGGATCATTGGCATCTCCCGCGGTGAGGCTGAGTCTTTGAGTCTCTCACTCTCTCACCACGGGCAGATCGGTGGTCTTTCTGTCTTCTACCGTCTCCTCTCCGGTCTTGCCCCCCCCTCCCCTGCTGTGTCTGCGATTTGTCCCCACCATATTTCCACAGGGCGCTCAAGGTCCGCCAACAATCCCCTTCTCGTAAAACTACCAAAATCACGAATCACTGCTCACCTTTACTCTTTCATTCCTCTTTTTCCCCGCCATTGGAAAAAAACTCCCTCACTCTATTCAATCCCATTCTTCCTTCCAGGCCTTCAAAACAGCTGATCACCACCACCTCTTATCATCCCCCATCCAAATCCTCATTCTTTTCTACCCCTGTTAATCCACCCCAAACCCACCTCCTTCAAATTCCCTGCTTTCCTTCCTGAAAGTCCCTGTAATGTCCATCTTGTATTCCCCATGTTCCCCGTCCCTTCCCTCTCCCTTCCACAGATCTCCGAATGTCTCTGTTTCCCCCTTGCCACAAGTTTAGTCCGAATCCGTCCACAACTTTTTGAGATATTCTGTTTCCAGCCAAACAGACAGACAAGCAGACAGACAGGTAGGGGTGAAAATATAACCTCCTTCCACTTTCAGTGGCAGAGGTAATGAGAAATCTTGCAAAATAAAATAATAAATCCACAAAATTGTCACATTGCATAAGATAGCAAATCATTGACTGGCTCGTATATCAATGTCTGCTTTTGAACTGCATTGTCTCATGACCCTGAGGACCAATCATCCGTCGCACACCATGGGAGGTTATATTAACTGCTCAACAAGTACCAAACCAAATCTCAATCCTGCAATCGCTTTCTACATTTGCAATGTCTTTATATGTAACAAGCAATGGTCCGAGTATGAGTCAATGGTCCGAGTATGAGATGAGTCAATGCTCCGAGTACCTCGCTAGTCAATGGTCCGAACATCTGGCAAGCCAATGCTCTGAGTACCTAGCTAGTCAATGCTCCAAGTACCTAGCTAGTCAATGGTCCAAGTATCTGTTGAGTCAATGCTCTGAGTACCCGGCTAGTCAATGCTCCGAGTACCCAGCTAGTCAATGGTCCGATTATCTTATCTGGCGAGTCAATAGCTCAAATACCCGACGGAGAGAAATGCAATGACTCGGTTGCAAAATAATGGGATTTCGAAAGGTGATCATTAACCAAACAAGTACATTCCATCTTTTTAGGAGGGAAATTGACAAACAGGAATTTATCAGATAGGACGCTACATAGACTTTGCTTTTCGTGTTCGTATTTCGTTGTCAATCTCAAACATGAAGAATTCGACTTTGCTCTCTAATTTTGAGATAAAAGTATATGTATCATGAAAAAAGAAGTCATGAGAAAGCATCACATGGACTTAGAACAACCACGACAACACAATGTATGAGTTATACAGTAAACCTGGTGTTTACCTGGTGTTGGTTTAGTGGTTAGGGTGGCTGGTTTGGGATATTAAAGTCCTGAGTTCGAGCCCTGTTGGTTGCTGAATTAACACCAGGTAAGGTTGACTCAACCTGTCATCGTTCCAATGTTGGTGAAGTGATCATTAGTGTACTGGTATTGGGGTGCAGCATAGAGCAGTGTAGTTGTGCCCCAACAAAATGATAGCTTCCTGGTGGCCAAGTTGCCATATCCAAAAAGAATAAGCAGCAACAGAAGAAGAAGAAGAAGAAGAGGAAGAAGAAGAAGAAGAAGAAGAGGAAGAAGAAGAAGAAGAAGAAGAAGAAGTTATATAGTTGGGGAAACTTTGTGTGTTGGTGAGATGTCATTTTAGGTGTCCATGTCATGTCAGCAAAAGCTGAGCAGAGAGGAAATTATACAAACATTGGTTTTTCATAAATCTGTTCCTCATAACAATCACAATTACCTCCGCCACCAAAGGTGAAGGAGGTTATGTTTTCACCCCCTCTCTGTTTGTTTGTCTGTCTGTGTGCAGGATATCTCAAAAAGTTGTGGACTGATTCGGACGAAGCTTGGTCGACAGGTTCGGTGTGTGACAAGGACGAAATGATTCGATTTTGGTGAAGATCCGAATCCAGATCTGGATACGAGAATTATTTGATTATTAAAAATGATTCTTCACCTTTGAGAGACAGTACAGGGCCAAACACGACATATAGCACAATATCTCAAAAATGTATTGGGTCCGATATGTTCTCGTGGATCAGACATTGTGTGACGGAGGTATGCGCTCTTCCGAGTGCCTTTCTAGTTATTTATTGAGCAGTAACATCTATTATTGATGCATCTTATTAACATTTAAAGAATGTTAAATTTGATACTACTACTACTACTGCTACAACTATAGTTATCTACTGCAACACCTCACAAATTCTCCCCGTGGATGTTACTTTTTAGTGGGGCAACTTAGCGAAAGAAAGCAAAACAATTGTGCATTTTGTGAGGAAAGCACCAAATTTGGCACACTAGTAGCCTAACATATTATGAACAGATTTGGATATTGGGCCATCTCAAATTCAGCCGCTGATGGCTGTGGCAGCCATTTTCCACTGCCATCAAAAATTTTGAGATGGCCCAATATCCAAATCTGTTCATAATATGATAGGCGACTAGTGTGCCAAATTTGGTGCTTTCCTCACAAAATGCACAATTGTTATGCTAAGTTGCCCCACTATTTGTGGGCAAGCAGAAACAATCCATCACATATACTTGCAATGCCCTCGTCTTCAACCAATTTTTTTGCTTGTGAAAAACTTGATATTGTGCTTTTGGTTTCCTTTTTCCCCAACAGACTTTTTTTGGTGCCACCAGTGAAGAAAGAGAGTCCATCACGAGATCTGCCGGTCAACTTTATTTTGGCATCTGCAAGACTTGCGATTTATAAAAGTAGGAAGGCAAAAAATTGTCGGCAATGTATCACAGTATGGCTTTACATGCTTGAGAAGTTGATTAGGTTCACGAATCACTTCGGAGTTTAAGGTGACGCAACATTCAAGAACCATCGGAAGTTTTAAAGAAGTTTGGGCAGTAAATAATACACTTTGTAGTATTTCCGCACAAGGCTCTTTACTTTTACTTGTCTGATTATTATCATTGTTTTTGTAAAGGTAAAAAAAAATAAAATCGTGTTTTTGTCTCTCTCCCTCCTTTTATATGTCTTGGGTGTGCTTTTGTCTTTAAAATAATCTATACTACTTTGTCTACTGTAGTTCTCACCATGAACTTCCAGAGATGAAGAAAGTGAGTGACAATAAATAAAATTGTAGCAATTCTAACAAAAAGCAATACTTCTACAGCTACTACCAATGAATCTCCATGCATTTCCAGCCGGGTGACAGTTTAAAGTTGGTCTGAGATTCAAACACAGGATAGAAAGGTTAAAGGCAAGAGCGCATACCTCTAAGTTGTACTGCAAGCCCTATGCTTTAAGAACAAACCTCAAGAATCATTAGATGCCTCGAGGATGAACTTTGGTAATTTGAAAGGTAAAAACCGATTTTCCGACCGTCTGGATCATCAGCAGAGCTGTGTACTTCAAAATCGTTTCTCAGCTCTCTGCCAAAAAATACCTTCGAAACAGCGAGTGCACAACCTTTGCCATCAGTCCACATCAGCAGGTCCACAATCTGCTGATGTGTGCAAACAGTTAATCAGTCAAGCAATGCAATCTCCCTTTAACTCCCCCACTCAAAACCTAGAGATGTTACACACACACACACACACACACACACACACACACACACACACACACACACACACACACACACACACAGAAAATAATCTCAAAATAGCACAGATGGAACAATTGGGACTGGTGGAACAATTCTGGAAAGGAATTTATGTAGATCGAGAAGAAAAAACAACAATAAGGAGGTGGAATGCATCCAAAACCTGGAAGAGAAGAAACAATATCTCGAGGAAATGCCCCCAGTACTCTGACGACATCCAGATGGAATTTGACCTCCATAGGTGTGCCAAGTTCACATTCTTACAAGGTAAACCAACAAAAACGGACATCAATATCAACCAAGATACAACAATAGAGGAGCTAGACAACGAAGAATCTTACAAATACCTTGGAGTAGAAGAGGGCCACCGAATATGTCACTAAAAAATGTGCAAAATAATCACCAAAGAATACCTGGGTAGAACAAGGCTGATCCTGAAAACATACCTCCCTCTCCAAGGTACACAATCAAAGCCATAAACCAACTAGCAGTACCAGTGTTCCAATACAGCCATGGAATAGTAAACTGGCCACAAACGGAAATCAACAAACTAGATATGAGAACAAGGAAACTCCTCACTCTCCACAAAATGTTCTACAGAACTCAATGCACTCTGAGAATGTACCTGCCGAGGAAAGAAGGAGGAATACAGAAAGGAAACTAGAGGGGGAGCACTCGGGAGAGTGCAAAACCTCCGCCGCCAATACTGATGGGTCACTCAAGTGAACCTTATATCTTATTCATTAAATATGATGTCAACAGTGCTGACAGAGTTATAGTTCTTTTCTCAAACATTTTTTTTTTGGGGGGGGGGGTTGGAAATCACTTAAAACATGTGGAAATGCAAAAAAAAGATCGAAATTTTGTTGAAAAAAATTTGCAAAAATTTTTTTTTCTCTAACAATTTTTTTTTGGGGGGGGGTTGTAAATCACTTAAAACATGTAGAAATGCAAAAAAAAATTCTCTAAATTTTTGGGGGTTGGAAATCACTTAAAACATGGAGAAATGCAAAAAAAAATTTTCTCTAACAATTTTTTGGGGGGGCGGTAACAATTTTTTTTGGGGGGGGTTGGAAATCACTTAAAACATGTAGAAGTGCAAAAATATTTCTCAATTTTTTTTGGGGGGGGTTGGAAATCGCTTAAAACATGTAGAAATGCAAAATAAAAAAAATTCTCTAACAATTTTTTTTTGGGGGGGGGACCAAGTCCAAAATCTAATCGCATGATCCTTGGACCATACCTAACCCCCCCACAAAGTTTCGTTGAAATCCGTCGAGGAGTTTTTCCGTAATACTGTTCACAAACAAACAAACAAACAAAAAGAAAGGGGTGAAAACAGTAACCTCCGATCGTCGATGGCAGAGGTTAAAGAAGGTATTGTTAATTAAGGTTTCAGTACCGAGTCGTTTTGGTCGAAATAACACAGAAATCGAGAAAATTACCAAATATCAAAACCTCAAGAATTAAGTGAAAAGATCCTGGAAGCTGAAGAACACCAACATTGTCCCAGCGATAATTAATTGGAGCAACGGGAATGATGAAGAATAACCTCACAAAGATCCGACAAACCATCCCTGGGAACATAACCACAAACGATCTACAGTTGGAGGCTGTCTGGGACGCAGTGACGATCCTGAAAAAAGAGCCCTCGGGACAAAAACTCTGAGAACAACACGACTTTCACAACTTGGACCATGAATCACAATCCTTCATCGAAACAAAGGTGGATACTCCGAGTCCTGGGAGGACTCTGTTCCACCTTCTGAAACCTGAATTATCGAGATAACAATCAAGGACACACACACACACACACACACACACACACACACACACACACACACACACACACACACACACACACACACACACACACACACACAACGTAACAGCTTTGGAGATGAGTTGGCCATTTCAAACAAACATGTGAAATCCCCAAATTGCGCAAGCATGGCAAAGCAGATATAATTGGGCGTGGGGTTCCATGGCATTGCCCTGGCTGGACATCATCACCGCCTGTCCGCTGAACGGGGAGTGGATCGAAAGAGCGAGGCACAAGTACCTAGCGGAAGAAGTGGACTAATGTGGTACAGAAGCTGAAAGAATAACGAATAAAATAAGAGGAAGACCGAAGTGTGAGACCTGGGGTCACCACGATGGCTCTTGGACGCTGCCTTGCCTTGTGCGTGATCTTCCCAGCGATGATCTCTGCATCGCGTCGCCATGTCTACATGGGGATCCATGAGGTCGATTGGGACTATGCGCCCAGCCAAAAGAACCTCATAACCGGAACGACGCTGCATGAGGACCCGTGAGTTTCGTTGAGTCATGAGACGGTCGGTGGTGGTTCTGTGATTCGTTCTTTGATTGTTTCGTTTTTTACCTTCACATGTTTGCAATGATCAAACCCCTGTGAACACTGCAGGGTGAGATGTTCTGGTTTTCTTGAGATACAGTGTTTGTTGGTTTCAATGCTTGATGGTATCACTTGGCTTGATTGTGAAGAACGGCATAATCTTACACAACAAATGGTTCCTGGAGATGGTGCTATTGTTATGACTTCAATTTCGCTCTGATGGCCCACGAAGACCATTGAGAATTTACCAAGAAGGGTACACAGTTAGAACTTGGCCAGGGCACCGATGCGCAGTGGCATACCCTTTTCGTCAGGTACCATGAAATAACGTCCACGTGAGAGACCATGGTGGGGGAAGTCGGATATTAATGGTTCGGTAGCTGGCTTAACATCCCCAGGTCTTGAGTTCAAGGTCTTGTTTGGCTGTTTAATTAATACCAGGTGGGGTTAGGGTCACATTTTAGCTCATCTGACACCTACTTCCAGGGACCTTATAGGATGGCATGTCATTAGTCCGTCCGTCCGTCCATCCACAAACACTTGTAACCTCTTTTCCGAAACCACACAAACAATGTCGATGAAGTTTGGCCACAACCTTGATCACCTGTGATGGACCAAACTTTGTTCACAGCATAAAAAAAAAAACAAATCCATTGGTATTTACTTTCATCTCTATGACATTTTAACATGACATGACATCTCCATGACAACGTAGTTGTACATTTGGACCAACGGGCCTCGGTAACCATCCGCTCAGGTTACGCACGGTTCGAGCACGGTAACGGCTCGTTCCGCTCGAGGCCTGCCGAGGGTGTGAATTCCCCAGGAGCTTTGCCGCGTGGATACTTAGGTATATTGAAGTTGGCAATTAACCCTTCTCCACGCGGCCGGATTATTTGCGATTCATGGTCCTGTAAGGGACCCGTACTTTCGGATTTTCAAGGTACGACCTAAATTCCGGGTGTTCGGTGGAGCCGACTCTACTGCTACATCTAGCGGTCGTTCTCGCCACCGAGGCCCGGCCCCACAACAGTATTTATGTCTGGACAGGAGTTTGGCTCTGGACTTGTCCGGACAGGAGTTTGTCTCTGGACTTGTCCGGACAGGAGTTTGTCTCCAGACGGGAGTTTGTTTCCATCTTCACTGTTATTCTATGCAGAATCATTTTGATGAAACAGTATGAATCGTAATTGACACTCTACCGCACGTCTGCCTTCCCTTCATCTGACCTCGCACTGTCATCCCTTCCCCCACCCCTCTTCGCTCCTCCAACCCTCCTCGCTCACCCCCCCCCTACTCTCTCCTTTCCCCTCCACCTCTCCACTCTTCCCCTCTCTCTCTCCCCCACCACTCTCTCCCTCTTTCCCCCTCTTTTTCTCCCTCCTCCTCCCTTTAGTATTACCGTCAGTGAAGTGACAGGTGGTATTTGCTAATTTAGTCATACTTCTCAAAGCAATGTAAAAATATATAATATTGTAGTACAATTTGAAACAACAACAACTACTACGTGTTTAAATATAAGATCATTTTTTCATGTTTCACTTCATTTTGCATCCTCATTGAGACTCACAGATAGACACAATGTATTTGTGAAGTATAACTTGCTTTCTTGATGAAATCTGCCTTAGCGACTGGTCTTGTATGCTAGTTAAGTAGTTATAATGAAAATTGTTACAAGTGTTCCTTATACCATGGTTGTGTTCAGTTACCAAGTTTCTTGTTGAGCGCTGCCCAAGTAGCTTAAGCAATCAAGCAAGCACTCCATTCAAAACTGTTGATAAGGTATGGCTGGCTTGGTTAGCTGCTTGGTAACTGAACACATCCCAGGACTCGACTGTGTTTTTCTTCATTATCCTCATATAATTAAGAAGAGAAAGTGAAGGTTCGGTAAACTTAGTCACTGAACTGGGATCCTGGACACTGCAAGTGGGATGAGCTTTCTGGTGCTTGTTTTTGTACATTTGAATCTAATAATTATGGATCTGTTTGTGGCTAAATCTCTTGATCCAAGCTTTGTGTAAAGTGAGCGGTTTTAATTACCGTTTGTGGTTCATGGTCTTTGACTGTTTTTGTGGCTGTGCGGTGCAGGGAGGCGCCGGTTTTCATTACCCAAGACGCAAACACAATCGGACAGGTGTACCGCAAGGCCATTTACGTGCGTTACGAGGACGACACATACAGCAAGACACTCCCAAAGCCTTCCTGGCTTGGTTTCGTGGGTCCAATTATTATCTCAGAAGTTGGTGATGAAATTAAAGTGCACCTCAAGAACTTTGCTTCCCGTCCATACACCATGCACCCCCATGGAGTGTTCTACCTCAAGGACTCTGAGGGTACTGCAATCACAGCCCTTGGGTTCAATTTGAAGTACCTTTTAGGAATCATATATATTTGTATATTTATTTATAAATATATATATATATATATATATATATATATATAATTATTATGGCAAGATGACCGAGATGAGCACACTAACCTCTAAGTTGTGGAGCCTGGGTTTGATTCCTGAACTAGCTATAAACTGTCATCCCTACGTTTCCTTCACTGTGATTGGAGATTGCTGATTGTTCTCAGGATAGCAAACTCCTAATATTGACCAATTGGTAGCACTTGAAATTTTGCTCCAAAATGAAAACAAATGTGTTTGGTTTTTCTTTTTTTCGAAAAGCGGGACACCACGGACACCAAGGCCAAACACTTAATGCCTCCTTTGTCATTGCATCCTCCCCACCCACCAAACCAGAATTATATAATTAGAAAATCAAGTGATTGAAAAATGAAAGAATTGACAAATATTTAAACAAGCCGGTAGGCGGCGATGGGTCGCCGAGCATGGAAACTATAAGATATAGAGCAAAATGGATGTCATATAGCGGATAGGGAATCACCTTAAGATTATGCATATCAAATTTCGTCGAGTTTCATCTACTGATAACTACTCGATATCCATTTGAATGAAAAGTACCGAAAATGCGGTTTGAAATCGGAAATCCCCAAAGTTTGAGGGGGTGCTGTGGGTGAACTAAGATCTCAATCGAAAACCCGGCTCGAGCGTTTGTGCACAATGTATTCCAGACGATTAGTGTGAATTTTCATGACCATCCGACCATAACCCCAGGAGGAGTAGTATTTGGCACGAAGGCACCTCCAGCTCTCGCATATTATCGATTTTTGTGCTAATTCACCTTTGACCCCTGAACTAAGCGAAATCGGTCAATATGTTCTGAGGCAAAGTTGTAGTACTCATTGAGTACCATGAACCTGCAAAGTTTCATTCATATCGATGCACTCACCTGGTCGCTAGGGGGCCTTCAATTTTCGCGCATACCCTAATTGTAGGGGGCACTGCGGGTAAAGTATTCCATATATCACAAAAACCAGAATATATTTGATAGAGCATCACCTGTAGATCATTCGTGCAAAATTTCATAACCCTACGTGGGATAATGGCTTTCAGAATTGATTTCACGTGAACGGTACCGATTTTGAAGGTTTTTCGGTTGTTGCGAGGGAACCAGTGTCCCAAGCAACCATCACAATTTCCAAAGCACTAGGTCATAAGATGTACCTACCACCCGAGTTTGGTCAAAATCTGCCCACGTTTACTACCAATTATGCTGATGACAAACGAACAAACATCCAAACAAACAGACAGAATTACCGACAATAAGGGTCACCTATTTCGGCGACCCAATAACTGAAAATTGGGGAAAAAAATTATAAAATTAAATTTTTTGAAATGAATATTAAATAAATAAACAATTAAATGATTGAAAAATGAAATAAGTGAAAATTAAAAAATAAATAATTCAAATTGGGAAAAATTAAATACAGTATTTTTTTTTAATGAAATAATTGAAAATTTAAATAAAGGAAAGACTGTTCTTTAAAAATTAGGACACCACGGACACCAACACGAAACACTTGATGCCTCCCCCCGGGAACCAGAACAAATGGAGGTCAACAGAAAAAATTTACCCGAAGCCTAACAGCCCCCCATCTCAGCATCTCTACACTATCCTCTGCCTTACTAACAGTTCCCCCTCTGAAATCCCAAACTTTATGGTTTTCAAATGTCTCACTCATTCAGCACACTGCTCAATATCTCCATCATGTTCTCTCTTTCCTCTCATCACATCCCCCACTCTACCCACCCCCTCACATCTTGTTCCTCCCCCACCCGCTCCCATCTCCACAATACCTCTCCCCAGTTTTATCCTTCCCCTCTCTCAACCCCTCCCTTCTCCCTCTTCCTACATGCTACGTGATGCTACTTTCGATGTGGTCTTCCTGCTCTCATCATCTCTCCTCTCCCTCAAAGCTACCCTCTCACTCCTCCCTCACAAATCAACCGCTCCTCCCTCTTCAAAGCAAACTTCTCTCTCTTCCCCCTCACCTTTCTCAAAAGCTTCCCCCACACCTTTCTCCCTCAATTCTTCCCCTCACTTCTTCCCCCTCACCCCTCCCTTTCAAATCTCGACCCTCACTTCTCCTTCTCAAAGCTGCCCCCCCCCTTCACATCCACAAAGCTGCCTCCTTCCCCCCACCTCTCTCTTCCAGCTCATTCCTCCACCTCCTCCAATGTCACACTTCTCTTTGCTCTCTCTCTTATTACTCCCCACTGCTATTCATCCCTTCACGACCTAGCCCTTTGTCATCCTCCCCATCCGACCATCTCCCCTAGCTCTTCTACAATCTGTCATCAACTGTCAACAACTCTGACTACCTCCACCTCTCCTCCCTCACACGACACTCCTCCTCCCATCCCCTGCACCAAAAGCCTCCTCCCCTCCCTCTTCCTTAACAGTGTGGATCTCAAACATCCAAGACCTTCGCTCTCACCTGACAGATCCTTCCATGATCATGCCACTGAAAAACCAGACGTAATCTACTTAACAGAAATTTTCCTCCTTCAAGATGTCTCTGACTCCTGATTTTCTCTCCCAAGCCCCTCCTCCAGGGTGATCTGCCTGAGCCTTGTCATGGCGACGGATTTGCTGTCTTAATCAAAGACTCTATTCCTCACTCTCCATGTACTACGCTCACTCCTCCACACCTCCAGGAATACTTCTGGCTATAGCTTGCCCTCCACCCCCACCTCATTTTTATATGTGTGTTGTACCGTCCACCAAACAGTGATGACTCCATTTACATCTCGCTCTCTGAAAACATGGACCAACTTCTATCCTCTCATCTCAACTCTCTCTTCCTCATATGTGGTGGCTTCAATTGCCATCATGCCATTTGGCTGGATGTGGGTACCTCTCTCACCTGTCATGGCACTGCAGCAAAGGACTTCTGCGACTCATTGGGACTGACTCAATCTGTCTCAACTTCCCAACCTGGATCTTTTGGATTTGATTTTGACCAATTTCCCTGAAAATGTCTGCTGTTTGTCTTCTGCTCCAATTGGTTCGTTTGACCATATGCTTGTTAAAGTGGTTATCTATCCGACTCTTATTTGTGAACCACCACAGCGCTGATGAGATTGTCACTTCACTGAGGGCTACTGGCAGGGTCTTCGAGCAGCCATCAAACTTCGAGGCTGGTCTCCCATTTCTACTTTCTCCGACATCAACTCATCCTGGGAATTATTTCAAAGAATTTTGCTCTCTCTCATGCACTCTTTATCCCATCTCATCTTCAGTTGTCCTACCCTTCCAATATGGTACACAGAAGCTTCTGGTGAGGCTGTTTTCCTGAAACAACTTGCCTTAACCTCATGGAAGGCAAATCCAACCGAAGGCAATCTCAGTTCCTTCCACAAAGCTCGGAAGAAGTGTGTGTCTACCCTCCATCTCATCACTCCATCTCTTCTGGATCTGATTTTGACAAATTTCCCTGACAATATCTGCTGCTCTTCCTTCGCTCCAATTGGTTCTTCTGACCACGTCCTTGTTAAAGTGGACATCTCTCTGGCTGTTATCAGAGAACCACCTCACCGTTGTCGAGTCTGGCATTTCACTCAAGCCGACTGGCAGGGTCTCCGAGCAGCCATCAAACTTACAGACTGGTCTCCTATCACTACTTTCTCAAACATCAACTCATCCTGGGAATTCTTTCAAAGAAACTTGCTCTCCCTCATGCACAGATTTATCCCCTCTCGTGTTCAGTTGTCTTACCCTTCCTCCCGCCCTTGGTTTACTGAAGCTTGTGGCGAGGCAGTTGTCCTGAAACAACTTGCCTTTGCCTCATGGAAAGCAAACCCAACTGAGGGCAATCTCAGTTCTTTCCACAAAGCTCGGAACAAGTGTGTATCTACCCTCAGGAGAGCCAGAAAACAACATCTTTCTCATCTCAAGTCTGAACTCTCAAACCTCTCTCCCTCCTCAAAATCCTGGTGGCGTTTAATCAAATCTGTTTCTGGTGTATGTTCCCCCTCCATCCCCTCCCTTACCTCAAATGGCCGCACTGCTGATTCCACACGTGATAAAGCTGAATGTCTAAACTCGGTGTTTGCAGCTAAATCTTGTGTCCCAAACCCATCACTATCTCTACCCACTTTACCCAGTCGCACCCAACTGTCCCTGGACTCTGTATCCTTTTCTCCTGACAAGGTGGAGAGCTTGCTTTCAAACCTCGAGTCAGATTCTGCAACCGGTCCAGACGGCATCAGCCCACGTGTCCTCAAAGCCTGCTCTTCTGCTCTTGCTCACCCTCTCTCTGTTCTATTCACCCTCTCATTTGCCCAAGGTCATCTGCCATCTGCTTGGAAATCTGCTAACATCACTGCCCTGCATAAAAAAGGTGCAAAAACAGATCCCTGTAACTACAGACCAATCAGCCTTCTCCCAATCATCAGCAAGGTTATGGAATCCATCATCGCTTCAGACATGAAATCCTTCCTCTTCTCCAATGGCTTGATTTCCAATCATCAATTTGGTTTCAGACCAGGTCCCTCTACCCTGGATATGCTGCTACTGCTCTCCCATCAATGGATGGAGGTCCTCAATGCCAGACAGGAAATCCGAGCCGTATCCCTGGACATATCACGTGCTTTTGACACAGTCTGGCACCCTGCCCTACTCACCAAACTCTCTTCCCATGGTATTCAAGGCCATCTCCACTCATGGCTCGCAGACTTCCTCTCCTGTCGCAGTCAACGTGTGGCCCTAAATGGAGTTCTTTCATCCCCTCTTCCTGTGCAGGCTGGAGTTCCTCAAGGTAGCGTTCTGGGCCCTGTTCTTTTTCTGGTTTTCATCAATGATCTCTCGGACTCTCTGGAAAATCCTCTATTTCTCTTTGCCGATGACTCCACCCTCTGCCGTACCATCTGTCATCCCTCAGACCGGCAAGCAGCAGCTTCTTCGCTCACTGCAGATCTGGATAAAATCACAAACTGGTCCAACACGTGGAACATGTCTTTCAATCCAGACAAATCTCACACTCTCACTATGTCTCTTCGAAAGGACCGTTTACAAACCCCCCCATCCACTTTCTCAACAATCCTCTGGAAGAAGTCTTTTCTTTCAAGCTTCTGGGTCTCACTATCTGCCATGACCTTTCCTGGGAAAGTCACATTTCCAACCTTGCCTCAAAAGCCAGTCGCCGACTGGGAATCCTCCGTCGTGCAAAGTCCTTCCTCGGCCCTCTTGAGCTCCTGACCACTTACAAAGCTTTTGTCCGTAGCCTGATGGAGTACTGCTCTCCCCTCTGGGCTGGTGCTCCTGCCTCCCACCTTTCTCGGCTTCACGCTGTCGAAACCAGGGCTTTTAAGATCATTGGCATCTCCCGCAATGAAGCTGAGTCTTTGGGCCTCTCACTCAATCACCGCAGGTTGGTCGGTGGTCTTTCTGTCTTCTACCGACTCCTCTCCAGCCTTGCCCCCCTGCTCTCTCTGCGATTTGTCCCAACCACATTTCCACAGGGCGCTCAAGGTCCGCCAACAACCCCCTTCTGGTACAACTACCAAAATCACGAATCACTGCTCATCTTCACTCTTTCATTCCTCTTTTTTCCCGCCTTTGGAATAAACTTCCTCACTCTATTCTTTCCCATTCTTCCCTCCAGGCTTTCAAAACAGCTGTTCACCACCACCTCTTATCTTCCCCCATCCAAATCCTCGATCTTTTCTACCCCCGATAATCCACCCAAGCCCACTTCCTTCAATTCTCCTGCTTTCCTTCCTGAAAGTCCCTTTAATGTCCATCTTCCCCTCGCCATGTTCCCCGTCCCATCCCCATCCCTCTCCCTTCCACAGTTCACCTGTGTCTGTTCCCCAATGTTTTGTCCCTTCCACTCCCGCCCCTCTTGTCTCATGCCTCCTTGCTGTGAGTTGTGTGTTAGCTCTCATACGAGCCTCGACCAAGGTATACAAAAAAAAAAAAAAAAAACCCTCAAGAGAGCCAGGAAACAACATCTTTCTCATCTCAAGTCTGAACTCTCAAACCTGTCCCCCTCCTCCAATTGCTGGTGGTGTCTTGTTAAGTCTGTTTCTGGTGTATGTTCCCCCTCCAACCCCTCCCTTACCTCAAATGGCCGTACAGCAGACACTTCACGTGAAAAGACTGAATGCCGAAACTCCGTGTTTGCTTCTAAATCATGTATCCCAAACACATCACTTTCTCTACCCACCTTACCCAGTCGCACACAGCTGTTCTTGGACTCTGTGTCCTTTTCTCCTGACAAGGTGGAGAGCTTGCTGTCAAACCTCGACTCAGATTCTGCAACCGGTCCAGACGGCATCAGCCCACATGTCATAAAAACCTGCTCCCCTGCTCTTGCTCACCCTCTCTCTGTTCTATTCACCCTCTCATTTGCTCAAGGTCATCTGCTAACTGCTTGGAAATCAACAAACATCACTGCCCTGCATAAAAAAGGTGCAAAAACTGATCCCTGCAACTACAGACCAATCAGCCTTCTCCCAATCATCAGCAAGGTCATGGAATCCATCATCGTTTTTGACATAAATTCCTTCATATTCTTCAATGGCCTGATTTCCAACCATCAATTTGGATTTACACCAGGTCACTCCACCTTGGATATGCTGCTTCTGCTTTCCCAACAACAGATGGAGGTACTCAATGCCAGACATGAGATCAGAGCCATCTCCCTCGACATATCGCATGCTTTCGATGTGGTCTGGCACCCTGCCCTGCTCACCAAACTCTCTTCTTATGGTGGTATCCAAGGCCATCTCCACCCCTGGCTCATGGACTTCCCCTCCTGTCACAGTCAACGCGTGGCTCTTCATGGAATTCTCTCATCCCCTCAGTCTGTCCAGGCTGGAGTTCCTCAAGGCAGCATTCTGGGCTCTGTGCTTTTTCTCGTTTTCATCAATGATCACTCAGATTCTCTGAAAAATCCTCTTTATCTATTTGATGATGACTCCACCCTCTGCCGCACCATCTGTCATCCCTCAGATTGGCAAACAGCAGCTTCTTCACTCTCTGCAGACCTGGATAAAAATCACAAGCTGGTCCAACACATGGAGCATGTCTTTCAATCCTGACAAATCTCACACTCTTACTATGTCTTTGTGGAAATCCCCACATCTACTTTCTCACCAATTCCCTTGAAGAAGTTCTTTCATTCAAGGTTTTGGGTCTCACTATCTGCCACGATCTTTCCTGGGAAAGCCACATCTGCAAGCTGGCTTCCAAAGCCAGTCGCCGTCTGGGCATCCTATGTCGTCCAAAGTCCTTCCTTGGAACACCTGAGCTTCTAACCACTTACAAAACTTTCATCCGCAGCCTGATGGAGTACTGCTCCCCCTCCCCCTCTGGGGTAGTGCTCCTGTCTCACACCTCGCTCAACTTCATGCTGTGGAAACTAAGGCTTTTAGGATCATTGGTATCTCCCATGATGAGGCCGAGTCTTTGGGTCTCTCTCTCTCTCTCTCTCTCTCTCTCTCTCTCTCTCTCTCTCTCTCTCTCTCTCTCTCTCTCTCTCTCTCTCTCTCTCTCTCTCTCTCTCTCTCTCTCTCTCACTGGAAGCAGGTCAGTGGTCTTTCTGTGTTCTACCATCTCCTCTCTGGCCTTGCCTTCCCCCTTCTTTGTCTTTGATCTGTCCCCCCTATATCTCCTCAGGGCGCTCAAGGTCTGCCAAAAAACTCCTTTGGTGAAACTGCCAAAATCAAGAATCACTGTTCACCTTCACTCTTTCATTCCTATTTTTCCCCCACATTTGAAACAAACTCCCCACACTCTCTTCAATCCCACTCTTCCCTCCAGGTCTTCAAAACAGCTGTTCACAACCATCTCTTATCTTCACCCATCCAAAATCTTGATCTCTTCTGCCCCCGTTAATTCAGGCCAAGCACACCTCCATCAAATTCCCTGTTTTCCTTCCTGAAAGTCCCTGTAGTGCCATATTGTTTACCCTGTGTACCCCACCCCATCCCTATCCTTTCCACAGATATTGTATTGTCTTTGTTCCCCACTATTTTGTGCTTCCCTCTCCCACCCTTCTTGTGTCTCCTGCCTTGTTGTATGTTCCTGTGTATGAATTCTTACACGAGCCTCGACTTGGTATCCCAAAAAATTAATCTCATTGGATTCCCATCGGATATGTACGAGAAATCATCGAAGATGTTTTTTCGGGATAGGCCCATCTGAGAACATGTCTCATGATGCTGGGATCCCAAGTTCTAATTCATATGCTATATCTATTGTCTTCTAATGTCTCACCTGTATGTCATTATCTGACATATGATTGATGTACAAATTCCTCCATGAACTTGAGAGCACGATTTTTTAAAAATCTTCAGAAAAGGGGATCAATCAAGTTCAGGTTATGAAATAACCCACTCTTTGGT
Source organism: Eptatretus burgeri (assembly GCF_056783735.1). Classification (NCBI taxonomy): domain Eukaryota; kingdom Metazoa; phylum Chordata; class Myxini; order Myxiniformes; family Myxinidae; genus Eptatretus; species Eptatretus burgeri. The sequence goes on along the minus strand of NC_140974.1, from coordinate 72,373,171 downwards.
TTTGTTGTCCTTGCTGTTCTTTCATTAATTATTCATTCATATTCCCAACAGGTTCCTTGTACCCAGATGCTACGTTGGACATTCAGAGGAAGGATGACGCGGTATTCCCTGGACAGAACTACACGTACACTTGGCTCTCCAAGCCGGACCACGGCCCAACGCCCGCCGACCCTGACTGCCTCACTTGGATCTACCACTCTCACGTCGATGCCGTTCGTGATGTTGCTGCTGGCCTCATCGGGCCCTTGATTGTCTGCAAGAAAGGTTAGAAAGTCAAAAGTGCTTAACAAATGGGGAAGTGGTGACCTGCGTTCGCTCTATGGTGGTGCACCTGACAAGTTCCTCAAGTCTCATCTTCAACCGACTAATGTTTTGGAAATCTATAAAGTGAGAATTATTTGTTTAGTTTCTCTCACTTGCTATTGGCAGAATCTCAACTAAGTTTCATCACATTAAGGGTGAGTAGTCAGTTTGGTAGGCAAACAATGTTTTATACTTTTCTATCATAATATTCGAGGCTGGCATCTAGCCTGGCAACCTCGAAGCCATATCACCTAGGTTCAAATCTCGATCCAGTTATTAACTATCACCCCGGTGTTTCACAGGCATGTTGATGAATCGATCAATGTGTGTCCCTCAGATGAACGTTAAACCAGGTGGCCCATCCGCTGGAATTAGTTGGTGGGTGTTAAAGATCCTCCAGTGTCCTTCACAAAGAATAGGCGAGTTATCGCTGGTACCATGAACAAATTCCTGCCCTCACTTCCTGCCCTCAATCCTTCAGATTGATTGATCATAATTTATTAACAGCTTATGTCCGCCCCATTTCCCAAGATGATGTAAATTCTCAAACACAATTGGATGGGGGTGTGTGTTGATCGAAAGAAGGTGAATTTGAGAAAACAAAAAAAATCAATAGGTCACTTCATAAGGAATGATTACACAGGATATTTTGTAAATGTTTTGTTTTTGCCAAGAATAAAATCCCTACTGCAGAATAAGGATCAACCACCGTCACGTCGATGGCAATTGTGCTCACCTTCACTTCTTTGTTCATTGAAACGCATTCCTAAATCGCCTTGTCCACTGCAGTTTGTTCCGACCATGGACTTGCAGAGGATGGGAAAGTCGAGTAACATTAAAAAGGAAATCAAATGAAAGACCAAATACAGTAGTTATTGGAATCAGAAGGACCGCGAAGAAGTAAAGAGCAAAGATAGGGTCACCATGAGTTAACCTGTAAGGATTTGGGTTAAAGCTGCTCCTCCTCTTCCCTCAAACCTATCCAGGTGCAGCCAAGTGAGAGACTTTCATCTTTTTGTAAGAATTCACTTCTCTCTAGATTCTAGAGTTTAGACAGATAGATAAAGAAAGAGAGAATTTGAGAGTAAATTGAACAAAAAAAAAAAGAAAAAGCAAGAATTAGCACAAATAAAGAGGAATGTGAAAGAGAAAAGTACAAATATCAAAAATGTCGGGAAGAATCCGGAGAGATAGATTTCAGCAGTTTCTCCCCAAGGCTCAAACGCAGCCGCAGGTAAGTACAGTCCACACGGTATTAGTATACGGTACAACGTAATCAAACAAAACACCAAATACAGGACTGCATTGGAGTCATGGCCACGCACCGCTATGTGCTCCGACCCATGCTCCCATACTTGACCTAACAGTTTATACAGTAGCTGGGTTGAGATTCAGATTCAAACCAATGTTTGACTGCCCGAAGGTGAGTGCACTAGCACTACCTCCAAGCTATGCGTTCGGCCTTCTTAAATACAAAAACCAACATTTGACTGATATAAACACTATAAAAAAAAACGATTGTGGGAAATAGTATGGTATGTCCACAACGTTCAACTTTCCCCTTCACTGGTACTCTTGTCAGAACACACCAACCCTGCTGCAAACCATGTGTTTGTATAAATAGACAGTTTCTTACCATGTGTGTGCTAAATTTTGTGAGCAGTAAAATTGAAGTGGCAGAGTCAAGAGATGTGCACAGAATGAAGTCACATTGATTCGTCATAATGGTTGCTGAATACAGTGTGTCAATAAAATATAAATATAAACTTTATTTTTTTAGAAAACGATACTATCTTGTCGTTCTGCACTGCCTTAGGGGTAACAGCTGACTGATGATGTGAAATCATTCCATCACACGCTAACTCCATCTGTTACATATTAATAACGCTCAACGCCCCTCTCCCTCTCTCTCTCTCTCTCTCTGGTATTTAATTAATATTTTTCAGGGATATTAAATACATTTTATTGAGACACTCTGTATATCAAATGAATAATTTTGCTTAATTAAATGTCTGCAAATTGTACACATTTTCACGGTTCAACTATCAAGGTCACCTGTTAAAATACTAAGTGATCGAATTGGTGGTGTGACCACGTATCTGGAAAAGTGAATATGCAGGTGGTTATGCCATCGTCTCTGTACCGGTAACCCTGAACCTGGCCATACCACAGGTGCATTGCTCAATCCGGACAAACTGACAGCACCACACTTCTTCATCATGTTTTCTGTTGTGGACGAAAACTTGAGCTGGTACCTGGAGGAAAACGTGAAACGTTTCTGCTCGAATCCCAGCTCTGTTGATGTGGATGATGAGGATTTCCAGGAAAGTAACAAGATGCACAGTAAGTTTCACCTCTTCCTGACTTTTCTTTTTTTCCTTTTTTTGTATACATGGTCGAGGCTCATGGAAGAGCTAGTACGAGTACACTGAACGGATCAGGACACAACAGGACAAAAGGACCAGCAGAGAGAGAGAGAGAGGGGGAAAATACCAACATCAGAGTCGATGGCCAAGTTAGGAGACTTGGACAAACAAAGGGTGTGAGAGGAATGGGGGGACAGGATGGACAAAATGGATACAGATGCATGATTGCATGGGTGGATAAAATGGATACAGATGCATGGGGTGGACAAAATGGATACAGAAGGAAACTCTCAGGAGGGCAAACTGGAGGGACTCTCATCTCAGGAGGAGATGGTGGTGAACAACTGTCTTGAAGACCTTGAGGGAAGAATGAGGTTGAAGAGGATGAGGAAGTTAGTTCCACAGGTGGGGGAAAGAAAAAGAGGAACGATGGTCTCAATAAGCCGTTAGTCTGTGGTGGTCGCAATAAGCTAGAACGACTCGAGGATGTTGGATTTTGTCAAAATTTCTTTCAGTTTAGTGTTAATCAATAGGAGTGACTGTTTAAAAAGGTAATGCTACGTTGGACAGAATTGATTACAGTTTGTGGTTATAATAATTTTGTGTGTGCCCCACAAAATCCACAATAGGCTATTTGTACACTTTGACACAGAGTTTGTCCAAGGCGGAAAGCCCCCATTGGGGAGGGAGAGAGGCATATTAAGTCACTACAACCTTCATCGTGTGAACCCGAGTCCCCCTGGCAAGTTGGTTGAGAACGGATAATTAACAACCGAATGTATCGCGGTTAGACAGACAGACACCAAATTACGTATTTTAGTTCGATTCCGAGGGTAAGAAGAGGGAGGTCGAAATTTCCGACATTTTGCATACAAAATATCGAGATGGTCTGTTGCAGTTGAAACGTAGCAACCAGTGAAATCTCAAGCAAATGGTGATTCCATTGATGAGCTTTTTTGATAAGCATAATGTTGTTTTATGACATTAATCGTCCATCTTTTAACATGTACATGGGTGAAACTGCATACGTTTTCAAAAAAGGAAAAACGAGATTTTCCTGGGGGGTCCGGGGGTAAGCTCCCCTGGGAAAATTTTGAAAAATTGATGCATTGGCATCAGTTAATGCATAGCGTTCACTTAACACAGCGTTAATTCCACCAGCAAGTTTCAACGCGTCGTAAAAAGATTATCACAAACAGGCAAAAGCACAGGAGGTTCGTGACTGCTCTCTTTAAAGAGCAGGTTGCGGTTCACCAAACATGTTCTGAAAATTTATCACTATGATTGTATGTGCATTAAATAGTTCGATGCAAACTATTGTGGTTGCCTAACTATTGGGAAAATTAATGAAATTTAACTCCGAAGTTGTTATTTCTCGAGGCTGTTGAAAAAAAACAGCCGTGTGCCCATATATGGATGGTGACGTCACGTTCTCCAAAACAAAGCGGAAGCTCACTCGCTCATTGAAGAAGTTTCCAGTTCAGCGGGCCGTTCTTTCACTTTTTTGAGCTTGCAACTGTCTATTTTATCCTTTTTTATTTTGAATTATTGTAGAACAAAGTTATTTGGATATTTGTACATCATGCCTCGTACGCGTGTCATCATGTTTTGCGAAAATGGCTGGAAAACGGGTAATCGCTCCCACTGATTCCCGAAGGAATCAAACATTCGCCGGCAGTGGATAAGATTTGTACAAACAAAACGGGCAAATTTTCCCCCAAAGAAAACGGGTAAAGAGGACCCTTTGGATAGACTTGTCATTTGTGGTGACCATTTCACAGCCGAGGATTACGAAGGCAACGCAATGAGTGAGCTCGGTTTCAAAACAAGCGTGACGCTGTGCCCACCATTCAGCCTTCTCCTCCTCAGCTGGCTCCTGCTTCATCTTCTCACACTGTGTCACCTACGATTATTCGCAATTTAGTTTTAATGGCCAATTATTCAATTAGCGCCAACATATTTTGCCTTTTCGCAATGTCATCACAAGGAAAAACACAAAGAGAAGAGAAGAGAAAAAATAAAAAAAAACTTTCAAACAACCACACAGTCTGTTCCTACGCTCTCGTAAATGACGACTGGATTGGGGCATTGTGTTTATCTATAAATGCACATAAGAAATCAAGAAATTATTAGAATACACTATCTGGAAGTCCGTACGTTGTGACCCGTAATGGGGAACGTGGCTGAGGTTCTCTTCCCCATCAGCCACGCCTACCCAACAACGTGTCCTGTCATTGGTTGGTAAATAAATGGCCATAACTTGGGAAGCACTTGTCTGATTAATATCAAACCTTGAAAAGGCACATACTCAGGTCCCCAGCAATATTCCTGGCAAGTTTCAATTAGATAGGACCAGTGGTTGTCGAGAAACAGCGGTCACAGACACACAGACACACACACACACACACACACACACACACACACACACACACACACACACACGCACACACAGAGATTGCTGGAATTATAGATAGATATGCCACAACAGTCTCTTGAAAGTTGGGGTTTGTTCTAACTGTTCACTTTCGCTGGGGTCAAGCTCAGCTGTCAGGAAGACTTCAACGCCAAGACTACGGTGTATAATATATTTGGGTCCATTATTAATTCATTCCATTTCTGACTCTTGAGTAACTAGAGGGTTGGTGGTGATTATATGGCAGCTTAGCTGCCGGGGTAGCTATCATTTCTTGAAGGGCGACTGTGTCGCTGATGCAGTGCCCCTCTACCAGTACACACACTGGAACTAGTTCTCATTTTGCCGACCTCAGAAGGATGACAGGCTGAGTCAACCCCCTGGTGTATTAATTCAGCGGCGGACGGGGCTTGAACTCAGGACTCTAGGATCCCAAGCCACCACTCTAACCACTGAGCCAACACCAGGCTACTAGAGGGTTAAAAAAAATTATTATATCAAGTCACAGACGAATCAAACTTTACATTATTTTATGCATCGAACAATAAAATGAAAATCTACAAACCAATCAGCTGTCTGGTGGAGTTTGTCGGTGTGAACTGCCGGATAGTCAGTCCTGCCACTTGTACAAGAAATAGGTCGTTTTCTGGCACATGCAAGTGGCTCAAATTTATATGGCTCAGGGCCAGAAACTCCGTAGTATAAATTCCCATCATCCTCCGACTCGTCCTCAGCAATATCGGAATGAACACACTCAACTTCATCGCCGCTGAAATCACTCTCTGATTCACATCTCACCATTGTTCACACGCTGTTTCCGAATGTTCACGAAGTTTTCGGAGAACGTGACGTCATAGCATCTTCGGTAACTTCCGGACTGTTTTTCGATCACTGACAAAAGTTTTGACGTAATAGTTAATTTTAGCATATTTTGAGTTTCAAATGTGAGAAAATAAATACCTAACTATTATTAATGTGCTTACAACCTTCGAATCACGCGATGTCATCAGCGACCCAAAACCTGCTCTTTAATTCAACAGTAACTGCAGACACAAATAAATGAATAAATCATTATGTGCTTGCAATGTCACGAAGGTCATCGAACTTGAACAGATCAAAGTTTGAATAGTACAAATCGTAATGGAATGAAATGGTTAAATTATGTGTTTTATTACCGTCATTATAATAAGACAATCATCCGCCGTTAGAACATAATCAAACTTTGTCAATAACTACTCACTTTACTATGACTCCGTGGTGGGTGAAAACAAGAAATAGTTGTTATATGTATTAGTAAACTCAGGAAAGATCGAAAGAGCGTCGAGATTTGGCTGTCTTAGCAGCTTCTCTGAAATGTCTCATTTCTTGCTCACCTGAGTCAGACAATTTCCACCTCAACCTCCTCCAACGACGACGAAACTCTGCCCACCTGGGTGGTTTTGTACATCTTGTGTAGATGTTGTTCTATCGTCACAGTTCTGTCCATATGTACACTTCAAACCACGAAGGCAATATGCACGAAACAACCTGACTCACAAATTAAGGTATAGATGCATGTCATTAAAATAATTATAATGATCATTACACTCCCCGCCTAAAATTGGCAGTAAATTTTATCGATTAACAAACAGAATTCTCACAAGTTCTAGAGTTATTAGATAGTGCGAGTTAGCTCGAAAGGAGGTGCCTTTTCCAAAAGCACGAATTCTGAACTCGGTCTTTGGTCGATCCGACGTGTACCATCCACGATGTGTACCTCTGGTCGATCCGACATGTTCCCTCTACGCAAACCACAACTTCTGCTTTTTGGACTCTACCATCGTCGCTAGGGTGGATTTTCATAACTCGAGCAAGCAACCAGTTGTTCCGAGGAGATTCCTCGTGTCGAAGGAGAATTACGTCTCCCTCCGAGATGTTAGGTGTTGTCTCGTTCCACTTTTGGCGAGATTGCAGACTTTGGAGATACTCCTTTCGCCATCGTAGCCAGAATTGATCAGCGAGGTATTGAACACGTCACCTATGTCGTCATCTATATAGGTCTTCCTTAATGAAGTCGCCGGGATGTGCTTCGAGGGGTTGGGTTTTCAGGGTCAAGAGCATGGCAGGAGTGAGAACCTGAGGATCATTGGCATCTGAAGAGATCATTGTGAGGGGTGGGGAGATTATGGCAGCACATGCTTCACCCATAAAGGTGATCAGTATGTCGTGAATAAGATGATGTTTTCCCAATAAGGGTTTTTTTTTTTTTTTTTTTTTTTTTTTTTTTTTTTTTTTTTTTTTTTGTATACCTTGGTCGAGGCTCGTATGAGAGCTAACACACAACTCACAGCAAGGAGGCATGAGACAAGAGGGGTGGGAGTGGAAGGGACAAAACATTGGGGAACAGACACAGGTGAACTGTGGAAGGGAGAGGGATGGGGATGGGACGGGGAACATGGCGAGGAGAAGATGGACATTACAGGGACTTTCAGGAAGGAAAACAGGAGAATTGAAGGAAGTGGGCATGGGTGGATTATCGGGGGTAGAAAAGATCGAGGATTTGGATGGGGGAAGATAAGAGGTGGTGGTGAACAGCTGTTTTGAAAGCCTGGAGGGAAGAATGGGAAAGAATAGAGTGAGGAAGTTTATTCCAAAGGCGGGAAAAAAAGAGGAATGAAAGAGTGAAGATGAGCAGTGATTCGTGATTTTGGTAGTTTTACCAGAAGGGGGTTGTTGGCGGACCTTGAGCGCCCTGTGGAAATGTGGTTGGGACAAATCGCAGAGAGAGCAGGGGGGCAAGGCTGGAGAGGAGTCGGTAGAAGACAGAAAGACAACCGACCAACCTGCGGTGATTGAGTGAGAGGCCCAAAGACTCAGCTTCATTGCGGGAGATGCCAATGATCTTAAAAGCCCTGGTTTCGACAGCGTGAAGTCGAGAAAGGTGGGAGGCAGGAGCACCAGCCCAGAGGGGAGAGCAGTACTCCATCAGGCTACGGACAAAAGCTTTGTAAGTAGTCAGGAGCTCAAGAGGGCCGAGGAGGGACGTGGCACCACGGAGGATTCCCAGGCGGCGACTGGCTTTTGAGGCAAGGTTGGAAATGTGAGTTTCCCAGGAAAGGTCATGGCAGATAGTGAGACCCAGAAGCTTGAAAGAAAAGACTTCTTCCAGTGATTGTTGAGAAAGTGGATGGGGGGTTTTGTAAACGGTCCTTTCGAAGAGACATAGTGAGAGTGTGAGATTTGTGTGGATTGAAAGACATGTTCCACGTGTTGGACCAGTTTGTGATTTTATCCAGATCTGCAGTGAGCGAAGAAGCTGCTGCTTGCCGGTCTGAGGGATGACAGATGGTACGGCAGAGGGTGGAGTCGCCGGCAAAGAGAAATAGAGGATTTTCCAGAGAGTCCGAGAGATCATTGATGAAAACCAGAAAAAGAACAGGGCCCAGAACGCTACCTTGAGGAACTCCAGCCTGCACAGGAAGAGGGGATGAAAGAACTCCATTTAGGGCCACACGTTGACTGCGACAGGAGAGGAAGTCTGCGAGCCATGAGTGGAGATGGCCTTGAATACCATGGGAAGAGAGTTTGGTGAGTAGGGCAGGGTGCCAGACTGTGTCAAAAGCACGTGATATGTCCAGGGATACGGCTCGGATTTCCTGTCTGGCATTGAGGACCTCCATCCATTGATGGGAGAGCAGTAGCAGCATATCCAGGGTAGAGTTACCTGGTCTGAAACCAAATTGATGATTGGAAATCAAGCCATTGGAGAAGAGGAAGGATTTCATGTCTGAAGCAATGATGGATTCCATAACCTTGCTGATGATTGGGAGAAGGCTGATTGGTCTGTAGTTACAGGGATCTGTTTTTGCACCTTTTTATGCAGGGCAGTGATGTTAGCAGATTTCCAAGCAGATGGCAGATGACCTTGGGAAAATGAGAGGGTGAATAGAACAGAGAGAGGGTGAGCAAGAGCAGAAGAGCAGGCTTTGAGGACACGTGGGCTGATGCCGTCTGGACCGGTTGCAGAATCTGACTCGAGGTTTGAAAGCAAGCTCTCCACCTTGTCAGGAGAAAAGGATACAGAGTCCAGGGACAGTTGGGTGCGACTGGGTAAAGTGGGTAGAGATAGTGATGGGTTTGGGACACAAGATTTAGCTGCAAACACCGAGTTTAGACATTCAGCTTTATCACGTGTGGAATCAGCAGTGCGGCCATTTGAGGTAAGGGAGGGGATGGAGGGGGAACATACACCAGAAACAGATTTGATTAAACGCCACCAGGATTTTGAGGAGGGAGAGAGGTCTGAGAGTTCAGACTTGAGATGAGAAAGATGTTGTTTTCTGGCTCTCCTGAGGGTAGATACACACTTGTTCCGAGCTTTGTGGAAAGAACTGAGATTGCCCTCAGTTGGGTTTGCTTTCCATGAGGCAAAGGCAAGTTGTTTCAGGACAACTGCCTCGCCACAAGCTTCAGTAAACCAAGGGCGGGAGGAAGGGCAAGACAACTGAACACGAGAGGGGATAAATCTGTGCATGAGGGAGAGCAAGTTTCTTTTGAAAGAATTCCCAGGATGAGTTGATGTTTGAGAAAGTAGTGATAGGAGACCAGTCTGTAAGTTTGATGGCTGCTCGGAGACCCTGCCAGTCGGCTTGGAGGAAATGCCAGACTCGACGGCGGTGAGGTGGTTCTCTGATGACAGCCAGAGAGATGTCCACTTTAACAAGGACGTGGTCAGAAGAACCAATTGGAGCGAAGGAAGAGCAGCAGATATTGTCAGGGAAATTTGTCAAAATCAGATCCAGAAGAGATGGAGTACCATTGGTTGAGATCCGGGTCGGGAAGTTGACCGATTGAGTCAGTCCCAATGAGTCACAGAAAGCTTTTGCTGACGTCCCATGGCAGGTGAGAGAGGTACCCACACCTAGCCAACTGGCGTGATGACAATTGAAGTCGCCACATAAGAGGAAGAGAGAGTTTGGATGAGAAGATAGAAGATGGTCCATGTTTTCGGAGAGTGAGGTGTAGATGGAGTCATCACTGTTCGGTGGACGGTACAGTACACATATAAACATGAGGTGGGAGTGGAGGGGAAGCCGAAGCCAGAGGGTGAACATGGAGTCAAGAAAATTCTGAATAATTCGAATTTGACGCTCACACACTCCTCCTTAGTGAGATGCCTTGGGTGGGTTAAACACCCATGCACAACCCTTTTCTGACAGATATCTTGCTGGAGGTTCTTGGTTCAGCTCGCTTTGAGCCCTGACAAAATTTGTTCCCCTGTCACACCTCAATCTTGCGATTGGCCCACGAAGTGAAACAAATCTCCGTTGGGCGAAGATAAAAGCTGAGGTGTCCATGGCTTCAATAACCTCAATATGTACCGCTCTGGTACAAAGGCAAGTGAAGATTATGGCCCATCTTTTGGAGTCTGCTGTGCTGCCCCATGTCTTTCTGGTTAAGATGGTCCATGGACCAAATACATCCATTCCCACATTGGTAAAGGGGGGGGGGGTGTAGCTTCGAATCTGTCCTCCGGTAGATCGGCCATGAATTGGGTGAGAAGTTTGCCTTTGAGCTTGCGGCACACGACGCATTGGTTGATGACCCTTTTGATGAGGTCATGCGCTTTGATAATCCAATCGCCTCCGACCCGTACAGCTGCCAAGGTCGTGAGTCGACCTGGGTGTTGTGCTTCCCGATGAAAGTGTTGATTGATCAGTTTAGAGATGTGACTGTCCTTTGCCGGGTGACGTCCTTCAAGATAAATGTCGGCTCGTCAAAGTCTTCCTCCAATTCGGATAATGTTGTCTTTGTTGAGGAATGGACTCAGCTTGAAGAGCGGGTTCCTCTTCATGGTGTTGTCCGTGGTCTTGTCAATATTATGTTCTGCTTTGAGGCTGGCTCTTTCTTTGTTGAAGCACCTCTTTTGTACGACTTGGAGAATGACTTGGAGAATTGTCATCACGCCAGTTGGCTAGGTGTGGGTACCTCTCTCACCTGCCATGGGACATCAGCAAAAGCTTTCTGTGACTCATTGGGACTGACTCAATCGGTCAACTTCCCGACCCGGATCTCAACCAATGGTACTCCATCTCTTCTGGATCTGATTTTGACAAATTTCCCTGACAATATCTGCTGCTCTTCCTTCGCTCCAATTGGTTCTTCTGACCACGTCCTTATTAAAGTGGACATCTCTCTGGCTGTTATCAGAGAACCACCTCACCGCCGTCGAGTCTGGCATTTCACTCAAGCCGACTGGCAGGGTCTCTGAGCAGCCATCAAACTTACAGACTGGTCTCCTATCACTACTTTCTCAAACATCAACTCATCCTGGGAATTCTTTCAAAGAAACTTGCTCTCCCTCATGCACAGATTTATCCCCTCTCGTGTTCAGTTGTCTTACCCTTCCTCCCCGCCCTTGGTTTACTGAAGCTTGTGGCGACGCAGTTGTCCTGAAACAACTTGCCTTTGCCTCATGGAAAGCAAACCCAACTGAGGGCAATCTCAGTTCTTTCCACAAAGCTCGGAACAAGTGTGTAGCTACCCTCAGGAGAGCAGAAAACAACATCTTTCTCATCTCAAGTCTGAACTCTCAAACCTCTCTCCCTCCTCAAAATCCTGGTGGCGTTTAATCAAATCTGTTTCTGGTGTATGTTCCCCCTCCATCCCCTCCCTTACCTCAAATGGCCGCACTGCTGATTCCACACGTGATAAAGCTGAATGTCTAAACTCGGTGTTTGCAGCTAAATCTTGTGTCCCAAACCCATCACTATCTCTACCCACTTTACCCAGTCGCACCCAACTGTCCCTGGACTCTGTATCCTTTTCTCCTGACAAGGTGGAGAGCTTGCTTTCAAACCTCGAGTCAGATTCTGCAACCGGTCCAGACGGCATCAGCCCACGTGTCCTCAAAGCCTGCTCTTCTGCTCTTGCTCACCCTCTCTCTGTTCTATTCACCCTCTCATTTTCCCAAGGTCATCTGCCATCTGCTTGGAAATCTGCTAACATCACTGCCCTGCATAAAAAAGGTGCAAAAACAGATCCCTGTAACTATAGACCAATCAGCCTTCTCCCAATCATCAGCAAGGTTATGGAATCCATCATCGCTTCAGACATGAAATCCTTCCTCTTCTCCAATGGCTTGATTTCCAATCATCAATTTGGTTTCAGACCAGGTCACTCTACCCTAGATATGCTGCTACTGCTCTCCCATCAATGGATGGAGGTCCTCAATGCCAGACAGGAAATCCGAGCCGTATCCCTGGACATATCACGTGCTTTTGACACAGTCTGGCACCCTGCCCTACTCACCAAACTCTCTTCCCATGGTATTCAAGGCCATCTCCACTCATGGCTCGCAGACTTCCTCTCCTGTCGCAGTCAACGTGTGGCCCTAAATGGAGTTCTTTCATCCCCTCTTCCTGTGCTGGCTGGAGTTCCTCAAGGTAGCGTTCTGGGCCCTGTTCTTTTTCTGGTTTTCATCAATGATCTCTCGGACTCTCTGGAAAATCCTCTATTTCTCTTTGCCGATGACTCAACCCTCTGCCGTACCATCTGTCATCCCTCAGACCGGCAAGCAGCAGCTTCTTCGCTCACTGCAGATCTGGATAAAATCACAAACTGGTCCAACACGTGGAACATGTCTTTCAATCCAGACAAATCTCACACTCTCACTATGTCTCTTCGAAAGGACCGTTTACAAAATCCCCCATCCACTTTCTCAACAATCCTCTGGAAGAAGTCTTTTCTTTCAAGCTTCTGGGTCTCACTATCTGCCATGACCTTTCCTGGGAAAGTCACATTTCCAACCTTGCCTCAAAAGCCAGTCGCCGACTGGGAATCCTCCGTCGTGCAAAGTCCTTCCTCGGCCCTCTTGAGCTCCTGACCACTTACAAAGCTTTTGTCCGTAGCCTGATGGAGTACTGCTCTCCCCTCTGGGCTGGTGCTCCTGCCTCCCACCTTTCTCGACTTCACGCTGTCGAAACCAGGGCTTTAAGATCATTGGCATCTCCCGCAATGAAGCTGAGTCTTTGGGCCTCTCACTCAATCACCGCAGGTTGGTGGGTGGTCTTTCTGTCTTCTACCGACTCCTCTCCAGCCTTGCCCCCCTGCTCTCTCTGCGATTTGTCCCAACCACATTTCCACAGGGCGCTCAAGGTCCGCCAACAACCCCCTTCTGGTAAAACTACCAAAATCACGAATCACTGCTCATCTTCACTCTTTCATTCCTCTTTTTCCCGCCTTTGGAATAAACTTCCTCACTCTATTCTTTCCCATTCTTCCCTTCAGGCTTTCAAAACAGCTGTTCACCACCACCTCTTATCTTCCCCCATCCAAATCCTCGATCTTTTCTACCCCGATAATCCACCCAAGCCCAATTCTTTCAATTCTCCTGCTTTCCTTCCTGATAGTCCCTTTAATGTCCATCTTCCCCTCGCCATGTTCCCCGTCCCATCCCCATCCCTCTCCCTTCCACAGTTCACCTGTGTCTGTTCCCCAATGTTTTGTCCCTTCCACTCCCGCCCCTCTTGTCTCATGCCTCCTTGCTGTGAGTTGTGTGTTAGCTCTCATACGAGCCTCGACCAAGGTAAAAAAAAAAAAAAAAAAAAATAAAAAAAAATGACTTTCTCTGCACACCATAATTCTTCTCCTGTTGCCTGTCTGAGAGTTTTCCCTTGTTCTGGTTGTCTGATTGAATGGGATCGGTTGTATCTTCTCTTCCAGACTCGAAAATCTTTATTCTCAGGATTAATGTTGTGACTGCCCGTCTGAGAACTGTCCAAGTAGAGAAGCAAAAAAAAAAAAACATTCACAACTTGGATCTCGTCCATTTTCGGTACGGCGGTACGGCCATCTGGTTTGTCAGTAACATTTGTAGAGAGGAAATGAGTTTGTGTATTTCTGGATCTTCTTCAAAAAGTGGAAACTGTTGACTAGGAGATATTTCTACACTCTGCTTTGTAAGGGGGTCAGGCTGCCAAAGGATCTCTGGTCCTGTGAACCAAAAGGTTCTTCCGAGCTGGTTGGCTAGTACTGAGTGAGAAACAAAGTGAGCAGGGTTTTCATCCATGGGGATGTGATGCCACTGATTGGGAGTAGATACCTTGTGTATCTGGTGAACTCAGTGTGCAACATACATATGGAATCATTTTGATTCATTTCAAATGTATCCTAGGACATCTTTGCTGTCTATCTAGTAGGTAACTCCATCTATGATCATTCGATCTTTCTTCTTGAGTTCCACTGTTTGCACTACGAGTACTGACACGAGTACTGTACCACACAATTCCAGATGAGGTATTGAAACAGTGTGTGTTGGTGCAACTCTTGCTTTGGCTAGTAGGAAGGACACATGTGGTTGTTCATCATCGTTGATTAGTCGAAGGCAAGCAACGGCTCTGATGGCAAGGTTACTCACATCAGAGAAAACACAAATCTTTCTTTGTTTGACTGAGTTGAAGTTTAGTGGCTGGCAAAATCGCGGAATATGGATGTTCTCAAGGTCGTATAGTGAGTGGCGCCAACGTGACCATCTGGGGATGCATGTTTCTGGGAGTGGCCTGGCCCATATGTCGTCCGTGACATTCAGTTGCTTTCTGATTTCAGTCGTCATTCACGGAGTATAATTTTACCTTTGATGATGACCGGGGCTGCAAGACCTATTGGATCATAAATTGAGCTTGCCATAGACAGAACTCCCCGCCGTGACAAAGGTTTGTCTTGCAAGCTTACTCGGAAAGTAAAGGTGTCTTGTTCGAGAGACCAGTACACCTCTAAGGATCTCTGAGTGGGTAACACTTCATGGTTGAGGGCCAGGCTCTTGAGTTCTTTCACTCTCGCCTCTTATGGGAGAGCGTTCATGAACTCTTTGCTGTTCGAGGCGATCTTGTGGAAGTGCAGTTTCCTTGTAGCCAAAGCATCCCTGCTGCATTTGATGTGGCTGATTGCCGTGAGTGAATCTGGTAGGGAGGTGAGGCCACATCGACGTAGAAGTCGTGATGAATGAACTCCATCACGTCGTCACCATGAGTGCTTTGACATTTGTCAGCAACCATTCTCTGGCCGAAATGATGCTACTGCAGGGGAGGAAATGTTACCAAACAGTGAACATTCATGCTATACTCAATGAAGGGCTTCATCGGCCCATTGTCTTTGAACCACAAGAAAGCGTAGGAAGTCTCGATGTTCCGGGTTTACGTGGAAGTTGTGAAACATCTGTTCCATATCTCCCATTACGGCTACTTCACCCAGTCTGAATCTGAGGAGAATCCCCAGTAGTCTGAACCTGAGAATTGTTAGGATTGAAAGACCTGTTCCATGTGTTGGACCAGCTTGTGATTTTACCCAGATCTGCAGAGAGTGAAGAAGCTGCTGCTTGCTGATCTGAGGGACGACAGATGGTACGGCACACAGTGGAGTCATCAGCAAAGAGATAAAGAGGATTTTCCAGAGAGTCGGAGAGATCATTGATGAATACCAGAAAATGAACAGGTCCCAGAACGCTGCTTTGAGGAACTCCAGCCTGGACAGGAAGATGGGATGAAAGATTTCCATGAAGGGCCGCACGTTGGCTGTGACAGGAGAGGAAGTCTGCGAGCCATGAGTGGAGATGTCCTTGAATACCATAGTAAAATGGTTTTGTGAGCCGGGCAGGGTGCCAGACCGTATTGAAAGCACACGATATGTTTAGGGATATGGCTCTGATTTCATGTCCGGCATTGAGGATCTCCATCCATTGTTGGGAGAGCAGAAGCAGCATATCCAGGATAGAGTGACCTGGTCTGAAACCAAATTGATGATCGGAAATCAAGCCAATGGAGAAGAGGAAGGATTTAATGTCTGAAGTGATGATGGATTCCATAACCTTGCTGATGATTGGGAGAAGGCTGATTGGTCTGTAGTTGCAGGGATCTCTTTTTGCACCTTTTATATTGCAGAGTGGCAATGTTTGCTGATTTCCAAGCAGATGGCAGATGACCTTAAGCAAATGAGAGGGTGAATAGAACAGAGAGAGAGAGAGTGAGCAAGAGCAGAGGAGCAGGTTTTTAGGACACATGAACTGATGCCATCTGGACCAGTTGCAGAATCTGAGTCAAGGTTTGACAGCAAGCTCTCCACCTTGTCAGGAGAAAAGGACACAGAGTCCAGGGACAGCTGGGTGCGACTGGGTAAGGTGGGTACAGAAAGCGATGGGTTTAGGACACATGATTAAAAAGCAAACACTGAGTTTTGGCATGCAGTCTTTTCACGTGCAGTGTCAGCTGTGCAGCCATTTGAGGTAAGGGAGGGGATGGAGGGGGAATATACATCAGAAACAGACTTCACTAGACGTGACCAGGGTTTGGAGGAGGGAGACTGGTTTGAGAGTTCATACTTGAAATTAGAAAGATGTTGTTTTCTGGCTCTCCTGAGGGTAGACATACACTTGTTCCGAGCTTTGTGGAAGCATCTGAGATTGCCTTCAGTTGGATTAGCCTTACATGAGGAGAAGGCAAGTTGTTTCAGGACAACTGCCTCACCACAAGCTTAAATTCGAAGCATTGTTTCATTCGAAACAGTTCAGTTCAGTTTATTTTTATTTTTTCCATACTCAATCAAACAAAAGAAGATATGCAGCGAACAAGAAAACAGTGGAGGAACCCCAAAAAAGCAGGGCTTGCAAGATTTATGGTCCCCATGACAATGTATTGTGATTAAAAATATATAATTATATGAAAGGTAAAAAGAGACAGAAGGAAGGAGAATATTGTAAAAAAAAGATATCGATATTGAGAATAACAAGTGGTTGGGCAAACAGGAGGTAAACCGAAGAAAGATAAAATAGAAAATAACACAAATGGGGCAATGTGGGTGTAGGAGGAAGGAATCAACTTCAATGCAGTTCCATGCATATGGATCTCAACATCACTCATTACTCATTTATCATCTGTGATTACTTAATCAATAAAAATTTATTTTTTAGTTCTCCAATAATAAGTTTTTGAGTGTGATTACTATATCAATTTAAATTTAGAAGATAACTATATTGAGTTATATAGGTATCTTGTAAATATACTTGAAGATATATAGTTCTCTATGCCTGGTGTTGGCTTAATGGCTCGGGTGGTGGGCTTGAGATCCTATGAATTTAAGTTCAAACCCCACTCGGCTCTTGAATTAATACCAGGTGGGGTGAACTCTGCCTGTCATCCTTCCGAGGTCGGCAAAATGAGTGCCAACATGCTGGTATATTGTGTCGGAGTGGCAACCCGTCCAGGAATGTGCCCAATATCCAAGGAGACTGCTTAAAGGCCCGGTCACACCTTGACGTTTTAGCCAACGTATGCCGATTTTTGAATTTTTTTTCTAAAACGCTGGCACACGTTGAATACGTTATGGGTAAGTTTTGATAACATTGAGAGCACGCTGAAAAACACTGCCATACGTCGTTGTACATTGGCTTTAAACGTTGTACTTTTCGGTTGTCCTCAAATTTTTTCATGCTTGAAATTTCACGACGTATGCCGGCGTATGACTCACACGTTCCGCAACGCTGGCCACAAGTTGTATGCACGGTCTGCGATCGTTGACAGACGTCAACACATGCTACTTGTAAGTTAATCATAAGTTGAGACACGCCGAGGTAATGTTTAGCGTACCCGAAACTTATTTCCTACCTATGATTCATGTGTTGTTGGCACGTTACGCGATCGTTGCCACACGTCGACAGACGTTACTTTTAAGTTACTCATAGGCTGAAAGACGTCGGTATAATGGATCGTCCTTGCGTCAGCGTCCACGGCCACGGCCAGGACACTTATTTGCAGCATTCTTCAAACTTTTCTTCGGCATGACGAGGATGTTCACACTTCGATGTCTAGCTTGGCTATGATTCCAATTGTCCATCGGCAGCGTCTATTTAAAATAGTCGAGTTTGAGCGTTTTAACACGTTCAGAAGAAATGCTTCAAATTTCCAAACCCCAACGTCAAAAAACAAAGACGAGTGACAGCAATTTAAATCATTCATTGTAAACAATGAAAATAGCAGAGTGGTACCGTTTAAAAGTCGTTGAGTGTAAAAAAAATCCAATTGTTGAGCGCAAGCGTCTACATTTCAATAGTGGAGATGCAGCCATTTAAATCGTTGAGTGGCAGCCTATGAACCTACCCGTGGACACGCGGACGCAAGGATGATCCATCATAACCCACACCCTCCCCCTCACACTCACCTACTACTGCCAACATGAACAAACTACTACTAATACTAATACTGATACTAATAGTAATACTGATACTGATACTGTTACTGCTGACATGGACATCGACTCAAAAAGGAACTCGAAAACACTGTTGGGTTCCCCTTTTATGAGCAGCGTTTTTATATACCAATTCCCAAAACCGCTGGGAACACGTCTTTATATGGCAGTTGTAAGCTAGAAACACGTTCATTTTTTTTTTGTCGACCGGAAGACGTCATTGGAATACGTCTACATACGTCGATGTGTGTTGGGACTACGTAAAGAATTGGTTCAAAGCACGTCAAACATAAGTTAGAAATAAGTTTCGCGTAAAAAAGACATTACCGCGACGTGTTTCGACTTATGAGTAGCTTATAAGTAGCCTTTGTGGACGTGTGTAAGAGTCCGCATATCGTGTGTAAAACTTATCCCCATCGCATGCGGAACGTGTGTCATACGCCGAGTACGTTGTAAAATTTTGAACATGTTTAAAATTTCTTGACGTACTCTACTTACTACGACGTATGATAGCATACTTTAGCGTTCTACTCACGTATACCAAACTTACTCATACCATATTTGACGTGCCCCCAACGTTTTAGACACATTTTTCTTAGGTCGGCATACGCTGGCAAGATCGCCAAGGTGTGACCGCAATGTTGTCACTTCCATTTCTACGGCAGTTATGATTCGAATCGTTGTGCGTCAGCCTTTTAATAGGCTACGTCACTAGAGAACATTGTACTTTACGGTAATTCTACATATCGACGGTCCCCTGGGCCAGTGCGCATGCGCAGCCTGACCCGGAGCCAGGGATGTTGTGGGTGTTTCAACCTGTTCAATACTTGTTTGATTATTGTCGTTCCACGCTAATAAAGTGGTCGAACAAATTGAACTCTGTTCTTATTTAGTCACGACATCGTCGGCGATGCGTGCAACGCGCTATGCCGAAGTTAGACTATCGTTGGGCATAGGTTGTGTAGGCCAACAACAGGTTCAGCATTCGTTGGTATAAGTTATCTATAACACAATGAAACGTTCTGTGTCCATTACTAATATGTTATGCATACGACCAACTCGTTATGAATACGTCCGAATCTTAAAAAAAAAACATCAAAAGTTCAACGTCAGCCACCGTTTTACATACATTTTAATACGTTGCCATCGCTGGCTAAAACGTCAAGGTGTGACCGGGCCTTAAGCAGCACCAATGCTCTGCACAGAGTATGGTCCCAATGTATGGATGCATATACTTCTCCAATAATAAGTTTTTGAGTGTGATTACTTAGTCAATTCAAATTTACGATATAGTTCTCCAATAATATTGTTGTGGTTACCAAATTCGCAAACCACCATTCAGGTCCCTTAGGTGAGGTATCTCGGTAAGTGCATGTGTAGTTAGGCCCAAACCCGTTGTCTAGTGGGAATAAATGTTATTCATGCGTGCTGCGACTCTTCAGGATAGCCGTTTTTCTTTTACTATCTTTATTTTGGACCAACCGCCATGATAACCACCACAACCACAACATCAACCACCAACCACAACGCCGCTTCACCACAACCGCCACGACCTTCCCGTCACACCTCGCAACCGTAGCATCGCCACCGTTCTTGCCCCGCTGTGGGTACCGGTGTTGGACTCGTGCAGAGCGCGCGTCGAACAGCGTGTACAAAATCACGGATTTTGTGCTTCAAAAACGGATCAAAAACGACACACGCCCACTTTTTCTCGGGCCAATGGGGAGCGAGGTGAAAGGTCAAAGGGAGGGGGTCAAAGGCGAAGCTACGGGGGGATAAAAGGACCGTGTTCGTCAGTGGAGAAGGGGAGAGTCCAAAGAAGAGTCCAAAGAAGAGTCCAGAGTCGGAGAGTCCCGAGGCGGAGAGGCGGAGAGTAGGAGAGTCGGAAGCAGAGGGTCAAGACTTCGCGGGCGGTGGAGCTGCTCGTCGTGTGCGGAACGGAGGGGACGGAGCTGTGGAAAGGCGGCGACACCAGACGAGGGGGTGCTCGCGTCGTGCAGGAAGCTGCACCCGAGGGAGGCCGACAGCGCGACCTGGCCGAGGTGGAGACGCTCGTCGCACATAATAAAGATCCTCTATACCCCGAGCATCAGCAACCCCCTCCTGTTTCCCCCCGCGCTGAGATAGTGCGACCAAGGGGGCCCCTTTCCCACCCCCTGCCAGACACTGTCCGCGAGGTCCGCGGAGTTGGGGCGCCATCGCCGCTCCGCGTCTCATCACCAGACGGGTAGGCGCGACCCGGTCTCGGCCTCAGGCCCGCCTCATCCTTGAGGGTATTTCTTTTCCTTGGTTTTGGGTATGTGTTGTCGGCGCCGTCTGTGAAGTAGAATTGTATAAGTGTTGCCGTGTGCTCGGTAGTCGGTATTAGCTCTGCATTGTGTTTTCGCTTTTATATTTGCTTTTTGTGTAAATGGAATTGTGTTTTTTCTGTGTGCTTTTGGTGGAATTGAATTTGTGTGCTTCCCGTGTGCCGCGAATAAATGTGCTTTATTGTTGAACTGTTTCCCGCTTCGCTTCGTCATTTCTCCCATTGAATCCTCATCTTGCTTCACGTAAAGGGTTGGTAGTGGGCTGAATACGCCCGATAATTAATCGAACCGTCGAGGTCGACGATAACACCGCTCGGTTATTCTGATAGTACGGAACGGGTCGCTTAAGTGGCCCGTGTCCGAAGTCGACCTGCGGCGAGGTGCGATCGCCCGGTCTACCCTCCGCGTGGGTACTTAGGTAGGTCGAATTTGGCGAGCAACCCTATCCCACGCGGGGGCTGATTGGCTCGATCGCGGTGAGACCGAAAGGTCCACCCGTGACTGGTTCCCGGCGTTAGTCCGAGAGGGTCACGACTGGATTGTCCGTCCGGTGGGCGACGTGCCGCGATTCGAGTTACGTGGCCGTCAGCACGCCGGCGGGCGCGAAGACCGCAACAATATGTTTTTGAGTGTGATTACTATATCAATTTAAGTTTTTATTATGTACTTCTCCAATAATAACTTTTTGAGTGTGATTACTTTGTCAATTTAAATTTACGATATAGTTCTCTAATAATACGTTTTTGAGTGTGATTACTCTATCAATTTAAATTTACGATATTGTTCTCCAATAATAACTTTTTGAGTGTGATTACTATATCAATTTAAATTTACTATCTAGTTATCTAATAATAAGTTTTTGATTGTGATTACAATAACAATTTAAATTTATGACATAGTTCTCTAATGATAAGTTTTTTTGAGTGTGATTACTTTGTCAATTTAAATTTATGATATAGTTCTCTAAAAATACGTTTTTGAGTGTGATTACTATATCAATTTAAATTTACGATATTGTTCTCCAATAATAAGTTTTTGAGTGTGATTACTATATCAATTTAAATTTCCTTTATAGTTATCTAATAATAAGTTTTTGATTGTGATTACAATAACAATTTAAATTTACTACATAGTTCTCTAATAATAAGTTTTTTTGAGTGTGATTACTTTATCAATTTAAATTTACGATATAGTTATCCAATAATAAGTTTTTGAGTGTGATTACTACATCAATTTAAATTTACTATATAGTTCTCTAATAATATGTTTTTGAGTGTGATTACCACATCAATATAAATTTACTATATAGTTCTCAAAAATAAGGTTTTGATTGTGATTACAATAACAATTTAAATTTACTATATACTTCTCTAATAATATGTTTTTGAGTGTGATTACCACATCAATTTAAATTTACTATATGCTTCTCTAATAATATGTTTTTGAGTGTGATTATTATGTATTTCTCCAATAATAAGTTTTTGAGTTTATGTTTAAAGTTATTTACACCATCAGATTACCGAAGGCTCACTTCAAGTGGATTCCATAACTTGAGTCCAGTATAAATCATAGTTTTGTTTACAAAGGAAGTTCCTGTTTGTGTAAATGGTACATATCAACTTGAGTAATGATGAATCACTTTTTTTTTTTAGTTATTTTGAATGAAACATTAAAATACTTGTCTGTTTCAAAAATATTTTATCATAAGTAGGTCTGCAGGGACTAAATTATCGTTTTCTTTGTTTGACCTTTAAGGCAAAATCTAATTTGTACAAACCGACGCAAAAGGTCAAAAACAGATCAAGTAGTGTTTCTACATACCGTTGCATGACGATAAAGGGACGTAAAAATGCAAATGCAAAAACAAAATTTTGGTTGTCCATCTATATAGAGATTAACTTGGCTGGAGACTCAAACTTTGAAAATATGAATGTAACAAAATTTTATTTCATTTTCAGGTATCAACGGCTACGTTTATGGAAACCTGAAGGGCCTTGAGATGTGCGCCGGTGCAGATGTCACGTGGCATCTAGTTGGTATGGGCAATGAAGTGGATATCCATTCAGCTTTTTTCCATGGTGCCACCTTGGTCTCAAAATACCATCGTGTGGACAACATCAACTTGTTCCCGGCTACATTTGTGACTGCACATCAGAAGCCCGTGAAACCAGGCACCTGGCTCTTGAGCTGCAATATAAATGATCACATATTGGGTAAGAAAGACTTGGTTAAGATATTAAGTTGACAGAGATAACTTCTCACTTACTGTCCACCTTGGTCAATCTTGTTCTCATTGTGTACTTGCCCACCTTGCATCCTTATTATCACTTGCTTTTTTCACAAATAATAATCTGGTAATGACGCATCTCCTAAGTTCAAGGTGTGGCAAGATGCACATGCCCCATACAAGTCCAATGTCCTGCTATTAGATCATAAGTATCCTGAACGTCCACACCAGAGAACTTTCTGAATGATGGTATAGCGGGCAATTTCAAATGAAAAATGTTCGGTGGACTGTACAAAAGATCCAAAGAGGATGTATGGGGGTGGGGGACAGCATCTTACCATTTTTTTTTGTGCCAGGGCATCTTGCTCCACCTGATTCTACATATTTAATGTAAACAAAAATATTGGCATACATACAGCGGTGCATAGTTTACCTCGGTGCATACAGTGTGTTATGGATCACCCTCACCTTACAACCTCTTTGTTATCTCAGTGCTTTCACTCAATTTATCCACAAAAGGGAGTTTCATACAGTGCTAAATATGCAAGGCCTCAACTCAAAATAATCATGTCATTTTTTCATATGTACCATCCAGACTTTAAGTTCAGACATTGCTGAGCCTTGGTAAGGTTGTTTATTTATTACAAACATCAAAAATTCCCAGCAATATTCGACCATTGTTTGCAACCGTCATGTGATGACAGAGGACATTACATGACACAACACAAGCAATCAAAATGCAAGTACAGGTATTTACAACAGAGAACCATCAGGTGACAACAGAGAACTAACAACAATTAATCACAGCACGTATACTTTCCCAAATTATCCCCTACTCGACATACCCACCTTTGGAATCTTACCCGTGACTTAGCATTCTACAGTATAGGTCTGTGTTGATAGATCTGCGTTGTGATTGTGCAGTAGATATCCTACATGCGTCATTTTCCTTGTTCTACATTCTTTTCAACAAGCCATTTGCCGCATCTCGCAGCATCATGAGCACATTCTCCTTACACAGACACCCCTGAAACCGCTTCGAACAAGTTTCATGAATGACAGATATTATATCATCCCAAAAGTTTTCCATCGCATTAAAAGTCTTGTGGAAGAGTCGGGTCAAGAGTCTTCTGATCATACGTCCAATGTGGAAAGGAAAGGATGAGTGATTGGCAAGTACGATGAGATGAGGACAAAGAGATAGATGGGGACAGGACGGACCCCTGCACGCCTCAGATTTGTTGATCCTGGCTCCCACGTCCTGACTGAAACCAGAACCCTCCACGCTTTTCTCTGTTTCCACTTCTTGTATAGCCGTGGCTCAGGTGTTTACCTGCGGGCCAGTGATGTCACTCATGGCACATCTTTAACGCGTCTCTTGGTGGGATCCCCGGATGAAGCACATGAGGTGGAGGGTCAAGTGACGCAGCTCGCAGATGTGGGTGCATGTTGGCGAAGGTGCACAAGGGCAGACGGCGAAGAAATAAGGAAGATAGCTTAAGGACAGTCAGAAGATGCAGGAAAGGATGAAGAACAAAGAACAAATAGTGAAGCGAAGATAGAGAGTGGCGAGAAATGAATCGAAGAAGCATGAAGGAAAGTGCCAAAACAAACATTTCAGGTCAGAGTCGTGCCGCCAGAGAACGTCGCTATGGAGTCGTTCCAAAGTTAATAATGAAAAGCACTCCAAAGTGTGCAGAGCAAAATGAAGGACAGAGAGAAGGATGCAAAGTACCCTGATCGGCGTGTGAAGAAGAAGAGGAAGCGAGCAGCCCAACAGAGTCCGGACACCCTCTCAATCTCTGAGTGTCCAGATCTGCGAATCTCCGAGGCTTTCAGACTCCCCCCCCACCCCTCCCCCCTTTTCATAAGAGGATCTCCACGCTGCCTTTTATAGAGCCTCAACGCCTCCTTCACTTGAGCCTCACTCCTCCCCTTGTCCATGGGAGGAGCGTCCATGGGTCTGGGTTTTGGCGCGATATATTGTCCCAGGCGTTCAAGAAATTCGTTTGAAGCGGTTTCGGGGGCATCTGTGATGTTGTGAAATGCGGCAAATAGTTTGTGTAAAAAGAAAATGACACATTTGGGATTTCTCACGACCCAATCACAACGCAGACCTATCAAAACAGACTTTAGACAGTTAAACTAAAGAGTATAACTATGAAATAACTGCTTTAATTACATGAGGATCTATTCGGGACGCCTCAAAACCATAACAAGATATACTGAAGAATGCGTACACATTTTTGAGATGATCATCTTCCTCTTGTAGTTCGATTTAATGGACCTTAAAATAACTGTTGGGATTGTTTGCTCATTCTTCGACACAACATAAACCCAATCAAAACTGCCGATGCCATCCAGGCATTCTGCAACAATACTGGACTTTCCAAACGACGTATGAATGTTAAACGAGGCCTTTTGTGCATGCGCTGTGTTGTGTGTCTACACCGACTCCGTTCGCTCCCCGTGCAATTTCAACCTGCTCTCGCTCTTGTGAAATCTGTGATTCAAATCGTCTTTTAAACATGAATTTTCAGCATTTAGACGAAAGAGAGACAATTTGTATTTTGTAGACACAGCGGGGGCCTGTGGAAGAGCTAGTACTGGTACACTGAACGGATCAGGACCCAACAGGGACAAAGAGAACAGTTGAGAGAGGGCGGTAAAACCAACAGCAGAGTTCAAGGCCAAGATGGAGGCAAACTTGGACAAGGAATGGGTGTGGGGAGGAATGATGGTCAGGAGAGGATGCATGGGGTGGACAAGATGGATACAGAAGTTAACTCTTCGGAGGAGACTGCTTAGGCAGCACCAACGCTCTGCACAGAGTATGGTCCCCAATGGATGGATGTGGTGGACAAGATGGATACAGAAAGAAACTCAAAGGAGGGAAAACTGGAAAATTGGAAGGAGGAGGGATTTGGGTGGGGTTAACGAGGGTAGAAAAGATCATGGGTTTGTATTGGGGATGATCTTAGATGGTGGTGAACAGCTGTCTTGAAGACCTTGAGGGAAGAATGGGGTTGAAGAGGATGTGGAAGTTGATTTCTCAGGTGGGAAAAAAAGAGGAACAAATAAGTGGAGGTGAGCAGTCATCCTAGATTTAGGTAGTTTCACCAGAATGGGGTTGATGGTGGACCGTGTTAGTGTTGCATAAATGTGGGTGTGTGTGTGTGTGTGTGTGTGTGTGTGTGTGTGTGTGTGTGTGTGTGTGTGTGTGTGTGTGTGTGTGTGTGTGTGTGTGTGTGTGTGTGTGTGTGTGTGTGTGTGTGTGTGTGTGTGTGTGTGGGGGGGGGGGGTAGAGAACCACAGAGAGAGTTTTTTGGTTTGGTGGAAAGGGGCAAAAATTCTGCCACATTTGTGTAATAGAGTGCCACCTAACCCACTGTAAAGTAATAAAAATGTTCTTGTTTTTATCAGTCAAAACATGGTCGAGGCTCCTGCAAGACCGAGGATGTAAATCTGAACATGTTCTGAATATTTGATATAAATCTGAACATGTTCTTTCAACAACACTCTTTGAAATTGAAATATATCGAACGTTGTCCCCGTTTACTCGCCTCCTCCCCGAGTTTGTTCAACTTTCATCAGTATGCCCTGAAATTGACAGTCGGTTCAAGGCCCTTTGAAGGCTGATAGGAAAACTCAGAAGTAGCGTGCTTGCTTTGAGGGACATTAAGCCAGCTGTGTCACATGCTAGCATTCAATGCTGGATGGGAAAGAAAATCCCACTGCCTTTTGAAGAGTACACTCCTGTGTGCCACTATCTTGGCCAAATACCTAATTCCTACTCTCATGTGTAGGACCAACAGAAGCATACCAATGATGCAATCTCCCTGCAGACTAAATATGTAATTCAATCCCCATTCGGTATGCATTTGCTACAAGTTGTCTCTCTTATTCAAGTCATCTTTTAACCCCGTTTTCCTTTTCAGCTGGGATGCAGGCCTTGTACCATGTGAACAACTGTGGATGGAAGGTGTCTGCAGAGCCGGTTGGTGGTGGGAAACAAAGAGAGTACTTTATAGCAGCTCAAGAGGTTATTTGGAATTATGGGCCTGGTGGAATCAACAATTTTAATGGTCAGCCCCTGGATAAGCCTGGAAGGTACCACAATATTTAGGAAAACAGTAAAAATATATATGTTGTAACATGTTTCCCTTTGCCTCACTCATCTCATTCTATTCCCCAAATCATCAATGAGAAAATCATGGGATCCCATTTACTCATTTTCCCACTTATCCCTCATGTTATCTGACGTTTGTAGTGATTCAGCACCCTTTTTTGACCACGAGTCAAATCACCTAGGAGGGAGCTACTGGAAGGCAGTGTTTCGTGGTTACACGGATGCCAATTTCTTCACTCAGCAGAATCGAAGCCCAAAGGAGGCACACATGGGACTTCTGGGTAACACTTCCACATTCCTTTATATCAAACACATCAAAATTCTTTGTCTAAATAATGACTTTGATCACTCTGTTAGTTCATAACATACGAAGACGTTGGTTTTATTTTTGCCATATGAACACTTATGATTCCCACTTGTCGAGATATGTGATGATAGGAATGAACCAAGAGTTCTAAATAAACAACCAGTCAAAAATAAAGTTATCTTTCAAAGAAAAACAGGCCATGACCAATGAAGTAGCCAAAAATGGTACGGTATTCAGCAAAGGAGACTGTAGTTATAACAACGGATGTCAACAACACTCCTTGATGGTTGCTTCAAAAAGTGGAGTTAGGAGGTGGAGAAGAGGGACTTCTCTCTATAAATAGCAACCTTGAGAAGTGTGCAAGCTTATCATTTTAAGCACCAGTCAATGACACCTGTCTCTCCATATTGCAAAGTGCCTTTTTTAAGGAAAATAAAAAAGCTTGTCTGAATCATAGACAAACACCTTCAATTTTTCAATTTAAAAAGAAACCTATTTATTTCCGTAGTTGCCTGTATAGGATTTATAAATCAGGTCACTGAATACAACCAGTCAATTATTTTTGAGGTCAACAACTTTGGTGAAATTTCTAAGATCCTCAATTTTCATCCGATTGACTTGAAAATTAAACTTCAATTGCAGATAACATTACTAAATTGGGAAACCAACTATTATTGAGATCAAAAGGTCAAAGGTCAACTTAAGGTCAAAGTTCTAAAATCCATTTTCAACTGCAAAATCGTTAATTTACATCCATTAACCTGAAAGTTGAACAGGATTTGCATAGTCCTTCACTGAATTGGGAAGCCTACTATTTTTGAGGTTGAAAGGTCAAAGTTCAACTGAAGGTCAAGCTTCTAAAATTATCAATTTCAATCTGAAAAATAATCAATTTTCATCCAATTGATCTGAGCGTTGATTGAAGATTGTCAATTTTAATCTTAATGAAATGGACAATTTGATGTATCTATGGCAAACCTTTGGAGAGGGGGTGGATTTTGCAAGTATCCTGCTCTGTATGATGTCTTTTTCTTGTTTGTTTGTTTGTGAACAAAATATCTCAAAACGTTGTGGACAGATTTGGACAAAATTTTGTGGAGAACTTGGGTATGTGACAAGGACGCAATGATTAGATTTTGGTGAAGATCCGAATCCAGATCTGGATCTGAGGATTTTTTAAATGATTCTTCACCATTGAGTGACGAGGCTAAAACGATATGTAGCAGGATATTTCAAAAAGTTATCGACGGATTTGTACAAAATATGGTGGGTGAGTTAGTTAGGTGACAAGAACAAACCCATTAAATTTTAATTCAGGTCCAAATCCAGATCCAGCCTATCTGTGGGATACAAAACGTAAACTAATCAGCCTGGCGGAGTTATGCTCTCTTCTGAGTGCCCTTCCCGTATTTTACAATGGGATGAATTAGAATCAAGAATTTAATTTTTATTATTTCTCATTCACTGACATTACTGTATATTGTAGGTTGGAATGAATTAAAAACAAGAACTATATTATTTTATTTGTCTCATTCACTGGCATTATATTGTAGAATGGAATGAATTAAAATCAAGAATTTTAACATCTCGAAAAACAACATTATTTCTGTGCATGCTTGTCGAGCAGGTCCAGCAATTCGAGCAGAGGTCGGGGATTCTTTGTCCGTGACGTTCTTCAACAACGCAACTTACACGTACAGCATACAGGTGCACGGCCTCTCGTACAACAAGGAAAACGAGGGAGTGCCGTACCAGGACAATGTTCCAGGTGAGCATGGAAACCTGAATGTGTTGCATGCAACTGCAAAACAATCTTGGGGGAAATTCACAGTGCATTGTGGGCACCACATGTATCGACACGGTGAAATTTTCAGTAATGGGAGAGTGAAATTACTTGGAAGCTACTGTTACATAAAAAAAATGGCAACAATGGGTGCTGGTTATGCGGACCTTTCCGATTTGTCTCCTTTCAACACCTGCTGATGACTTGTCAAGTTTGTATTTGGCATTTATTCTTCCTTTGTGCCTCTCATAAAAGGTGGAATCACAATGCGGACACTTCATGAGACAAAGCAGCTGTTTCAATCTTTAAAAAAAAAAAAGCTGATATCCAAACATTATCCTTCTCCATGCCAACCTCAGACTCTCCCTGCCACTTTCTTGTGTCAGATCATCCCAAATCCTAACCAATGATCTTTTCTACCCTCGTTATCTACTCCCCCCGCCCCCCACATACATTTTTTTCCACCCCCAAAGCCCACATCCTTCCAAATTTCCAGTTTTTCCTTCCTGAGAGTTTCCTTCTGTATCCATCTTGTCCACCCTGTGCATCCTTTCCTACTCCCCATTTGAGATGCAACTCGAGTCTTCATTACGTAGGACAACCGTCTGAATGTTTTTTAAAAGGACTTCTTATTCACATATTCAAATCATTTGTAAGGAGGTAACACGATCAATAATCACAACCAAACACGACATTGTTTTTTGTTTTTTTTTGGAAATGTACACTGTTGAGGCTTATGGAGGAGGAATAACACAGAACGGATTAGGAAGTAACAGAATAAAAGGAATAGCAGAATGAAAGGGGGAAAACACACCTACAGCAGGGTTGAGGGACAAAATAAAGGGTGAATTGGAGAAATAAGGGATGTGGGGAAGAATGTGAGCAAGGTTTGGATACAGGGGGGGGGAGGATGAACAAGATGGTTACAGAAACAAACTCTCAATCACTGAAGTGGAAGGAAAAAGTGGAAACCTGGAAAGAGGTGGGCTGAAAGAAGGGGTTAATGGGGGTAGAAGAGATCATGGTTGTGGATAGGGGATGATCTGAGATGGTCATGAACAGCTGTCTTGAAGCCCTGCAGTGAAGAGTGAGATTAAAGAGACTTCCTGATCTTCTTCGAATTAATGATTATGGACTTTCAGTTCGATTTTAGCCCTGATCACTCAATATAAAGTTCTCAATATAAAGATCACTCAATATAAAGGGGGGATCTCTCTCTCTCTCTCTCTCTCTCTCTCTCTCTCTCTCTCTCTCTCTCTCTCTCTCTCTCTCTCTCTCTCTCTCTCTCTCTCTCTCTCTCTCTCTCTCTCTCTCTCTCTCTCTCTCTCTCTCTCTCTCTCTCTCTCTCTCTCTCTCTCTCTCTCTCTCTCTCTCTCTCTCTCTCTCTCTCTCTCTCTCTCTCTCTCTCTCTCTCTCTCTCTCTCTCTCTCTCTCTCTCTCTCTCTCTCTCTCTCTCTCTCTCTCTCTCTCTCTCTCTCTCTCTCTCTCTCTCTCTCTCTCTCTCTCTCTCTCTCTCTCTCTCTCTCTCTCTCTCTCTCTCTCTCTCTCTCTCTCTCTCTCTCTCTCTCTCTCTCTCTCTCTCTCTCTCTCTCTCTCTCTCTCTCTCTCTCTCTCTCTCTCTCTCTCTCTCTCTCTCTCTCTCTCTCTCTCTCTCTCTCTCTCTCTCTCTCTCTCTCTCTCTCACCTCTCTCTCTCTCTCATCTCTCTCATCTCTCTCTCTCTCTCTCTCTCTCTCTCTCTCTCTCTCTCTCTCTCTCTCTCTCTCTCTCTCTCTCTCTCTCTCTCTCTCTCTCTCTCTCTCTCTCTCTCTCTCTCTCTCTCTCTCTCTCTCTCTCTCTCTCTCTCTCTCTCTCTCTCTCTCTCTCACCCTGCTCTCTCCCCTCCCCTCCTCTCTCTCTCTCTCTCTCTCTCTCTCTCTCTCTCTCTCTCTCTCCCCCCCCCCACTCTCTTTCTCACTCTCTCCCTTTTTTTTTGTCTTTCTTTCTCACTCACACTCACACTCACACACTCTCTCTCACTCTCTCTTTTTTTTTCTCTCTCTCTCTCTCACACTCACACTCACACTCTCTCTGTCTCACTCCCACTCTCACCCTCACTCTCGAGACATGCTTTTCAAATTGCCTATCACTCAGCAATGCTAAGCTCTATACCTGTAACATCGAGAACCTGATAAATGTTCTTAATCAGTCCCTTTCCCCAGCAATTGATAGCTCTGGTCTGCGGCCTGGAACGGAACATTCAGCCCAAGATAATTATCTCCCATCTTTCTCTGTCACTCCAGAAAGTCTCTAAAGTACAATTTTCAATGACCTTGGATCTACCTTCCACTTTGTACTATTCAATTCACCTTTAAATGTATATTTTAAATGATTTTCACATCTTAAACCTGTGCAATAAAATTTAACAAATAAATAATTATGGGGGTATAACTGAAAGATTTGCATTTTGTCCCACAGATCGACAAGGTGCATCAGTCAAACCTGGTCAGACCTTCACATACCACTGGTCGGTTCCAGAGTCAGCTGGTCCCACCGAGAAGGACACACCTTGCATTACGTGGTTGTACTTCTCCGGTCATGATAGTGTCAAAGACACATCCTCAGGACTCGTGGGGCCACTAATTGTATGCAGACGAGGGACACTGGATGGTGATATTCGGGTGGGTAATTGATTTAGATTCTAGAGAATGACAAGCAATTCATTCACCCGAG
This sequence comes from Eptatretus burgeri, assembly GCF_056783735.1. NCBI lineage: Eukaryota > Metazoa > Chordata > Myxini > Myxiniformes > Myxinidae > Eptatretus > Eptatretus burgeri. The sequence goes on along the minus strand of NC_140974.1, from coordinate 72,341,408 downwards.
CACTACATCACCTTGAGGCAATTGAGCCGATTTAAAAAACACGTGGCCCGGTTGCATAAAGCATTCTTTCGGAAAGATTTGAGGATTTACTTAAATATTTCTTCAAGTTTCCCCTGAAGGACATCCTTAGTTTGAGGATTGTTGCAGATTCAAATATTCCTGACGTGTTTCCTTAAAACCTTCCTTGAACTCAAGGGAGCACCACCCCTCCCCCCATCCTTAAACACCAACCTTTGAGGTTCCAAATGGTGATCTTCATGGAAACCCTGATCTAAAATACGGACTAAGGAATAACTCGAACTATGCTGAGGATCTTTGATCGCCCAGGAGTAATTTCCACGACAATATGCAATTTATTTATAAACTCCATCGAACTGACAATCCCACACATGATATCTGGGTCAAAGTAAAGGTGTGTTCTGGTGAAAGTACTGCACGCGCAGGTGAACGAGTTGTTCGTCCATGCTGCTAGTGGCGTGATACTTCTATGGTGCAAACATTTAATATGGAAGAGGCAAAGCCGAGAAGCGAACGTAAAATTCTTCTTACATTCGCTTCTGACTTTACCTATTACCTCAACATTACCTTCACAACGACAACGACACCGCCGAGAAGAGGATCTCATCGGAAAAAAAATTACCTCCACATTACCTTCACAACAACAACTACACCGCCTAGAACAGGATCTCATCTGAAAAAATTAATATTACCTCAACATTACCTTCACAACGACAACAACACCGCCGAGAACAAGAATTCATCAAAAAAAATAAATATTACCTCAACATTACTGAAATGAAAGCGAGAGAAGAACCTTCAGAGTGTAGGCTTTATTCCATTTGATTGAAGCCGCTTCTACGGGCACATCAGGGGATACAGGTGCAGCAAGGAGTACATAAGCAGTAAGGTATACACGTGCAACTAATCACCGCAAAATAAATCAGTATAAGCACGGAGTCCGATATACTCTCAATTCTTACCATTCAACGAGCACCAAGTGAACCACCGCCGTAAACGACAATGCCCCTGGGACAATCGCCCCCGACCGAGCGGAACCTTAGCTTTATCTCTTCTGTGCTCGAGCCGTGCAACATGTGATCACACGTCACGACCTTCAAATCACCACATTTTCCCCGTCTTTAAAATGTAACTAGAGGCCCAACTAACGCACCATGATTACTTCAGCGCTACAGGAGTATACATTTCAAGCAACGCGAACTATCTAAACTACAGAAGCACACATGCCAAGCAGTGAGGATTATTTTGAGTTGGAGGAGCATGGTCATGAGCATCGATATATCATGTAACGAGCATATAGGAGCATGAGCATCGAGGATGCCGATAATCCCCTTTACAGATTGAGTCGGCGAGGGGGTATTATCTGTCGACCTCTCCGGGAGTAAATGGCGGTTTCACTTGAGGGAGGCTTCCGATCCTCTTGGTGAGACTCGACTCGTGCCGGGGATGACTCCCTGATCGCTCTCGGGTGGAACGCGGCAGCTCCGTCGCCACCATTCTCGGGTGGAGTTCCTGGGGGGGAACACCTGGGGAGGGGATGTCAGAGGGAGGAGCGCCAGATGGTGGTGTACCTGCGGGAGGAGTACCTGAGGGAGCCAAATGGCGAACCGACACAGTGGTCTCCCTGCCATCTGGGAGCCTGACATGAGCATACTCTGGATTAGTATCGATGAGTTCGACCCCCTCCACCATGGGTTCATACTTGCTTTGTCGTACCGGGCGTTTCATGAACACTGTTCCGGGATGGGTTAGCCAGTTGGGCACCGATTGGCCGTCAACATAACGTCGCTGGTGAGTAAACATTAGTTCGTGAGGAGTTGCATTGGTGGACGTACAGAGCAAAGAGCGTATGGAATTCAGAGCGTCGAGAAGGGTAACCTCCCACCGCTCGGGGCCCAGTCCTCTCGATTTCAACTCCAGAGTTACGGCTTTCCAAAGAACTCCATTATATCGTTCCACCTGCCCATTACCCTGTGGGTTGTAACCCGTCGTTCGACTAGTTGCTATGCCGTGCTCTAATAGGAATTGTTTTAGCCCGGCCGACATGAAACACGGCCCTCTGTCTGAATGTATGTACGAAGGTTTCCCAAACATAGCGAAGAGGTCAGACAGACATTTCACGACAGTGCCCGAGGTCATATCCGAGCACGGAAATGCGAAAGGGAACCTTGAATATTCATCAACAACAGTGAATATGTATCTGTTGTCTGTCTCGGTCGGCAGGGGCCCTTTGAAGTCAATGTTTAGTCTCTCGAAGGGAGAAGTGGCCTTGATCAATCTGCCAGAAGCCGCGCCATAGAATCTGGGTTTTAGTTCAGCACAAACAGGGCATGAAGCATTCATTTGTTTAATATCTTCGATAGAATAGGGAAGGTTTTGTCTGCGCACGAAATGTGCCATTCTGGTTACCCCCGGGTGGCACAGAGACACATGGAGGTCTTGCAAAGCCTGACTGATTGTCGCCGAACAGTAGACCCGAGAGAAGGTGTCTGCAGCAGGGTTTTCCCTCCGGGGCCGGTAAACTATGTCGTAACTATAGCAGGCTAGGTCTATCCGCCATCTCATAATTTTTTCATTCTTAATTTTCCCGTTATTTTTCCCATCAAACATGAATGCCACTGATCGTTGGTCCATGACGAGCGTGAAATGGTTTCCCAGTAAATAGTGTCTCCATTTACGTAGGGCTTCGACAATGGCATACGCTTCCTTCTCTATTGCTGAGTGTCTCTGCTCGCTTCCAGAGAGAGTTCTCGAGAAGAACGCGACTGGTCTCCCAGACTGGTTAAGCGTCGCAGCTATCGCGTGATCAGAAGCATCTGTTTCCACCACGAAGGGCACCGAGCTATCGATCGATAATACCACGGAATTACTGATATCATCTTTGAGGCTGTGGAAAGCTTTTACAACAACGGCATCTGGTGGAAAGTTTTTGCAATGCACTAGGGGATGTATTTTCTCGGAGTATCGGGAAATCCATCTTGCATAGTAAGCGAACATGCCGATCACCCGGCACATTGTCTGCAGGTCCTGAGGTGGGGGTAGCTCACGAAGTGGGCGCAATCGCTCAGGATCAGGCTTAATCGTGCCGTCGGCTATTGTGTAGCCGAGAAGGTCAATTGACCTTGCCGAGAATACGCATTTCTCGTAGTTGAGAGTCAGATTATATTTTCTAGCAATGCTCAAGAATCTGTCCAGATTCATATCATGTTCCCCCTGATCCCTACCGAACACTGTGACATTGTCCATGTAAACAAAAGTGTCTTTGAGGTTTTCATCTGAGATGATGTCGTCCATAACTCGTTGGAAGCAAGCTACTCCATTCGTGACACCGAAAGGTATTCTCCTGAATTGGTAGAGGCGTCTACCTGCCTGGAATGCGGTGTAAGGTTTGTCTTCCTCTCGGATGGGAATTTGATGATAGGCGCTTCGCAAATCGATGGTGCTGAATATCTTATAATTGGCCACGCGTTCGACCATCTCGTCTATGCACGGCAAAGGGTAGGCATCGAATTGGGTGAAACGATTGACCGTTTGGGAATAATCGACAACCATTCGTTTCTTATGATTCTGATTGGCGGTGACCAACACCTGTGCGCGCCATGGCGAATCGCTCGGTTCTATAATACCTTCTTCCAGTAATCGCTTGGTTTCTGAAGTGATGAAATTCATGTCAGCAGTGGTATATCACCGCGATTTGATCGCTATCGGTTTACAGACCGGCGACAAGTTAGCAAACAGCTGGGGGGACATTACCTCTGCGGTGGTCAAAGCATTTAAAATTAGACGAGGTTTGCTTCCTCCAAAGGGTATTTCGACGCTCGTGTGCTGCTTGAGGACATTATGACCCAGAATTACGTCTGCGCATAAATCACGAAGCACCAGCACCCTTACATCCCGATGCGTGTACCCTTTTACGTCCAATTCAACATTGCAGTACCCTCGTACGCGGGACTGTAGTGATGTGGCGGCCATGCATACCGTATTGTCTGTTGGGTGGATCTTCCATTTCCTGCCCTTCACTAGCGAGCTGTTGACGAAACTTTCAGAGCTACCGGTATCAATCAGAGCCTCAGCCATATGCCCGTTAATTCGTACGTTGATGATAGCCTTGGATAGATTCCCCGGTGAGGCTGCAGTTAGTTTCTTTTGTGAGTAGAGAGCCGCAGAAGTGGGTTTATTTCTCCTTAGAGTAGATTTACATACCCTTGCATAATGCCCTTTCTTGTCACAATTCATGCATGTGGCATCTCTGGCGGGGCATTTGTGGCGGCGGTGTCTTTTGTACCCACAAAAGAAGCATTTACCAACCGGAGTAGTTGCTGAGGAGTTTGACGAGGTCTGGGTATCCGACTCCTCGGGTTTTTCTCCATCCCCTGTGTCAGGCTGTGTCTGTGTCTGTGGGGTTCCTTGAGTTTCCACCGTAGCGGCGTTCATTAACAGCATCGGTGTCCCAAATGACTCAGATTGCTGCTGAGCCGTATCCATCGCTCGAGCCTGGTCGACTACCTTTTCAAGAGTGGATTGCGCTTTCTCTAGTAAGCGTTGCCGTATGTGGGCTGACCTGAGTCCTTGGATAAATGCCTCCCGGGTCGCTTCATTTCGGTGTTCCTCGGCGTTTACGGCCCGGAAGCTGCAGTCTTTTCCCAGCTGTTTCAGAGCTTGCAGGAACTGATCGATTGACTCCCCGGCTGCTTGCTTGCGTGTGTTGAGAAGATGTCGTATGTATACCTCGTTCTTGCGCTTCACGTAGAGCACCTGCAGCACGTCGATCGCTGCTTCGTAGGTGTCACACTCCGAGAAGAGCCTGTATACGCTGGGCGAGACATGATTCACAAGGGCGGCCAATTTGTCGGCTCCCTCTTCGATGATGGTCAGATAGTGTGAGAAGGAACGGAACCAATGTGACCATTTCATTTCTGAGTCAGTCGCGTTCGGGTCTGCGTCGAACCTCTCTGGTTTGTAGATCTTGTCCATCGTTGGTTGAGAGAGCCGAGAAAACCAAATGGAATAAATTTAAATGAAAACGAGAGAAGAACCTTCAGAGTGTAGGCTTTATTCCAATTGATTGAAGCCGCTTCTACGGGCACATCAGGGGATACAGGTGCAGCAAGGAGTACATAAGCAGTAAGGTATACACGTGCAACTAATCACCGCAAAATAAATCAGTATAAGCCCGGAGTCCGATATACTCTCAATTCTCACCATTCAACGAGCACCAAGTGAGCCGCCGCCGTAAACGACAATGCCCCTGGGACAATCGCCCCCGACCGAGCGGAACCTTAGCTTTATCTATTCCGTGCTCGAGCCGTGCAACATGTGATCACACGTCACGACCTTCAATTCACCACAATTACCTTCACAACAACAACTACACTGCCTAGAACAGGATCTCATCTAAAAAAATTAATATTACCTCAACATTATACCTCAACATTACCTTCACAACAACAACTACACCGCCGAGAACAGGATCTCATCAAAAAATATATATATTACCTCAACATTACCTTCACAACGACAACTACACCGCCAAGAACAGGATCTCATTTAAAAAAATTATATTACCTCAACATTACCTTCACAACAACAACTACACCGCCTGGAACAGGATCTCATCTAAAAAAATTATATTACCTCAACATTATACCTCAACATTACCTTCACAACGACAACTACACTGCCTAGAACAGGATGTCATCTAAAAAAATTATATTACCTCAACATTATACCTCAACATTACCTTCACAACAACAACTACACCGCCTAGAACAGGATGTCATCTAAAAAAATTATATTACCTCAACATTACCTTCACAACAACAACTACACCGCCTAGAACAGGATGTCTTGAGCGGCAAGATTTTTTATTGAGCAGGATGTCTTGAACGGCAAGATCTTGAGTTTTGAGCGGCAAGAGGTCTCCTTCGGGGCTCCCTGCTGACATTCTCAAAGTTAAGTTCCGGTTGTTATTTGTCCCGTTTTAACTGTTTAATTTTCTCACCTACATGTTAATGTGTGTTCCTAGTTCGGTTTTGTTTCAAAAATCGTGCTATTTTGTGAGTATTTATGTCGACGTTCTTACCTGGTGTTTGAGGCCTAGTCCTAGGCTTGAGGCCTACCGGTTCCACTTGGTGTTCGATCGTTTTTTTTTGTTTGTTTGTTTGTTTGTTTTTTCTCCCCATTACCTTCAATTTCTATCCTCCCCATTACCTTCAATTTTCATCCTCCCCACTTTCCAAACATCCCCCATTCTCCCAACTAATCTCTTTCTTATCTCAAAAAAAAAAAAAAAAAAAAAAAAAAAAATATACCCAACAACAACAACAACACGCTCACCTTCTCCCGATTCTGCTACTTCTTCTTCCTCTTAACTTCCTCCTCGTCTTCCTCGATTTCTTTTTTTTCTTTACATTTCCATGACCTAATCTGTTGAACTCTCTCATACATTAATATTAACAACAAAAACGATCTTATGATGCTTCATCTTCCTCTCTCACACATGTGGTACTCTTTACTGTTTCACAATGCACTACTCTTCTGCTATTTCAACAGACTGCTTTCATTTCGACCTCTCCTTCATTCCTTGCCTAAAAAATCCAACTATTACAGCGCTTCTTCTCTCCATGCTCTGAATTCGCCTTCATTGCATCCATCAAGAATTGTGTTAAATCGCATCTCTGACCTAAAACTTTTAAAAACCACAGTTTGCCATGGATGCTCGCTTTCCATCAACCATTCTTTTTTTCCAACTTCAGTGCCAACTCACCTCCCTCACCCCTCACTCTCACTCTCAAAGCAACCATCCCACTCTTCTCCCTCCAAGCCTCCCTCTCACCTCTTTCAAAAATTCCCCCTCACCTTTCTCCCACCTTTCATCCCCCTCACTCTTCCTTCTCTAAGTTGCCCCCCTCTCATCCACCAACCTGCCTCCCTCCACTGCCCTCTCACCTCCATCTCTTCACTCCACCTCCTCAAATACTCAACTGCCATCTTCCTTGTCTCTTGTCCCCCCTCTCTCCCAGCACCACAGAGCCTTTTCTCCTCCTCATTCGGCCCCCTCCCTCGCTATTCTGCAATACCCCACACTCCTTCAGCAACCCTCCTTACCTCCCCCTCGTCCCTCGTCCTACCCTCCCCCGCCCCCTCCACCTCCTGCACCCAAAGCCTCCTCCCCTACCTCTTCATTAAAAGTGTGGACCTCAAATATCCGGGGCCTTCGCTCAAACCTTTCAGATCTTTCCATGCAGGTTGCCACTGACAAACCAGACATTATCTGCCTAACAGAAACTTTCCTCTCCCAAGACGTGTCTGACTCCCAAGTATCTCTCCCTGGTTACTCCCTCTTACGGTATGACAGACCTGAGCCTCGTCCTGGTGGAGGTGTTGCTCTCTTCATCAAAGACTCTATTCCTCACTCTCCCTGCACTGCTCTCACTCCCCCACACCCCCAGGAATACCTCTGGCTTCGGCTTCCCCTCCACTCCCACCTCATGTTTATATGTGTACTGTACCGTCCACCGAACAGTGATGACTCCATCTACACCTCACTCTCCGAAAACATGGACCATCTTCTATCTTCTCATCCAAACTCTCTCTTCCTCTTATGTGGCGACTTCAATTGTCATCACGCCAGTTGGCTAGGTGTGGGTACCTCTCTCACCTGCCATGGGACATCAGCAAAAGCTTTCTGTGACTCATTGGGACTGACTCAATCAGTCAACTTCCCGACCCGGATCTCAACCAATGGTACTCCATCTCTTCTGGATCTGATTTTGACAAATTTCCCTGACAATGTCTGCTGCTCTTCCTTCGCTCCAATTGGTTCTTCTGACCACGTCCTTGTTAAAGTGGACATCTCTCTGGCTGTTATCAGAGAACCACCTCACCGCCGTCGAGTCTGGCATTTCACTCAAGCCGACTGGCAGGGTCTCCGAGCAGCCATCAAACTTACAGACTGGTCTCCTATCACTACTTTCTCAAACATCAACTCATCCTGGGAATTCTTTCAAAGAAACTTGCTCTCCCTCATGCACAGATTTATCCCCTCTCGTGTTCAGTTGTCTTACCCTTCCTCCCGCCCTTGGTTTACTGAAGCTTGTGGCGAGGCAGTTGTCCTGAAACAACTTGCCTTTGCCTCATGGAAAGCAAACCCAACTGAGGGCAATCTCAGTTCTTTCCACAAAGCTCGGAACAAGTGTGTATCTACCCTCAGGAGAGCCAGAAAACAACATCTTTCTCATCTCAAGTCTGAACTCTCAAACCTCTCTCCCTCCTCAAAATCCTGGTGGCGTTTAATCAAATCTGTTTCTGGTGTATGTTCCCCCTCCATCCCCTCCCTTACCTCAAATGGCCGCACTGCTGATTCCACACGTGATAAAGCTGAATGTCTAAACTCGGTGTTTGCAGCTAAATCTTGTGTCCCAAACCCATCACTATCTCTACCCACTTTACCCAGTCGCACCCAACTGTCCCTGGACTCTGTATCCTTTTCTCCTGACAAGGTGGAGAGCTTGCTTTCAAACCTCGAGTCAGATTCTGCAACCGGTCCAGACGGCATCAGCCCACGTGTCCTCAAAGCCTGCTCTTCTGCTCTTGCTCACCCTCTCTCTGTTCTATTCACCCTCTCATTTTCCCAAGGTCATCTGCCATCTGCTTGGAAATCTGCTAACATCACTGCCCTGCATAAAAAGGTGCAAAAACAGATCCCTGTAACTATAGACCAATCAGCCTTCTCCCAATCATCAGCAAGGTTATGGAATCCATCATCGCTTCAGACATGAAATCCTTCCTCTTCTCCAATGGCTTGATTTCCAATCATCAATTTGGTTTCAGACCAGGTCACTCTACCCTAGATATGCTGCTACTGCTCTCCCATCAATGGATGGAGGTCCTCAATGCCAGACAGGAAATCCGAGCCGTATCCCTGGACATATCACGTGCTTTTGACACAGTCTGGCACCCTGCCCTACTCACCAAACTCTCTTCCCATGGTATTCAAGGCCATCTCCACTCATGGCTCGCAGACTTCCTCTCCTGTCGCAGTCAACGTGTGGCCCTAAATGGAGTTCTTTCATCCCCTCTTCCTGTGCAGGCTGGAGTTCCTCAAGGTAGCGTTCTGGGCCCTGTTCTTTTTCTGGTTTTCATCAATGATCTCTCGGACTCTCTGGAAAATCCTCTATTTCTCTTTGCCGATGACTCCACCCTCTGCCGTACCATCTGTCATCCCTCAGACCGGCAAGCAGCAGCTTCTTCGCTCACTGCAGATCTGGATAAAATCACAAACTGGTCCAACACGTGGAACATGTCTTTCAATCCAGACAAATCTCACACTCTCACTATGTCTCTTCGAAAGGACCGTTTACAAAACCCCCCATCCACTTTCTCAACAATCCTCTGGAAGAAGTCTTTTCTTTCAAGCTTCTGGGTCTCACTATCTGCCATGACCTTTCCTGGGAAAGTCACATTTCCAACCTTGCCTCAAAAGCCAGTCGCCGACTGGGAATCCTCCGTCGTGCAAAGTCCTTCCTCGGCCCTCTTGAGCTCCTGACCACTTACAAAGCTTTTGTCCGTAGCCTGATGGAGTACTGCTCTCCCCTCTGGGCTGGTGCTCCTGCCTCCCACCTTTCTCGACTTCACGCTGTCGAAACCAGGGCTTTTAAGATCATTGGCATCTCCCGCAATGAAGCTGAGTCTTTGGGCCTCTCACTCAATCACCGCAGGTTGGTCGGTGGTCTTTCTGTCTTCTACCGACTCCTCTCCAGCCTTGCCCCCCTGCTCTCTCTGTGATTTGTCCCAACCACATTTCCACAGGTCGCTCAAGGTCCGCCAACAACCCCCTTCTGGTAAAACTACCAAAATCACGAATCACTGCTCATCTTCACTCTTTCATTCCTCTTTTTTCCCGCCTTTGGAATAAACTTCCTCACTCTATTCTTTCCCATTCTTCCCTCCAGGCTTTCAAAACAGCTGTTCACCACCACCTCTTATCTTCCCCCATCCAAATCCTCGATCTTTTCTACCCCCGATAATCCACCCAAGCCCACTTCCTTCAATTCTCCTGCTTTCCTCCCTGAAAGTCCCTTTAATGTCCATCTTCCACTCGCCATGTTCCCCGTCCCATCCCCATCCCTCTCCCTTCCACAGTTCACCTGTGTCTGTTCCCCAATGTTTTGTCCCTTCCACTCCCGCCCCTCTTGTCTCATGCCTCCTTGCTGTGAGTTGTGTGTTAGCTCTCATACGAGCCTCGACCAAGGTATACAAAAAAAAAAAAAAAAAATGTCATCTAAAAAAATTATATTACCTCAACATTATACCTCAACATTACCTTCACAACAACAACTACACCGCCTAGAACAGGATGTCATCTAAAAAAATTATATTACCTCAACATTACCTTCACAACAACAACTACACCGCCTGGAACAGGATCTCATTGAAAAAAATTAATATTACCTCAACATTACCTTCACAACAACGACACCGCCAAGAACAGGATCTCATCTAAAAAAATTAATATTACCTCAACATTACCTTCACAACAACAACTACACCAACGAGAACAGGATCTTATCTAAAAAAATTATATTACCTCAACATTAACTTCACAACAACAACTACACCGCCTGGAACAGGATCTCATCTCAAAAAATTAATATTACCTCAACATTACCTTCACAACAACAACTACACTGCCAAGAACAGGATCTCATCGAAAAAAAATAATATTACCTCAACATTACCTTCACAACAACAACTACACCGCCGAGAACAGGATCTCATCTGAAAAAAAACAATATTACCTCAACATTACCTTCACAACAACAACTACACCACCTGGAACAGGATCTCATCTAAAAAAATTAATATTACCTCAACATTACCTTCACAACAACAACTACACCGCCGAGAACAGGATCTCATCGAAAAAATTAATATTACCTCAACATTACCTTCACAACAACGACACCGCCAAGAACAGGATCTCATCTAAAAAAATTAATATTACCTCAACATTATACCTCAACATTACCTTCACAACAACAACTACACCACCTAGAACAGGATCTCATGTAAAAAAAAATATTACCTGAACATAAGACCTCAACATTACCTTCACAACAACAACTACACCGCCAAGAACAGGATCTCATCTAA